>NC_135322.1:65549728-65849728 GCF_048772815.1 Callospermophilus lateralis
GTTGAGGTTTCCACCTGTTCTGCTGCCCTGGATTCTGGCTAGCACCAGGGAGCAGGACCATTCCAGGTATGGGGGCCAGCTGGGCACAGCTCCTAGGAAGCAGCAGGTGGGCAGGAGGCTGGGCAGCCAGCCCTGCAGCGCTGTGTCCTGGGCCATAGCAGGTTCTGGAGACAGCAGCCCAGTGTGTTGGGAAGACGTCCTGGGGCCACTGTGCAAACCTCAGGTGGCCCCGCCACAGCTCAGTGGCCTGCAGAGAGCATGGCCGAGCAGGCCCAGTGCAGGCCATCTCTCTGAGTCTTGCACAGACGCCTGGTGTGCACGTCCACCCCTCCCTCCTGGTCTGCTCTCTCCCCCACCCTCAGGCTGACCTCTGCTGGGCCCTGTCTCCTTCCTGGGCGCTGCGTCCCTGGCTGGGCTGGGAAGCACTCCGTCACCTTTGTCATCATGGTCCTTGGGTGCTGTCATGCAGCCCTCGGTGCCCCTTCTAGAGCCTTCCCAGCCAGAGCAGACTATCTCATCCTGCCCTGGACACTGACCCTGGACACTGGCCTGGGTGGGCTCTGGGTCAGTGCCCCCTCACCAGCCATGGGGCAGGTCAGAGCAGCCTCATCCCATGGGGTGGAGCAATCATGCTATTGCCACAGGAGCCACAGCATGGCACGGTGTCAGCTGGCCAAGGAGGCCAGCACCAGATGGCCACGCTTACACTCAGCTCCTCATGGTGGTGGGGGACACAGGAGGGGTGGGACCAGCAGGGTAGGAGAAAAGGTCCATAAAACACTGGGTCAACCCCACGTCTTTTCCAAGAAGCAGCTGACCTGCAGCCCTGCCTGGCCTCAGTGGACAGGATGTGTCACAGTCCTCAGCAAACTACCTGTTCCCTGCAGGAGAAATGCAGGCCTAGGGTCAGGTCCATGGGAGGATCCCAAGTTACCCCGAGGGGAGACTTCCTTGAGCAGATCCTGAACCTGGGAGATAGGGTAGCTCCTCCTAGCCACGAAATCCAAGCACGTATGGTCATGACTCCGATCAGGACCAGTCGGCATGGGCCAAGGGGACCTAGAGTGGTCATGGCAGTGGGGCTTAAAAGTCTGATCTGTCAGTCAAAAGTCAAGAGGTGGACCCTGGTGGGACTCTCTGGAAATGTCTGGGATCCCCAATAAAACTGGAGTGCAGGAGAGGCACGCTGTCCCCTCTCCTTTCTGAGAGGACCCCTCTCTCCTTGAGAGTGTCCCCTCCCCTTTTCTATCCTTTCAGTAGACCCATTGCTGTTACTCTGAGTGACGTGTCTGAAACCTCTCTGACTTGGTTGCAAGAATGGGGCTTTGAAGAGGGGGTCCTCACGCTGGCTCGCTCCCTCGGAAGGCCCCAGCTCCGTGACAATAGGGATAGCCAGCCACAGGTAGTGCAGGGCCCTCCTCACCTGGCAGGGCAGGCTGCGTCCACCAAAGGGCGAGGGTTCCCTGGGCCATGCATGCCCCCGAGCTCTGGGCCCTGCCAGGGTGAGCAGTGGGTCCTTGTGTTCTGCACAGACCTAACAGACACCCTGCAGTACCTCCTGTGGGGGCCTCACTCCTCCGTGGGGAACGGCCTTGGTGTGTTCTGCAGACGAGACGGCTGAGATGAGTCAGTGAGTGACAGTCCCCGTCTGTCGCAGGGCCTGGAAGAGAAGGGCCAGGGTGGAAGCCGTGCCGCGTGGGGCCAGGGCCCTTCACCTTGGCTGAGACGGGAACGTGTGGCCTCCTGCGAACAGGGAAACCGAGCCAAGGCAGCACCCTTGTGGGGGCTGGGGCAGTGGTCAGGTGTCCTGGGAGGGGTGGCATCCGGCACAGGAGGAGGGGAGCCTGACATGAGGCGGGAGCAGGAGGGAGTGCTGGAGCCTTCAGGTGGTCAGGACTGAGCCTGCCCAGGGGCCTCAGGAGGAAGGACTATCTCCTGCCTCAACTAGCAGCTCCACTGGCCAGGCCCGGTTACCCTAGGCGAGCTGACCGCTTGCTGCCCTGTGTCCCTACAGGGGCTGATAGTGGCTTTGGGACATAGCTGAGGGGCAGGCTGCTCCTGGTGTGGCCTCCCACCCTGGCGCTGGTGCCCCCCGCCATCTCTCTAGCATGTGATGCGGCCTCTCAGCATGGCCCGGCAGCCCTGGCCCCAGGCACCAGGCGGTGACCCCTCGTTCACCTTGGGCCTGTCTGCACCCGCCCCTTTGGCAGTGCCCACCTCAGTCTCATTCCTCCGCAGGGCCCTCCTGGACCTGTGAGAGAAGTGGACCTGCGAGAGCAGAGGTGGTGAGTGCCAGGTCAGTGCCCACGACGTCCTGTGTTCCTGCTCCTCCGACAAGGCCTTCCTCAGAAGTACTGGACACCCAGCCCAGTGGACAGTCACACAGACAGGCGCACACACACCTTCATGTGCAGACACAGGCGCTCCCCAGACCTGACACTTAGGGTCCCCCAATCCACCTTCCCTGGCCGGCTGCCCTGGGCCCCAGCACCCTGGTGGGTAGGGCAGGGCCCACAAGCTCAGAGGCCAGAGCTGGCACCAGCTGGGAGCGGGTTGTTCCTAGTGGGCAGACAAGCTCCAGGGCACCTCCGCTGTGGGCAGGTTGTTCCTAGGGGGCAGGCAAGCTCCAGGGCACCTCCGCTGTGCACAGAGCTGTGTCGACCGTGCACTGAAGAGGGAAGGCAGCTGACGTGGGGCAAGGGTCCTGTTATAAAAGCTCTTAAACACCATGGGCACAAGAGAACAGTGGCCACCCCGTGGCCCCCAGTGCATCTTCAGCAGGTGAAATCCAGCAGAGTTGGTGCCCTGACTCCTCCCAGCCCCCAGGATCGGGCTCGCCACACAGGCCTGTGGGGGATGAATTCAGATGATGCTGGGCTTTCCTGACGGCCGGGAGCAGACGCTGGTCACAGTGCTGTAGAGCAGAGGTCTCAGCAGAGCCCTCCCTTACCCTCCTGGCTGCCACCAGAGGGGCTGAGAATGAAGAACAGAGGTGGAGCATGGGGGTGTGGGGGACACAGCAAGAGGCTGGGGTGGAGGAGAGGGGCAGACACCCACACGGGGCACAATGGCCCCCTCCCTGGGCACAGCTGGCTCAGACCTGTGGCTTACTGGGCAGCGGGGGCATCCCTCTCCTGTAGGGCTGGGCTTGCAGGCCTGTAGCCATCCATCCCCCCACCTGCCTTTTGGGAGTTGGCCCAACAAGCCCAGCCCCAGGATTTATAAGGTAGCCCTGGCCCATCTTGGAGAGCATCCTGGTGACCTGTCTTCTCTGCCCACCCTCCCCCTCATATCCTGTCCCTATGGCTAGCCCCACCCACTGGACCTCAGAGCTGGGACACTCCTCACTGCCCATCTGGTCTGGCCTACCCCTCACCCCAGCTGCCATGGCACATCCAGGTCAGGGGAGGAGCTGGCCGGCTGCAGAGCTGATGCGCAGGTGAGGCAGGTGGGCCATCCATCTGTGGCCCTGGAAGGGAGATGTGTGTCTCCACGTCTGGAGAGGCATTTCCAGGGCCAGTGTCCTAAGATGGGGGCAGCAGCAGGAAAGAGCTCTTGACCCCTGTCCAGCTCAGCCCTCAAGTTCTGGCAAGCCTCCCAAACCAGGGACACCTCTGCTGGCATCCCTGGAGCCACACTGCCCTCTACTGCTGGTGGTGGGTGCAGCAGGAGCTGCTAGACCCGCTCTCTCAAGGGTCCTCCTGGCTGAGCTCCCACCCCAGCCACCTTGGTCAGGGGTGTGGGTATTATCTGGAGGTCACTATCAGCTAGGACATCCAGGAAACCAGGGGGGCTCTTAGGGATGGACCTGGGCCAGACCCACCATCCCCACGAAGAGGGCAGGTGAGGCTAGTGTCTGGCCATCTGGCAAGAACCCCCAGCAGTTGGAGGCTTGGAGACCAGGCACTGCCTGGCAGGAGGACTGCAGCCCCAGGGCCCCCTCTGACCAAACCCCTGTAGCAGCAGGGCTGAATGCCAGGCTCCAGGCCCAGGCCATTCCCATCCTTAGGCCCACAGTGGCCTGTCAGGGCTGCCAACACCATGGGAAGGCTCTCTTGCCCTCTGTGTCCATCTGCCTGTCCATGTATTTTGAACACTCACTACTCTTAAACCGACTTGGCAAATCATTCTGATTTTGTGTTTTTGGGGGGGTCGTGGGTTTTGAACAAGAACAGAGCCCCCACCCTCCCTGGTGGGCATTGCTCCGACCCTCCTGCACTGTGTCCTGTGGCCAGGAGAGGGCGGGCAGTGCCAATGCTAGGACAGTGTCACCCCAGTCCCAGGTCTACCCCCACCCACTCCTGTGTCCTGGGGCCAGGCCAGGGCTCAGGCACTGTGGTCACTGGGGCACCCCACTCTTCCTGGTCAGCCTCTCCTCCACTCCTGCCCCAGCCTCGCTGGCTGAACCCCGGCCGCGGAGGGCCTCCCAATAAAACGGAGCTGAGCGGCAGGCTGCCCGCACACCGCACCGAAGCCCGGGTTCCTGCCCCTGGGATGAGCCGCCCGCCCGGCGTCGCCCGCTGTGAAGCTGCGTGTCTAACTGCGCCCTCACGGTGTCCGGCCCTCGGTTCTTCCCTGAGGGAGCCGCCGCGGCTGCACCACGACACGAGCCCCAGGTTGGCCAGGGCATGTCTGGCTGTCCTCTGGGCCTCTCGGGTCCGGCTGGCCTCGGCCGCGCTCTTCCCCTGCGTAGGGGCACCTCCTTAGCCCGAGGGCCAGCGGGCGCCCCACTCTGCCTTGGGGAATGACACAGGAAGAGGGGTAGCGGAGGCCGAGTGGGAGGCCCGGAGGCCGAGTGGGAGGCCCGGAGGCCGTGTGGGAGGCCCGATCGCCAGGGCCCAGGAGCGCGCGGACCGTGCCCCGACCGGCGGCTAGAGCAGACGCGGGCAGCCTGGCTGACCTACCGCCCAGTTCAGGCGGAGGAGGGAGGGTCCGCGCTGGAGCCCGCCCCGCCCCGCCCCGCCCCGCCCCCACGCCCCGCCCCGCCGACCCCGCCCTCAAGCCACGCCCCGCCGGTCCCGCCCTCACGCCCCGCCCCGCCGACCCGCCCTCAAGCCCCGCCCCACTGACACTGCCGTCCCCTGGCTGCGATTGGAGTGGGGGGCCGTGGTGGGGAGGCTGCAGAGATAAGAAAAGGGAGGGGGCTGCCCGGCGTGGGGGTCAGAGCTGTAGTCAGGACGTGGAAGGAGGGCTGCATGTCCCCAAGCCCGCCAGGAAGAGGACTCTCCTGAGGTTGACCGTCCCCACGGCCTGAAGTGGAGTACGCAGAAAGGACCTCTGCAGCGCAGCACACCTCTTCCCCCTGCTTGGGTCCACAAGAGCCCCCTGGGCCTGAGACAAGAGCTGCCCAAGGCCCCAGCTGGGTTGTGGCCTGGTCTCCTGTCTCTGCTTCCCACGAGGGCCAGACTCCTGAAAGGATTCAGGGGCCTCCGCCTCGCTGGTCTGGGTCCAGCCCGGGGACCCCTACTCCAATGGCTGAGCCCCTGCCTCTGAGCCCCTCCTTGCACCAGGGGCTTAGCCAGGACCTGTGCCTGAGAGCCCCCTCCCAAGGAAGGGCTTCTCCTGTTGGTCTCGCCTCTCTCTGGGAGCTCAAAAGCAAGACCGAGGACCGGTGGAAAGTGGGGAGGGACTCTCAGAGCGTGGTCAAGCCTCTTTCTGGGTGGGCACTCCCTTCCGCCTATCCTAGAAACTCAAAGTTCTCAGCTTTGCCCCAGTCTCTGGGGCCCCTAATCCCAGAGGCAAGGTCCCCAAGGGGCTCCTCCGCCACCCCCATCCAGCGAACTCCCTACCTTCCTCCCTCTTATTTGGAAAAGATGAATGCCAAGGACAGTGCCGGCTGTGCCTGCTGGCCTCCCCCAGGTGGCCAGTCCTCCTCCAATAGGCCAGGGCACAGATGGTGCTCACCTGCACAATCACCAGATCTGTGAGCAGCCCCCGCTCCCCATGATGTCACTCCTGTGCGGGGGCCCTCCTGCACAGACGTCGAGGGACACACACTCCCAGGTCCAGAGGACAGCAGCTCTGAGCCATAACGAGCGGACACACTGCACAGGAGACGGGAGGACAGAGGGCTTCTGGCTGAGGTGGGGAGGGGGCTCCCTAGGAGGAGGCAATGTGGGAGCTGGGCCCTGAGGGCCTTGTGGGAGTTCTGTGGGCAGAGCAGAGGAGGGTCTTCCTGGCAGTGAGCTTCACGGGCCCCAGGGCCGGAGGAGCAAGTCGGCAGGAGCGGGGCCAGCAAGGAAGGTGCTGCCCTGAGTTGACAGTCTCCAGCTTCTGGGTGTCATTGAAGACTGGGACTGGGGAGTTCCAGGGGAGGGAAGGAGGGAAAGCCAGTCCTGGAGCCTGCTGGCATCCAGGGCAGCTGGGGCAGGACACCAGGAAAGGACCTCCGCGCTCAGCCCAACACACCTCTTCCCCCTGCTTGGGTCCACGAGAGCCCCCCTGGGCCTGTGAGGATGTGAGGATCTCCTGGGCAGGTGCCTGGAAGGCCCCTCCAGCCTGAATAGACCCTGTATTCTCTCTGCCTGCTCATAGCCCAGGTGGTGCCAGGTCCCTCCTACTGCACACTGGGGTAGCCCAGGTGACCTTGCCCTGCCGTCCCTGAGCTTTAGACCCTCACCTGTGTGTGGAGCTGTGATTTCTCCAGCCCCTCCAGGCCACCACGCCCCTTCCTCCACCCAGAAACAGTGGGATCTGCACCCTCCAGGGTGCAGAGCAGAGCTGGGGCAACTTGGGACCCCACTGACCACAAGGACTGGAGGGGAGGATGCACAGGCCAGCTGAGGAACAGTGAGGACCATTAGTGCCTCACAGTGTGCCCAGCATGTGCACCACGCAGGAAGCCTGGTGCCGAAGGAGACATGCCCACGGGTGTGCAGACAGGTCCAGGGAGCCAGCCAAGGAGAGCTGAGTGGAGGCTGGGCAGCTAGAGCTGCAACTAGGGTGTCTCTGCAGCTCTGTGGGGTGAGACCTGGACTGAGCAGTCGTCTGCACCACAGGCCCAGTGCCTCTGCAGCCTCCCTCCCACTCCATCCAAGCCTTTCGTGGGATAGCGCCTCTGCCTGAAATGAGCTCCAAGGTGCCCCACAGCCACCCCTCACCTCCCCAGGGGGCCTTTCCTGACCAGCGCTGAGGTCCTTGCCATTGGACCAAAACCCTGAAGGCAAGGATCAGCAAAGGCAGCCTTGGGGATGGTGGAGGAAGGAGCCTCGCAGGCAGGGGAACAGGCAGGAGCATCCTGGTGCTCTAAGCGCAGGAAATGAAGGCGGCTTGAGCCTAACCCAGCCGCCCAACCCCAGCCTTCCCTGACAGGCTTCCTTCTCCTTCCACTCTTGAGTCCTTTCCGGACAGCTGTCAGAACCCCTGCCTCTCTGGAGCTCAGGCCCCCACATGTCATTCAGGCCCTGGCTCCGCCCTTTCCGCCGCCAGGCCCCGCCCACGACCCGCAGTCACTTAGGCCCCGCCCCCCTCTTGCCAGGCCCCGCCCCTCTTGCCAGGCCCCGCCCCACCACACACGTGCTGTCACTCAGGCTCCGGCCCTGCCCTCTTCCTGCCTGGCCCCGCCCCACTGCACACGTGCTGCCCCTCGGCCGGCTGCCCGAGCACTTGCGCTGTCACTCAGCCGGGCCGCGCTCTTCAGTCTGGAGCAGGAGGCGCCACCCCGGCCGCTGCCGAGCCGGACACTTTTGCCTTGGTAGCTTCTGGCTGGCCCCGATGGACGCCACGTTCCTCCTTGCCCTCGGGCTGCTGACCCAGGTAAGGCGTCCCACGGCAGGGACCCTCCTCCCCAGCGTGCGGTGCAATTTCTCTCCAGGACCACTGGCCCTGGCCATCCTCTAGGGACTGAGAGCTGCCGGCTGGGGGTGGGTGCCCAGGTGGGTCGCACTCTGCAAGGCCCTGCGGGAGGTGGGATAACCTTGGTCAGGGGTTCCCAGAGGGAGTGCAACCTGCCTCCCTTGGAAAAAGAGTGGACTGGCCAGTACTGGGGAACCAAGCTGAAAGGCAGGTGCAGACCACCTATCGGCCCTTCCCTTTGGAGGTGCAGGGCAGAGACTCCTCCAACCTGCCCCCTTGTCGGGGTGGCCATGGCCAATCTTCTGCTGGGAGCAGCAGGAGTCCCAGTCAGGTGTTGGTGGGGACTGAACCCCCCTACCCTCATAACCCTGGCCAGCATCTGCAGGCTCTGTTCTCCAAACTCTGGCCTGGACCTTACCTCTCCTGCAGGCAAGCCTGGGCCAGGGAGCTGGGTCCTAACAGCCTGTCCACATGCTGTGTCCCACCGTGGGACAGCTGGAGTGCCTGTTGTCTCCCTGGAGACTGCAGCTGCTGGAGTGGATCCGGCCTGAGGGCCACAAACTTCTGTCCACCCATGGCACCTTGGTCTCCCCAACTTGGGCACAGGACAGGTGGCAGGCACCCAGGCACACCCGCTCTCCCCACTCTGGCCATCCTCCCCACGGGGTCACCTCTCTCATGTTCTAGGTTGCTAGTGGCACTGGGCTGAGCCTAGAGCAAGGATATGGCTTCTGTGGCCCCTGCCAGAGCCCAGGGCCCAGCACGATTGGGACCTGGCTGTGGACAGTCTCTGCCTCTTAGATGTGAAGGGTGTGAAAACAAAGGGCCAGCACTGCTCACTATCAGTCACTGGGGTTGCTCTAGGGTGGTCCGGGGTGCTGGACATGGTGAGGAGAGTAGGTCCCTTCACAGCACCCACCACAGGGGTTTCCTGGCTCCCTCAAATTCCCAGAAGCCTTGCAGTTTGGCTGGCCAGCTCAGGTTTCAGACCCTGACAGCTGACCAGGTGCCTGGCCAGTCAGCCCCTCCAGCAGCTGCTCCACAGGCACTAGCCTCTCAGCTCCAGCCACCTCCCCGTTGCGGGCCCTCACACCTCACTGCATGGAGACAGCAGCCCAGCACAGCCTGGCTGCCTAGACCTCACCCTCCAGCCTCTGTCCAGCCCTAGGCATGGACACCCTACCCCCCTGCAGGCCTGGATGCCTGCACACCCTGGAGTCTCCTCACAGACAGCTTCCTGCTCAGTGCCCACACCCCACTTGCTGTAAGGGAAAATCTCTGCTGGCACCCAAGGCTGGTGCTGGCTCGGAGGACCCTGGTGGTCCAGCGCCTTTGGGTTTGGGTATCAGCCTTTCCAAGGCCCCAGGCCCCAGGGGAGAGGCTGGGCTGGATTCCGCTTCCCACTCTAGAGGCCTCGTCCCAGGCTACTGCTGCAAACCCCCTGCTCAGGAGCTGGAGGCCCCCAAGTAGGTCGGGGTAGGAAACAGTCAGTGGGGGCTGGGCCTCCTGAGCTTCCTGCAGGGGCAGTGGGCAGCATGGCTAATCAGCTCTTGTTTAAGGGGTGCTTCCAACCCACTAAAATGTGAGGACCCTGTCCATCCTTCTCCACCTGCTCAGCTCCAGACTCTTGCCCACCTGGTCCAGCCATCTGGTCCTGGGGCCAGGACCCTATCACTTCTCCCTCAGCTCTGCGAGCCCCAGGCTGGCCAGTCCTGACCTGCAGGGCTGTCTCCAGTGGGTCCCAGCTCTCTCCACACAGAACCCCTCTAGAACCTGAACTCTGAGCCCCAGGGGACAGCAGGGGGCTGGACTGTGTGTTCACCACTGGCCCTTGTCAGCCTTGCCCGCTGCATGCTGTCCCCAGCGACTGGTCCTGTACCTGGGACCCTACCCTGCTGGGGTAGGACAGGGAATGGGGACAGATGGTTCAGAAACCCCACAAGCTGCCCGGGGCTGCCCTCGCCTGAGTCTGGGCCTGGGGCCCCGGGGTTGTTAGAGTGACAGAGACTCCACAGCAGGCCTGGTGCTCCCCAGGGCAGGCAGGCCTGCTCAGCAGCCCCCGACCACTGGCCTGTCCACCCAGCTCCACATGGCGCCCAAGGCAGGCAGCTCTGTGGTGTGGGCCCTGCAGGGTCTGTGCTGCCGGGGGGCAGGGCCATGCTGATGGGAGAGAGCAGCTGCCAGCCCTGTCACCCTCCTCACCCCCTCTGAAGCCTGCAGCAGCTGGAGAGGTGGGGCCCGCAGGGGAGAGGCTGGGGCCACCCTGGCCGGGCCAACAGCTGGGCCATTCCTGACATGCTGGCCATCCAGGAACAGGATGGCCATGGATTCCAGCCTGGGGAGAGGGCTCGCCCGAGAAGCTTGGGGGGAGGCAGGACCAGGGTTTCTTGTGCCTTTCCCAAGCCCACCCACCCGTGCCCACGCTAGGGCATTCAGCTGTGCAGGGTGGGATGACTGAGCTGCCCCTCCTCTGCTCCACCAGCGCACACTGAGGAGAAGGCCAGACATACCAGGCAGCGTCCAGCCATCCCAGGCCCTGTTCTCCTTTCCTGTCCACCACTGGACCCCTGACAGTGGCTTATAGGAGCCCAAGAGGCCACTGGCTCTGTCTACTCTGCTGAGAGGGAGGGGGCATCTGGCTTTCTCTTTTCTCACTGTTGGTCCTACTCCCCAGTGCCCAGCACCTCTGTCCAGGCTCAGGGCCTGGCTGGGCTGGACACACTCCCCTCAGGTCACCAGGAATTGCTGGTGTCCCTGCCTCTTGCCTGGCCAGAGCAGACACTTGGCACATGGCAGGAGCTTGGTCATTTTGGGCTCTTTGAGGCCCAGGGACGGACCCCAGTAGGGAGTTGACCCAGCAGCTAGGACTGGGGCAGTGGTCCTGGTGTTCCCAGGGCTTCCACACTGTCCAGGGCTCTTGGCTAAGAACAAGGTCAGAGCTTGGGGTATCGTGGGCACCTACTTGGGAAGAGGGTCCATGATGTCGGTTTGGCATGGGGGACAGAGGAGCGGGCAGCAGTCTAGGAGCACACATCCACAAAATGTCCCTTTTGTCCCCTGCCCCAGGTGTGGGGTCTCTGTGAGCTGGCTGTGTCCATGTGGCTTTGTCCTGGCACCAGATATGCTGAGCTGCCCAGGCGGGGCCCAGGCCTTGCCTTCAGCCAGCCACGTCTTGTGGGGGCAGGGCAGGGAGTAAGCGGGTGTTGGCTGCCCACTGGTCACCCACCCACACCCATCATGGCTTCTGATCTGAGCCAGCGGCCCTGCCAGGGCTCTGTGGTTCTGCTGACCTTGTGAACTTGGGCTGTGGACAGCCTGGGGGCCCAGAACTCTGGGTCCAGCCTCTGACTCGACCATACCTGGCCAGGGCAAGTCTGTGGGCATCCAGCAAGGCAGCTGGCGGGGTGGGGCACCAGCCCGGGTTTGGCAGCCCAGGCAGGGCCGAGTGGCCCCCGCCATGTGAGTGTGCACAGACCTTGAGCCCCGCGGTCACCAGGTTCCTGCTGACGTGCCCCTCGGAACCAAGTGGGTCACACTTAGGACCTGCTCTGGAGCTGACGTGGGTGGTCACCCTGCTTTATGGGGGTCGTGAGGACAAGGAGGACCAAGGAGAGGAGGGCCCACTCTAGGTCCCAGCACTAAACTGGTCCAGGGAGGCTCTGGAACAGCCCTGCGCCATGGAGGCGGTGACTGAGAGCCCCACGCCGGGCAGGCAGGCTTGCGCTTGGCAGGGATGTGGCCCTGACCTGGAAGTGGCTTGTGCTTGGCCAGCTTTGGCAGGCTCAGAGGCCAGCACTGCCATCTGTCAGCCTCAGAGTGCCTCTGGGGCGGGAGAGTGGCCGACAGGCCTCAGGCCTGAGCACCCTGGCCTGTCCCCGCCAGCCTGCCATCCTCAAAGAGGGTCCACTCCTCTCTAGACTCCCAGGGGCAGTGGGTGCAAGGACCAGAGCACTAGCAGCTCTACTGCCCCGGAAGGGCCCTGGAGGGGGGGCCTGAGGTCCTGCCAGTGGGGGCTCAGGCCTCCAGAGAGGCTGCTTCTGTTGGGATGTTGCTGCCATGTGTCACTCTGCAAGCACAGGGCGTAGGCAAGGGCTGCCGAGAGCAGGATGGAGCCCCTGGCACCGGGTGGGGACAGGTTGCCGACGGGGTGGGCGCAGGAGGCACAGTTAGGCCTGGCTCTGCAGCTTCTCCCTCCTGACCTGGCCCTAAGGCAGCCCCCAGGCACTGACGTGGTGCTGTCCTGAGGCCTCACCCTGGGTCCCAGCCCCCAGAGACTGCAGTCCTTTGTGAGGGGAAGCCAGGGTGCCAGGCGTCCACCCCACCCAGAGGATGGCAGCAGGGAGCCACTGCCCCTGTTGTTAGGAGGGAGTGCTGGGCATGGTGGTCCTGCAGGGGGGAGGGTGACCTTGGTCTGGCCCACTCTGCCCCATGCTCCCCGTGTCACAGAGGGAAGGGGGAGCAGGTCACCTGTGAGTCCTCGCCAGGGCTGCTGACGTCTCTGTCACACCCGGCAGGAACCTCCCTGGGTGCGGCACAGTTGGAACTCCATCTTGGCTCTGGCTGGGCACAAAGTGGAAGGGCCTAGGAGGGCCCTTCCTGGGCCCCACTGAGCCCTCTCCACCCCAGGGGCACCTGAGTCTGCTCTGGGCGCAGTGGGGTCCCTCATGCCCCCAGCCACCTACCAACCACCTACCAGGAAACAACCCCCAGGGGCCTGGGGCCACCATGAAGGTGGCCCAGATTCCTGGGGGTTGGGGCTCAGCACTTGGGGGTGTGCCTGCTGGGGCCCTCCACCTGTGCCCTCCAGGGATGCAGCCAGGTGGTGTGGGAGCCACCAAGAGCCTCCTGCTTGACCATGGCTTGTCTTGGTTGCAGAGCCTTGGCCTGTCCCAGGGGGTAGCTGGGCTGCAGCCCAGCACCCTGTACCCCTGGCGCCCCGCGTCTGCGCTGGGCCGCGTCCGGAGAGCCTGGGTCATCCCGCCCATCAGTGTGTCAGAGAATCACAAGCGGCTCCCGTACCCCCTGGTGCAGGTGAGGATGGGGCCCTGGAGGAGACTGGCCCATCCTGGTGGGTCCCTGGATTCCCTAAAGGTGTCCTGCTGTAGGGCCCAGCAGGCAGTGGGAGGGGGCTCGGGAGGCCCTCCTCTCCCCTTCAGGCTGGAAGAGTGGCCTTCACTCACCAGGCCCCAGGAGGTCCTAGAGACGGGTCCCCAGACACTCAGGGGCTGTGCCCAGGACAGGGCTCAGTCCTCCCAGCCCATCTTCCCTCCCGGGGGGGATCCTGGGGGTTTGGGGCAGTCTCCGCCGGCCTCTCCCAGCCTCTCCTGCCTGCAGATCAAGTCGGACAAGCAGCAGCTGGGCAGTGTCATCTACAGCATCCAGGGGCCTGGCGTGGACGAGGAGCCCCGCGGCGTCTTCTCCATCGACAAGTTCACTGGACGGGTGTTCCTCAACGCCATGCTGGACAGGGAGGAGACTGACCGCTTCAGGGTGGGGCCTGCCCCTCAGCCTCTGCCCAGGCCCAGGCTCCAGTCTGGCAGGGCCGAGGCTGGCTGGATCTTGAGCTCTTTGGGGGGTGGGTTGGGGACGTAGTCCTGCAGCCCGAGGTGTTCCCGCTTCACACAGGGGTGTGCCCAGGGCCTATGGGGGGCTGGGTGGGCCTCCAGAGGGTGGACAAGCCTTGTTCCATTTGGTGAGGTGGACATGTTCAAGAATCCCAAAGCGTCAGTCCTCGCAGTGGTGGCTGTCCTTGGGGATGGGATTGGCCAGGGGCCACCCCTGCAGAGGAAGGTGAGGAGTCCCCTTCAGGTGGGCCGGCGGCCGGCAGGTGAGCCAGGACCACTCTCAGCTTCCTGCAGACGGCAGCTTGCCACCCCTGCACCCCTACAACGCCCTGCGGGGCTGTCGGGAAGGGCTTCCAGCCGCTTTCCTCCTGGACGCCCTAGATCCTTCCCCAGACGTGAGCACTATCTGGCTTCCCCCGCAGGAGGTCTGGGAGAGTGCTTGTTATCTGGGGGGACAGGGCCTCTCTCTGTTGCCCTTCTGGCCTCAAGTGCTTCCCCTCCTTGGCCCCCAAGGAGCTGGGAGAGGTGCCTGCCAGGGGGCCAGCCTGGAGAGTCCCCCTAACCTGGGAATCACAGCATGCCCTTCTCCAAAGGACGAGAGGCGGTGGCACACGCGTGTGCAGGGGAATCGGAAGTCATTTCAGGGGGAGAGGACCTGGAGAGGAGGGGCTGGGAAGTCTGGTGGGCAGCTGTGGCTTCCTGGAGTCGGGCAAGAGGGGAGGCGGGTGGTGGGGACGGCAAGCTCCCTCAGGGGACGCTCACTGGCTGCAGCACGCGCCTCGCCTGCGTGGCCCGAGGCCTGCAGCGCCAGCCCTGCCCTCTGTTTGGACAGCTGAGGGCTTTTGCCCTGGACCTGGGAGGATCTACCTTGGAGGACCCCACAGACCTGGAGATCGTGGTGGTGGATCAGAATGACAACCGGCCGGTCTTCCTGCAGGAGGCGTTCACAGGTCACGTGCTGGAGGGCGCCGCCCCAGGTGAGGCCGGCCAGGTCCCGACAGCCACCCGAGGGGAGGCCTTCAGGAGGCCCAGTGCAGGGTCTCCTTTTGCTGGCATCTCAGGCCTGTGCCTGGCGTGCACCAGGCCCTGGGCTCAGGCCCAGCACTGCGTAAAAGGGACCTCTAAGGGTCGGTTCAGCCCGGGTAGCCCACTGCCCATGTGCCCAGAGGCTCCCCAGCATGGCCAGACCCCGGGGAGCCTCCTACCTGCAGGAAGTTGGAGGTGCTGATTGGCGTCAGCCCGGGGTTGATTCTGTTTCACACCATTTTTTGCTTTTCAAGACTTAAAGTGACAACTTTTTGCTTATTTTGAATTCTGGAACACTCTGACACCTGCAAGAGAGTTTCAGGGACCCTGTGCACACATCACAAGGACGTGCGGAGCATTTCAGCTTCTTCCTCTTTCTGCCCTCTGTGTCCTGAGCTGCCCAGCAGACCTGGCACCGGGCATTTCTGCATGCGTCAGTGGGCGATCCGTAATAACGCTCGCAGCAAAACCAAGATCAGAAACCCAGTATTCTCCTTATAATACCTGCTCTACAGCCTTCATTAGGTGTTCGGTCCCCAGGGATCACTTCTTCTCCTGAACCTGGGTGCTCACCACTGAATCTCACTCCCAGCCCCATGAGCCAGGGTCTCCTAAGGTGCCAGGCTGGCCTCAGACTTTTGTCCTCATGCCGGATCACAGGTGTGACCACCATGCCCTGCAAAATAATGACATTCCTGACAAGAGGGTGCTGGGTCACGTCTGTGCCCCGGGTGGCCCTGGGCCCTGGCTTCCTTCCTCTCCGAGCTCCGCACCTGTGTGCGGGCCACCCTGCCTCCACCAGGCCCCGCACCTCACTCAGCGGCCACCAGAGCAGCCTGCCAGCCTCAGCCTGGTGGTCACCTGCGGACACCGAGGCAGTTGCTGGGTGGGGTCCTGGGTGAGCCTGGGCCTCCCAGGCCTTGGCCTCAGCTCAGACCCCTCAGTGACTGACCAAAGGGCCTCAGCATGCAGGGCCTCTGGGCACTTCCCAGGGTGCTGCGCGAGGTCCCCTGGCCCCGCTGTCTGTCAGTGGGTGCCCTCGCCTGTGTGCGTGGTGGTCTCACCCTTCCTGTGTGCTCGGGAGAGCCCACTGGCAGCAGGGCCAAGACCCTGTTCTGGGGCTCCTGGGACCGTGGCCCACGCTGGCCTGGCCAGCCCTGTCCTGGGAACCGTCAAGTGCAGCTCTGTTCCCTTTGTCTTTTTCTTCGTTGTTCCTTTTTTTGGGTTATTTTGGTTTGGTTTTTTGATTGTTTTTGTTCCAGGGTCTGAACCGGGATGCTCTACCACTGAGCCACATCCTCAGCCCTTTCTGTTTTGAGACAGAGTCTGACTGAGTTGCTTAGGGTCTTGCTAAATTGCTGAGGCTGGCCTTGAACTTGAGATCCTCCTGCCTCAGCCTCCCCCATCCCAGGCATGCACACCCCACCTGGCAAGTTCAGCTCTTTTCTTCCCTGCGTCTTTGTGGCTGTCTTGCTCCTGTTCTATGGAAAGAGGAGGATCAATGTACCCCAGAAGCCCTGGGGGTGAGCTGCAGGGTGGGCTGGGTCCCCAGGCCCTTGACCCCAGCAGCAGGCAGCTCAGGGTCCGCTTCTGCAGGACCCACCAGCAAGCTCCACCCTGGAGTCCAGGGCCCATCCTCTTGATGGGAGCAGATTCTCAGCCTCTAGTTCCTCTAGACACTGGTGTCTTGGAGCATGGGCTCGGGTGGTGATGTGACCTGGCCCTGTGTTCCTAGGGGGTGTCCTTGTGGCTATTTGGGGCACAGATCTACCTGTCACTGGGTGCAGGTGTGTGCCAGTTCTTCTCTGTGAGGAGCCTGTGTGACTCCCAGCTCCGTCCCCCACTGGAGGCCGCTGAACCTGGGGTGGTGGGGAGGGAGGGTGGTTTGGACCCCCCTTCCACTTGGCAGGCGGCTCCCCGCCATCTGGGCGCTCCCTCCAGGTGTGTCCAGCTTCCCACGTTGCTTCTGTGGCCCGAGGAGCTCCTGTTCTGCACACCCTCCTCCAGCACTGGTGTCCAGATGTGGTCAGCGGGCCATTGAGCCACTTGCTGTCTGGGCCTCTCTAACAGTTGTGGCTGGGAAACATGCCTGTCTGTAATACACGCGGACGGGTGTGAGGCCATGTGTGTGCAGAGCGCACACAACACGCCAGCTCCCAGTGGCCCCGCTGCTTCCAAACACAGGGTCCTTCTAGACCCTTGGTCATTGTCCTGATGTCCTGATGGGAGAAACCTGGCTCCCCGGTCCTTGATGTGTCCACCCACTGGCTGGCCGGAGAGCACACAGGCCTTCCAGGATGCCAGCCTGTGCTCCAAGACACCTGCCCAGTGCTGTCCATGGCTTCACCAGCATTTACCTGGTCAGGAGCTCTGTAGGCTCAGGTGCTGGCCCCTCCTGGGCTGGATGGTGGCTGACATTTGCCACCGTGCATTGAACACGTGGATCTGAGTCACACACGGCAAAGATTTGCTGGCTGAGCTGCCCCAGGGTGTGTGGAAGCCTGTCCTTGTCACTCTGCTTCCCTGGCTTAAGGCTCAGACACCTGAGCTGCAGGGAACTGTGGGTAAGTCAGGAAGCAGGGCCCTGCCTCGGGCCACGGTCTGTCCGCAGCACCTCAGGTCCTGGCCGAGCTAGCACCCCAGGGCTCCTCAGTGCGGGCTCTGCTCGGCACCCTGTACCCAGTCTCCCTGGGGCTGGGCTCCCGGGGTGCCGCTCTCCCCTGGCACCTGAGCCTCTGCGGCAGCCCTGCCCACCCTCCTTCAGTGGTGGAGTTCCCAAGTCCAGGCGGGCTGCAGGGCCAGCGGGAGCATCCTGGATGTGGGGGCTCGTGTGCGCAGTCAGCCTCAGCGGGCAGCTGGCCTGATCTGTGGCCAGCCGTCGGTCCAGATCCCACGACAGCCCTGGGGGTGTCCGCCCATGCCTCCCTGTCCCCCCCAGGCACCTACGTGACCAGGGCTGAGGCCACAGATGCGGACGACCCCGACACGGACAACGCCGCGCTCCGGTACTCCATCCTGGAGCAGGGCAGCCCTGGGCTCTTCAGCATCGACGAGCACACGGGCGAGATCCGCACCGTGCAAGTGGGGCTGGACCGTGAGGTGAGGTGGCCGGGCCTCTGCTCCAGCCCTCCCCAGCTGCCCCCCAGGGCAGAGGAAGGAAGCTGCCCAGACCCTGTTTGAGGACTCCTGTGGGTGCCTCCCACCGTGCGGAGGGCTCCCTGCTCGTCCCTCACTCTGACAGCTTCTGTCCATCCTTCCTCTGTGGGACCCTGCTGCCTGGGACCCATTCATTAGTGCCCCTCTGTGCCCAGTGGGTCCAACACCACAGCTGACCCCTGTCCACTCACAGGCCAGGGCAGAGGTCAAGGCCGGTGATGTTGCTGAACCCCATGTGCTGGGGGTACCCAGAGCCAGCTGGGACTTCTGACACCGCCAGGTCCCTGCACAGGCTGAACCTGTAGGCAGCCTGGCCCCCGCCCCTTCCCGCCCCTCTGGTCGCCAGCCAGACCTTCTAGCCCATGTCACATCCTCAGGTGGTGGCCGTGTACAACCTGACGCTGCAGGTGGCCGACATGTCCGGAGAGGGCCTCACCGCCACGGCCTCCGCCATCATCTCCCTGGACGATGTCAATGACAACGCTCCCGAGTTCACCAGGGACCAGGTGCTGCCCCTGCCCCATTGGCCCTGGTGTGGGTCTGCGAGAGGATGGAGGCTGGCCTGCCTCTCAGGAGGGTCCTGAGCCAGGAACCCGGACCAAGTGTGAGGGTCCACCAGGACAGGCGCTGCAAGTGGGAGAGGGCCCAGGGAGAAGTGGCCACCGTGGCTCAAGCAAGGAGCGTCTCCTGGGGGAGCAGCCAGCCCTGTCCTTTGGGGGAAGGTGGCACACATGGAGAGTGACTCTGGAGACAACCCGGGACACGTGGTGGTGGTGGCAGAGCAGGCTTGAGGGAGGAAGGGTGTCCCCAGGGAGGTGGCATGGCATGGCCAGCCATGGGTAACCAGCTGGTCCCCCTAGCTGTCCATGGAGGCTGCAGAGGCCATCAGTGGAGTGGATGTAGGACGCCTCGAGGTGGAAGACAGGGACCTACCTGGCTCCCCCAACTGGGTGGCCAGGTTCACCATCCTGGAAGGGGACCCGGAAGGACAGTTCGCCATTCGCACTGACCCCAAGACCAACGAGGGCGTGCTGTCAGTGGTGAAGGTGAGGGCCCCGGTCATGTGCACACCTCGCCCTGCCTGCCCCATCCTGAGCGCTCCTGGGCTCCTTCCTGCAGCTGTCTGCTGACCTCCTGGGGGCTCGCATGCGTCCTTGGGTGAGAGCAGTGGAGGGCAGAGCATGCTGGGACGGCAGGGTCCAGGACACCCTGGCCACGGGCAGCAGGGCCAGAGGGAGCTGCCAGCCGTCCTGTCTCCGTGCTTGTGGTCCATGTATGTGTGCTGCCTGGGTCAGTCCCAGTTCTCCCAGGCAAGCAGAGTCAGCAGGAGCCACCCAGAAACACGCGTGCACCTGCACACATGTGTGTGGACAGGCACATCTCAGCGTTGATGCAGTAGAGAACTTTCTGTGAGACTGGGGCTGTAGCTCTGTGGTGGAGCGTATGCAGGCCCCTGGGTTCAATCAGAGAAAGGAGAAAGAAACTGATTGGCAAGAAACTGACTTGTGCATTTGGGGCTACTGGAAACTCACTCGGGAAGCAGAATTTCTTTGTCCTCAGAGACCAAGCGCTTTGCTCTCAAGGCCTCACCTACACAGGGAGGGCCACCAGGAGCCAGGGTGGTCTCTCTGCTTAGCATCAGCTGATCACATCCACCAGGTGCCTGCCCAGAGAAGTCTGCTTGGCCTTGGGCGGCTGTGGTCGGCTCTGACACACGAGACGGACACACCACCCCCAACAAGTTCATTTTGAGTGATGGGTGCTCATTTTGTTATGTTTGTATTATTCTTTGAGGCTTTTAGTCCTGCATAGTTTTGACCTGTCAAGGTTAAAAGGGGATGAAGGGGACACAGGCTCTTGGGACAGGGCCCCCAGGAGCCCTGTTAGGTGCCTGGACTTGCATCCAGAGTGGGTGCCCTCTGCCCCCTTCCACAGCCCCTGGACCACGAGAGCCGTGAGCACTATGAGCTCATGGTGCCTGTGCCCCCTTCCACAGCCCCTGGACCACGAGAGCCGTGAGCACTATGAGCTCATGGTGCCTGTGCCCCCTTCCACAGCCCCTGGACCACGAGAGCCGTGAGCACTATGAGCTCATGGTGCCTGTGCCCCCTTCCACAGCCCCTGGACCACGAGAGCCGTGAGCACTATGAGCTCATGGTGCCTGTGCCCCCTTCCACAGCCCCTGGACCACGAGAGCCGTGAGCACTATGAGCTCATGGTGCCTGTGCCCCCTTCCACAGCCCCTGGACCACGAGAGCCGTGAGCACTATGAGCTCATGGTGCCTGTGCCCCCTTCCACAGCCCCTGGACCACGAGAGCCGTGAGCACTATGAGCTCATGGTGCCTGTGCCCCCTTCCACAGCCCCTGGACCACGAGAGCCGTGAGCACTATGAGCTCATGGTGCCTGTGCCCCCTTCCACAGCCCCTGGACCACGAGAGCCGTGAGCACTATGAGCTCATGGTGCCTGTGCCCCCTTCCACAGCCCCTGGACCACGAGAGCCGTGAGCACTATGAGCTCATGGTGCCTGTGCCCCCTTCCACAGCCCCTGGACCACGAGAGCCGTGAGCACTATGAGCTCATGGTGCCTGTGCCCCCTTCCACAGCCCCTGGACCACGAGAGCCGTGAGCACTATGAGCTCATGGTGCCCTCTGCCCCCTTCCACAGCCCCTGGACCACGAGAGCCGTGAGCACTATGAGCTCATGGTGACTGTGCAGAACGAGGCCCCACTGCAGGCAGCTGCCCCCCGGGCTCAGCGGGGCCAGGCCAGGGTCAGCGTGAGGGTGCAGGATACCAATGAGGCCCCTGTGTTCCCGGAGAGCCCACTGCGGACCAGCCTGGCTGAGGGGGCACCCCCAGGAACCCCTGTGGCCCTCTTCTCTGCCAGAGACCCTGACACACAGCAGCTGCAAAGAATCAGGTGGGCCTCCTGGGTCTCTGGGGACAAGGTGTGAATGTGCTGTCCTGTGAGGGGGGTGCCTGCCTCTGAGGGTCAGAGGCAGAAAGATTGTCCGTGTGCATTCCATGGGGTCTGGGGTCCTGCTGTGCTGTGTCCCCTGGGGCAGGGCAGGGCTCTAGGTGTTCCCAGTGACCTCTGAATGTCCACTCTGTCTGCGCTGGTGGGCCCTAGCTCCTGCAGGCATGGTTGGGAGTGTTTTAATTCACCCCCTGCTGACCTGGTCCAGTGTGCTTGTCTGCCACCACAGGCTTCTGTACACACCTGGCACTGACCAGGACTGAGTTCAGGCTGTTGCTCAAGGCCCTGGGCAGCTGCTGGCCTTCTCTGAGCTTCAGCTTCCTCATCTGGCTGGGGCAGAAACACCCCTCGGGCTGTGGAAGGGACTCTGCACCCAGGCCCCCAGAGTGCAGTTGTGGGTGCATATGCACGGCCTGGGGGTGTGCGTGTGTGCAACATGAGAGGTGCACGTGTGCATGGCTGTGTCGTCGGGTCTGCAGCGTACGTCTGCGTGACCCTGTTCCAGGATGTCCTGGTAGGTTCCACTCCTCTCCCACCCACAGCTATTCCAAGGACTATGATCCTGAGGATTGGCTGCAGGTGGACAGAGCCACAGGCAAGGTCCAGACCCAGCGCGTGCTGAGCCCCGCCTCCCCCTTCCTCAAGGACGGCTGGTACCGGGCCATCGTCCTGGCCCTGGATGACGGTGAGTGGGACCCTGTGCCTGGCTTCAGGGCTCTCTGGCCTGGCTGGGCCTCTCTCCTCCCAGGGCTCCACCCAAAGGGTGGGTGGTGGGCTGGGGCAGGGCACCCAGCCTACTGCCGCCATGCCTGCAGGCTCTCCACCCAGCACTGGCACAGGCACCCTGTCCATCGAGATTGTGGAGGTCAACGACCATGCACCTGTGCTGGCCCCTCCATCGCCCAGCAGCCTGTGCAGTGAGCCGGACCAGGGGCCGGGCCTCCTCTTGGGTGCCACAGATGAGGACCTGCCCCCACACGGGGCGCCTTTCCTTTTCCAGCTGAGCCCCAGGTTCCCAGAGCTCAGCCGGAACTGGAGTCTCAGCCAGGTGAACGGTGAGTCCCCTAGCCAGGTCCTGGGACCTGGTGGTGCACGGAGGGCGTGCGACACTGGCCACATCTTCATACTTCTCATGCCCAGTGGGTGGACAGGAAACCGAGGCCTAGGGATTCGGATGCTGTTTGGACGTAGGGCAGCCCCAGGGTCTCTGCTGACAGAGTGGCTCTCTCCAGTGAGCCACACGCGCCTGCGGCCACGGCACCAGATCCCTGAGGGCCCCCACCGCCTCAGCCTGCTGCTCCGGGACTCTGGGCAGCCGCCCCAGGAGCGCGAGCAGCCACTGAACGTGACCGTGTGCCGCTGTGGGCCCGACGGCGCCTGCCTGCCCGGGGCCTCCGCGCTGCGGGCCGGGGGTGCGGGCGTCAGCCTGGGCGCGCTGGTCATCGTGCTGGCCAGCGCCATCCTGCTGCTACGTGAGTGCCCCGCCCCTCCCCTAGATCCGCAGGTGGGCCCCGCCTCGCCCTCCCTGGGGTGGACTTCCAGGCACGCGGACCCGCCCCTCCCCTAGATCCGCAGGTGGGCCCCGCCTCGCCCTCCCTGGGGTGGACTTCCAGGCACGCGGACCCGCCCCTCCCCTAGATCCGCAGGTCGGCCCCGCCTCGCCCTCCCTGGGGTGGACTTCCAGGCTCCCACCCAGCCCCAACGTCACCACCCTCCGCTCGCCCCAGTGCTGGTCCTGCTCGCGGCGCTCCGCTCGCGGTTCCAGCAGCCGCCGCGGGATAAGGGTCTGCTGCGCGGGCTACAGGACGACCTTCGGGACAACATCCTCAACTACGACGAGCAGGGAGGCGGGGAGGAGGACCAGGTCAGTGGAGCAAAGGTGGTGGCTCAGAAATGCTGAGCCCCGGCCAGGGGCTCCCCTGGAATAGGGCCACAGGCTCTTCCCAGCCGCTGGACGGCACCCAGAGCCGTCCGGTGCTCCCTAATCGCACTTCCTGTGCTCCCAGGATGCCTACGACATAAACCAGCTGCGCCACCCTATGGAATTGCCGGCTCTGAGCCTCCCCTTGGGACGGCCGCCCCTGCGCCGTGATGCTCCCTTTGGCCACGTGCCCCGCCAGCCACACCGCATGCTCCCCACCAGCCCTGCTGACATGGCCAGCTTCATCAGCGATGTAGGTGGCCCTGGGGAGTGTGGAGGTCAGAGGGGGAACTGTGCCTGCCCACACGCACACCCTTGAGTGAGCACACACACATGCACAGGTACATGTGTGAGCTCACCGGCCTTTCAGTCTCCACACTGTGTGTCCACCTGGGATATTAGCCTCCGGGCTGCAGGTGATCAGAGAGGACTCACTGGTAGAACCCTGGACATGCTTTGGGGTAGCCTGAGCTGCAGCAGGGCCTGCAGGCTGGGTGGGCACTTTCCAAGCTTAGCATTGGGGGTGGAGTGTGGTGTCAGTATCTACGTGACAAAGGGAGATGGGCCATCTACTGGCCGGGACTTGGACCCAGGTGGCCCTTGGCCTCCGTCTATGAAGCTTATTGTGTGGGTTAAGAGGCTGGACTTTCCCTGGCTCACTACGGTGGTGGGTTGGGGTGGGTGGGTATCAGTATCCCTAGGCCTGCTTTAATGGTCAGCTGAGACATCACAGTAGCCATTTGGATACTCCCAAGCCAACATGCAAGATGCCCAGAACATGTAAAGCCATGGGGGCCATGCAGGGAGACGTCCACTATTTGCTGTCATGCAAAGCCCCAGCAAACTCAGTCGCCCTGCAGCAGCAGGCACAGTGCTGGTGCTGTTAGAGTGACTCCCTGCAAGGTGGTGGCAGCTGCTCGTGGGCCGGGGCTGGCTCCTTCAGCCTTACCTGAGGACTGCCCTGTCAACCCTGCTGTGCCCTGGGGGCTCTGCTACTGCAGACCTCCCCTGGCTAACCCTAACCCTAACCCTAACCCTAAGAGTGTGGCAGGCTCCCAGCTGGCCTCTGCAGTCCTAAGCTCTGTGGGCCTTTCTGCAGGGCCTGGAGGCTGCGGACACTGACCCCAGCGTGCCACCCTATGACACGGCTCTCATATATGACTACGAGGGGGACGGCTCTGTGGCAGGAACGCTGAGCTCCATCCTGTCCAGCCATGGTGACGAGGACCAGGACTATGACTATCTCAGGGACTGGGGCCCCCGCTTTGCCCGCCTGGCAGACATGTATGGGCAGCCATGAGAACCAAGGCCAGGAGTGGAATGTGCTGTTTGGATGTGGCCACCTGACAGGGAGGGGGCCTTCTGGGGGCACCTGCACCCAGAGACCAAAGTGTGACCTAAGGGCCTGGCAGGTAGCCCATTCATGGCAAAGGTGACCTCAGGACCACTGCCTCTGGCCTTTCTCCCAAGGCAGGATGAGGTGAGGGGACAGCACTTGGAGCCTGGAGTGAGTGGCAGGAGGTGGCACCCTCCTGCTGGAGTTGGGGAGCTGCTTCCCATCCTTGCTGGGGTCACCCCACCTTTGCCGCCCCCCGGAGGCCATCTCCTCTGTATGGAAGCAAGAGCCTCGTGGTGAATCAGTTAAAGTCTTGCTAGTTTATCCAGTGCTCTGTCAGTGCCCGCACCACTATACCCACGAGGGCACCATGGTCCCTGTCCCCAAGGACAGGGCTCTGCCAGGCAGGCTGTGCCTGGCAGGAAGCCACAGCCTGGGGCAGGGGAGGTGGGAGGCCTGACCTGCTCTGGCCGTCCCGGTGAGGCCAGTGTGTGCCATGTGGGGCAAGGCACAAGGCCAGCCCTGCCCACCTGGTAGAGGCCACACTCCATGGCTGCCTCTGTCCTGCCCATCTGGTGGCATGGCCACGGAAGAGATGGAAGCCAGCTCCCCAGACCAAGGGGCCCTAGACGGGCCCCTTCCTGCTGTGTCCACCGCCTCCCTGCCCGCACTGACTGGCGGTCTTGGTGGGATGTGTCTGCCTCGCTGTGGCAGCTCTGGTCAGCCTTTGGGGATGCTCAGCTGTGGCCCTTGCCCTGGCTCACAGGGGCCCCCAGCAACAGTAGTGCTGCTCATCCTGAATGGGAGGGCAGCAGCAGAGGCAGGTGGTCCTGAGGTGGACACCCACGCAGGAGCGGGGAGTGGTGTAGGTGGTCAGCATCTTCCAGTGACTGGGGCAGCTCCCGGCCATGGGTCTCGGGCAGCAGCAGGACACAGAGCAGGATGAGGATGGCCAGGGAGGTGAAGACCACGTCTTGTAGGAAGAAGCCGTGCCGGCCACAAGTGTCAGTGAGCGGGGCAGCAGCCCGGCCCAGGAACCCGGCCCCCAGCACCAGGCCTAGCCCGGCTCCCCTGTGGGGGAGAGCAGGGTGGGGTGCAGCTGGGGCCCCAGTGTGCTGTGGTTCCAACCCCTCCCATGGGCAGGGAGTGGTGTGGCCCTCTCAGAGCCTGAGGTGTGGCTCCAGGAAAGCAGATGTGACCGACTCTTCTCTTCTCTTCTGCCCGGGAACAGTTTCTGTGGTCCCCTGATGTCTGCCACCCTCGAAGACTCCCCCCACACCTCCTTCCTACGCTGTGCCTAAGTCCTCCTGTGGATGGCCCCGGTCATCCAGGAGGGCAGCGCTCAATGGCCCTATTCAGGTGCAGGATGGCAGGGGCATAGGCCTCTGTCCAGCTGACCCTTCCACGTTGCTGGCCAGCTCTGCACTCACCTGATCACGGTGGGGAAGGCCTCAGCTGCAAAGAGAACACTGAGCACCAACACGGCCTGGCAGGCCAGGAGCCCCAGGACAGAGAGGGACAGTGTGGTCCAGCCTGGCAGGTCTGGGGACAAAGGGCAGGGCCTCAGGGGCTCTCCCCAGGCCTTCTGACCCGAGTCCTCAGGGCCCCTCCGCCCCAATGCCCCCCCTCACCAGGGCATATGGGTGTCCAGTCCCTCACGCCCTCCTGTGCAGACAGCTTGGATTCTAGAGTCTTGCCAGAAACACAGCTCAGGGACTGTCCACCTGTAGCCTCTCTGCTCATGCTACTTCCTTTGCAATTTGAGAACTGTCCCCAAAGCCTGAACTATTTCCTTTCTGTGCTAGATGAGATGGCATTGTGGAGCGGATTCTCCCATGCCAGCCCAAACTGGCCCTGGCTGCTCGGTGCTGGCAGAGCCTACCAGGCCTGAACCTTCACCTACGCTGTGTCGGGCACAGGTGGCCAGGCCCAGGCAGGACAGCAGTAGTTGGCTGTCATGAGGGATCTTCTTGATTCCCCCTGGTCTACGTGGGGGATGGAGGGAACAGGAAAGCAGGAGCTCTGTGCCTCTCCCCGTGGGCACCACGACCAGGACAGACCTTTGGCCCACACCCAGTGACCCCTGTGTGGCCTGCTTGGGCCCCAAGCTCACACTGAGCCCCAGCGAGGAGTAGCAGGGAGGCCAGGCCTGCAGCCATGGTGCCCAGCAGCAGGACAGGGCGACGTCCAGAGCC
Organism: Callospermophilus lateralis; assembly: GCF_048772815.1. Taxonomy (NCBI): domain Eukaryota; kingdom Metazoa; phylum Chordata; class Mammalia; order Rodentia; family Sciuridae; genus Callospermophilus; species Callospermophilus lateralis. The sequence continues at coordinate 65,575,700 of NC_135322.1, forward strand.
ATCTGCCGTCAGGAACAGCAGCACGGTGGCTGCAGCCTCCAGGCCAGCTTCCAGGAAATAGGGCAGGTAGAAGGCAGGCTCGCCTGGGGCCAGGCTGCGGAGGAAGCCAGCCCTGGTACCCCACCGACCAGCCTGGAAGGAAGCAGAGCTGTGTCCACCAGACACCCTCCCCTGGGGTGGCTGCAAACCCTGGCCCACCCCGGGCCTGCTCCTCCTCACGAACTAAATCCCAGGATGAGCCCGTTCCTCCAGGCGACACGGGTGTGCAGGAGGCCCAGGATGGAGTGGTACTGGGGCTGCGGGTTGCCTGCAGACAGCGCGGCTAGCTCTGGACCAGGGAGAGGAGGGAGCAGGTGAGGGGGCAGGGGGCCTCCCAGGCCCTCCCTCCTCTAGCCCCGGCCTCGCCACTCCCTGGCTAGTGCGTTACCTGTAGCCAGGGAGTTCTCCTCTGAGCTGTCTTCAGGGTCCAGGCCGCTGGCTTCTGCAAAGTGCCACAGAATCCTGCCTGCTTGGGTCACCTGCCCCGTGGCCAGAAGCCAGCAGGGAGACTCAGGGAACAGAGCTGGGAACCTGCAGGGTTGTCAAGGAGGCCTGTGGCCTGCTCACCTCTTCCATGACGGAGCAGCAAAGCCAGTGCCCTCCCTGGACCGAAAGGGGTTGGGACATGGATGTGGCTTCCTGTCACCCTGTGCTGTGGCCAAGTAGCAGGTGTAGAAGTAGGCCAAGTAGAAGTACAGAGACGGTATCTACTGGCCCCCAGGGCGGCCCCTGCCTGACCCCTGTAGTACTCACCCCCAAAAGAGCAGCAAGAATCCAGTCACCAGGGCATTCAGACCCTGCAGAAGGCGCCAGTCCTGCACCAGCATGGCCAGCCCAGGCAGCAGCAGGGTGCCCACCACTGAGAAGAGGCCAGCTCCCATGGAGAAGGCCAGGCGGTGTGGGGGGTCACATAGCTCCAGGCCTGGGCAGACAAAGATGGCTGAGGCCAAGGCCTCTTGGAGTACTGCTGTCTGGAGCTGGATTTGGGGGCCTCGTTGGGGGCCCTGGAACAAACACCAGTGGCCACTGCCTTCCTGAGGAGGGTCCTCAGTGAGCGCCGGAGTGGTTCCCGTGCTGCCCACTGCCCCTCCCCAGCAGCCCCTCACACTACTCACGAGCTACATAAAGGGCAAGGAAGGCCCCTGCCAAGGTGCCCCCATGGAGAAACCTCAGGGCCAGGAGGGTCTGGAAACTGGCAGCCAGGGCTTCACTGGCCCCTAGGACTGTGGCCAGCACCAGGGAGACCACAAAAACAGCCCGGCGGCCAAAACTGGTGGGCAGGGGGACACACGCTGGTGTGGGTCAGGGTGCACCTTAAAGGCTGGGAGCTAAGGGCAGAGGAAGGGCAGGGTCTCACCTGTCACACCCTGCACCCAGAAGGACACAGCCTAGCAGCCCGCCCAGGAAGTGGCACGTCTGCTCCAGCGGAACCTTCCAGCTATCTTCACACACCAGGTCCCACTGTGGGGAACACCAGCCATTGTAGACCAGCCCAGGACTCTCCCTGGCTGGGGGTACAAGATGCAGGGAGCCCCAGAACCCCTCTCTGGGGACAGAGAGGGCAGGGAACTTGGAAATGAAACAGCAGCTTTTCTGACTCTGGTGGTCTTTGCCTAGAATTGGAACAACCTCTGATTTGAGCCCTCGATGGCAATGCCTTGGGGTCCCCAAGATTCTACATGCAGCCCCAAGTCTGCTGTGGGGGGATCCTCCTGCCCTAAGGTTTGGTTTTCTCAGAAGCGCCGTCCCACCCTCCCCCACGACTGGCCCTGTCAGCCCTTGAGTGTCCCAGTGCACACAGGGCCCAGGGCCTATGAAACACAACCCCACCTCAGGCCCAGGGGCTTCAGCTCTGAAATGGGCTCCGCGTCCTGCCCACCCTTCTGCCCTCGCCCTGCCCAGCTCTCAAGAGCAACTCCGGTCAGGTGGAGAGTGCTCAAGGCTTTTCCTTTCCGGCCGCCAAGGGCCCTTGACCTGCTGGGCAGGCCGCCTCCCCTTTCCTCATTCCTGCCTCTTCTCCCCAGGCTAAAACAGTCCTATGGGTCCTGCTAGGCCATTTTTATTTTAAAACCGGACCCTTCTGAAGGTGAGGGGCGTGGATCCATCAGGAGCCAGCAGGAGGGACGCTGGGAGGCGGGGGAGCAGAACCCCACCAGTTTCAGGGACCCAGGCAGGCCCTCAGAGATGGGGCACCTGTTCCCTCCCACTGCGGCCACTGCTCGGGGTGAAGACGGCTGCCAAGGGGGAGGCAGGCGAGTGGGAAGGGTGCCCATTTCCCAAGTGCTCTCAGCCAGAACCCTGAGCCCCGCTTGGTCGTGGCCTCCAGGCCAACGCCCACCCGCAGATCTCCCTCTGAAAGGAAACTGACACGCCATGCCATTCCCTCCATTCAAAACCGCCTCTGTTCTGGAAACGCAGTCCAAGCACCTACCTGGCCCAAAGCCATTAGTTGCTCAAAACGAGCCTGGAACTTTGAATTCCAGGCCCTGCTTACCACCCACGCCCACCTGCCCTCACCTCCAGCCTAAATTCTCCTGCCCGCAGCCCACCCAGAGTGTGGCCAAGAGTCCTAGTATACCCGCTGCACGCGCATGGCGGGAGGGGGCGGGAGGGGGCGGAGGGCCCCTAGTGAGAACCCCGGCAAAGGCACAGGGAGGGACCCGCACCAGGGCGGAAGATCCCCAAACCACCCACGTCCCTGCCCCGCTCGTTCCTGGGCAGACCCCTCGGGCGGGCGCACCTGGGTGACCGGGCTGTGCATCAGGCCAGCGGCGGGGAGCGTATAGAGCCAGCCGCGCGTGCAGGACCGCGTGCCGTTTGGCGCGAGCGCGGAGCTCGGGCGGGCGCCGGCCACCGGGTAGCGCAGGAGCAGGCACGGGCTGAGGGCGCGCGCGGGACCCAGGCGCGGCACGCTGGCATCGAGCAGCGCCGGCCCGCGCAGGGCACGCAGCGAGGGCGGTAGTAGCGCGGGGTCTGGACGGCAGTGGTGCGCTGGCCGCGCGGTGAGCAGCGGCTCGGAGCTCAGCGCCAGCCCCAGTGCCACGCAGGGCAGCCACGAGGCGGCGGCCAGCAGGCGCCGAGCCCGGCCGAAGCCTCCTGCCGCGCACAGCACCCGCGCCTCGCGATCCATGCGTCCTTCGCCGCCGCGCTCCGGCTCCAAGCCGGGGACGGGACCCGGAGAGTCGGAAGCCTGGGAGGGGCAGGGCCTCCCGGGAGGCGCCCGCGGGGCGGGGTCGCGATGGGCGGAGTCAGGGGCGGGGCCTCCGGGGAGGAGCCCCGGGAGGGGCGGGGCCGCGGGGCGAGTGGGTCTGGGGCGGGCCTGCGGTGGGCGGAGACACGGGGCGGGACCTGGAGCCACTCGCGGGCGGAGCCAGCTCCAGGGTCCTGCTGGGGGCGTGCCGGCGGGCGCTCAGGTGTGAGCCAGCGCACAGGTGCGCTGGGCCCGGTGGGCGTGCGGACGCGGGCTCCAGCTGAGGTTCCGGAGACCCGCCTTGCGACCAGTGAGCCCGAAAGACCTGGAAGCCGAGGGCGATGTGTGCCCGTAGGCTCTGCGCCGTCCACTACATCTTGGCAGAGTCACCGTACCTGGGGTAGCGCTGGGCGCCATGGAGGCTGCCGCTCCAGGAGCCAGGTAGGGCTTCTTTATTCTTTTTGTTTTTTTAATCTGTAGGTGGACACAATACCTTTATTTTTTGTGTGGTGCTGAGGATCGAACCCAGGGCCTCGCATGTGCTAGACGAGTGCTCCACCGCTGAGCCCCAGCCCCAGCGGCCCCCCGACACCCGCTTCTTTATTCTTAGCTCTGGTTTTTCTCAACAGTGTTTTCTTTTGCTTTGTGAACGGGCTCTGTTTTCATAAAAGTTCACAATTGGCTTTTTTTTTTTTTTTTGGTACAGAGAATTGAACTCAGGGGCACTCTACCACTGAGCCACCACAGCCCTATTTTGTATTTTATTAGAGACAAGGTCTCACCGAGTGGCTTAGTGCCTTGCTGTTGCTGAGGCTGGCTTTGAACTGCTGAACTCTTTCTCAGGGCCACCACACCTGGCCTCAATATTGGCATTTTTGCATTTAAAAGAACGACATTAGCTTTTTTCTTTCCCCTTGTGGTGCTAGGGTTTGAATGAGGGTCCTGTGCATGGGAGGCAAGAACTCTACCAACTGAGCTCTATCCCAGCTCTGATAGTAGCTTTTTAAAAGTCTGTGGGAGGAAAGGCTGAGGTTATGGCTCAGAGGCAGAGTTCTTGCCTAGCATATGTGAGGTGCACTGGGTTGGATCCTCAGCACCACATAAATAAATAAATGTATTTTAAAAAAAGTCTGTTGGGGTGGAATTCACATAACATACAGTAAGCACCTTAAAGTGCACAGTTCTGGGATGGGGTCCAGTTGGCTTGGTCCTCAGCACAGCAACAACAAAGTGAATCTAAACAACGAAGCAGGCAATCAGTGTCATTTATCTATCTATTTTTTTTTTAAAGACAGAGAGAGAGATTTTTTTTTTTAATATTTATTTTTTAGTTCTTGGCGGACATACATCTTTGTTTGTATGTGGTGCAGAGGATTGAACCCGGGCCACACGCAAGCCAGGCGAGCGCGCTACCACTTGAGCCACATCCCCAGCCCCCAATCAGCGTCGTTCAGTCTTACAGTGTTATCCTGGGCTGTTAGACTCCCCCTCCACCGGCCCCTGACAAGCGCCAGCTGCTCTGGATATTCCAGTAAATGCAGTCCCGGGGTCTTGGAGGTCTGGCTGCCTCCCCGGCGAGTCAGCACCGCAGTGTTTATGACTGAGCATGCTCCACCTTTCCTTATCCGCCCCTGGCTGGTGGACTTGTGGGTTCTTTCCCTTCTGCTTGGCACCAGGTGGCCTGCTCAGCTCTGGTGGGCACACCCCTGGAGTAGGACTGCGGGGCATGTGGTGATTCTGTTCCAGTCTCTGTGGAGCCTTTTCCTTCTGTTTTGTTGTTTTAGAGTAGTCTTTAATTTTTAAACTGATGGTGAAGTACACGTAGCATAAAACTTACCATTTTAGCTACTGTTTTTTTGGTATGGTACTGGGGATGGACCCCAGGGGCTTTCTATCTACCACTAAAGCTACATCTCCAGTCCTTTTGATTTTTTGAGACAGGGCAGAAATTGCCGAGGCTGGCCTTGAAGGTGTGAGGGAAACCCTCACCACTCCTCCCCACTGCTGGTGATCTCCGCTCCACCTTCTGCTGTGCGCTTGCCTGTTCTGGGTGCTTTTCCAAGTGGACTCCTGGAGTGTTGGGTCCAAGGCTCCCACAGGGTATGGTGGCGTTGGTCAGCAGCTCATCCTGTTTTGTGAACCCCGTGTACTTGGAGCACCTGTTTGCACGAGTGGAATTGCAGGAGTGGAATTGCTGGGTCTTCAGGGAATGTGGTCAGCTGTTGGAAGGACCCTGTTTCCCACCCCAGCATCAGGACACTTCTGCCAGTGCTTTCCTTCCTGGATGTGTGGGGCATGTGGTCAGACCCATCTTCTCTGAGTGTCCAGGTCAGTGGTGGCAGATGCAGTCACGAGGTGCAGCCATTGCCAGGTCCACCTCTGTGATTCTGCATCTTGTGAAATGGGAACCCTCCCTGTTAAGCAGTCGCTCCCCTGTCTCCCTCCCTGGCCCTGGTAGCCACCGCTCTACTTCTGATCCGGAAGACTCCGTTTCTTCTACGTGGAACCATCCAGTGTCAGTCTTTCTGTGACTGGCTTCTCCTAGCATAAAGTGCTCCAGGTTCACCCACAGAGTAGCATGTGTCAGAACTTATGTCCTTTATTTCCCTGTTAGCTGGGTGCGGTGGTGCTCACCTGTAATCCCAGCTACTTTGGAGGCTGAGACAGGAGGACCTTGAGTTCAAGGCCAGCCTGGGCAACACAGCAAGACCCATCTTAAAAAGAGAGAGAATTTGCTTTTTAAGGTGAAGTGATATTCTATGGCACAGCTAGGCCATGCTTGGCTCACTCACTGACCAGAGAGTGGACTCTGGTCACTTTCACATTTAGCTATGTGTGCTCAAATGCTGCTGGGAACATGGGCACAGATCTCTTCAAGACATTCTTCCTGTGGGATGGCAGATGCCTCCAGAACCAGTGACTTCAGAGGCTGAGGCAAATTGGAGGCCAGCCTGGGCAACGTGGTGAGACCTGTCTCAAAATACATCAGAGGGCTGGGGAGGGGATCGGATCCCGAGGTTCAATCCCCAGAACTGCAAAAGCCAGCAGAACTCCTCTTTCCAATTCCCATTGGTGTGTGGACTTTAGCTTTCCACACCATCTTCTGCAGCCGCTGAGCCACTTCCTGTTCCCACCAGCTGTGCCCAAGGGCTCTAGGCCACCACAACCTCCCAGCATCATTGTGTGTCCTCGCAGAGAAGGCTGCTGGTGGGCAGAAGGTGCCCCCGGGTGGTTCTGGTCTGCGTTTCTGGATGTGGCGGCTGGCATCGTCCACCGTGCTTCTTGGCATCTTGTGATTCTTGGAGGAATGTCGACTCAGGATTCTTCCCATTTCTAGATGGGATTGTCTGCTTGGTTACCGAGCTTTAGGGATCCTCTGGATATCAACCCCTGACCTCCCACTCTCAAGTTGCCTTTGGACTCTTGACAGGGTCTTTGTTTTATGGTGCTGGGGATGGAGCCCAGGGCCTCCCACCTGCTACCAAGTGCTCCACCTAGCATGGGTACATTCTCAGCCCTTATTTGAGCCTTGCTAAATTGTTGAGGCTGGCCTTGAACTTGTGATCCTTTTGCCTGTCTCCTGAGTTGCTGGGATCTCAGCATGCACCACTGCACTTGGGAAATTTGAGTTTTGTTGGTGCTGGGCCTGGAGCCAGAGCCTTTGCATGCTAGGCGAGCCCTCTGACACGGCTCTCAGCCAGGTTATTTCTCTATGTGGAGTGAGACAAGGGTCAACCTAGTCATGTTGCGTGTGGACCGCCACCTCTCTGAAACACGTGGGTACCTTCCATAAAACCGGCTTCTGCGTGGTCTCCAGGTCTGTTCCCTGAGTGGGCACCCTCCTGGGGCCTCCCCTGCAGGGTTCTTTCTTTTTGCCACAGCCAGGTGCAGAGTCTTGAAACTGAGGAGTGGGTGTCCCTCGGCTTTGTTACTCTTTTCCAAGACAGCTGGTTTATTTTGGGTACAGGGGATGGAAATATCTTCAGGCTATCTTTCAATTTATTTTTAAATTAAAAAAAAAGTGTTTGTCGATGGACCTTTATTTTATTCATTTATTTACATGTATTGCTGAGAATCGAACCCAGTGCCACACACATGCTAGGGTGTACAATGCTTCTACTCCATTGGCTAACTTTATTCCTAATTATTTATTCTTTTATTTATTTCCTAAATATCCTTTTCAGATTTTTAATTACCAATATGTAGAAATATAACCGATTTTTCCTTTATTTCAAAATATAGTTTTTAGTCACAGATGGACACTATACCTTTATTTTTTTATGTGGTGCTGAGGATTGAACCCAGTGCCTTACCTGTGCTAGGCAAGCACTCTACCACTGAGCCGCAACCCCAGACCCGTTTTTTCCTTTTTTTGGATAGACATATTTTTATTTATTAAATTGTGTTTCTGGGGATGGAAACCAGAGAGCTCTCTGGGTGAGCTGCACCCCTGCTGCACGTATCTCTAACTTGGATGAAGTCTAGCTTATTCTCTCATGGCTGGTGCCTCAGGTCATCAAACCCAAGGCCATCGAAGGGTCCTCCCAGTTGTCCTGAGGGGTTTTACAGCTGTGAGGCCTGGGTCTGGATTAACTTTCTGCAGCACTCTGGACAGGGCAGCTGGCTGCCTGCCTGGCTGCTGGCCCAGAAGCCACTTGCTGATCTGCAGGTCCCTTCTGTGGGCTGTGCTGGTCTCTGCTGCAGTCAGGACCTGCTCCCTTGTGCCTGGACAGTTCAGTCATGATGTGTCCACCCTGTTGGCCCTGCTTCGTCTTGTCCGTGAGCTTGGGCGCCCTGGCCGTCATCCCTTCACTGGTGCCCCTTCTCCCTCCAGCACAGCCTCACCGTCCCGCACACCTGTTGGCACCCAGCAGCTGAGTGGCTCCCTTCCTCAGACTCCATCTCGGCTCACCTGCCTTGGCTGCCAGTTCTTTCTTCTACCAAGTGAAATTCAGTGATTCCATTTTCCACCAATGAAATTTCCGTCTGCTGCTTTTAAAGTCATCTCCATCTACTGGCTCTGTTTCTACATGTCACTGTAATTCTTCAGACACGGTTTCCGGTGTGCTCTGGACATCCACTTGCAGAAGCCAGTGTTGGGTCTCTGGTGGGCCCAGCGCCTGGGCTTCCTTGGTGTGCTGTCTGTGGACCACTGGGTTGAGAGCTAGACATTTTACATAGTCCAGGAGGCAACTCTGCACGTTATTCCCCCCAGGCTTGGCGTTTGGGGGCTGCTGCAGCATGCAGCCAGCTGGTTTGGTGCTCAGCTAGTGGCCCTGGCCCAGTATGTCCTCGGTCGGTGCTTCTTGGTGCTCTGGTAGGTCACTGCTGTGCCTCAGCCTTGATCTTGCACAAGGCCTGACGCTCAGGTGAGGAGCTGGAATGTGCTCAGCTGCCCTGGGTATGCACAGGCCTGCACGTGTACATGGACTTCTCTAGCCCCAGGCACGCGGAGCTTGTGGCATGCACATAGGCATCTGTCCCCAGGGGTCCCTCCTCTCCCCCAGGCAGCTGTGATGTTGAACAGTCACTGCTGTCTGCTTCTGTGGGAGGAAGGCTTTCCCCCTCCCCAGGAGTAGATCCCAAGCCAGTCTAGTCACACCAGGCCCCGTGGCTTTCCACGGAGCCATCAGGCACATCAAGTCACAACAGTGGCCCTGTGCACAGGCAGCCCTTGGCTCCAGGCCACTGGTTCCCAAGGTGTCACCAGTGAGAGGGGGGCACGGCAGGCTGGAAAGCTCAGCTCCAGTCAGCCCACCACGGTCAGCTCACCCCGAGGCTTGGCCTTGGTTCTCCCACATGCTGACGACGGTGGTCTGAGCAGCCTGACCCACTGCGGGTGGGGAGAAGGGATTTTCACAAGCACTTGCTCTACTGCCCTGGAGGCCCTGTCTGATTTCCTGTCAGCAGACAGACCTGCTTGATCTTGGAGGCGCTGGTCTGACAGGGCACCACCTTACCAGGTTGTGTTGGGCTGTCACTCACCACCCGTTCTGGGGGCACTCTGGGAGGTTAAGTGGCTCTGACTGCCACTGTAGTTTTGCACCCCACAGGCTTTTCAGCATCTCTGGAGAAATCTCTTCCATCCCTTATTAAAACAAATAAACCAACTTCAAATACCCACTGGCCAATGGCAGGTCAAGGACAGGATGGTGCCAGTGCCCGGGGGCCTCTGCTCAGGCTACCTTTCCCCATTTCAACCTCACGGGACTGGAGTCACACAACGCAGTACTTTGTGGAGACCAGCAATTCTGTCCCCAGAGCACATTGGGCAGTGCCTGCAGACCTTGCCGACTGTCCTGCCTGTGGGGAGGGCCCAGTGGCAAAAGCAGCGAAGGCCAGGTGCAGCAGGGCTGGGGCTGAGCATGCCATGCAGGTGACCATCAGTAGCTCCAGGTGTCTGTGGCAACATGCTGCCCAGGGGCTTCCTCCTCTGGGCCCCTCCTCCCGTCCTCCCTGGGGGAGGAAGTGGGGTGGGAGGCAGCTGCATCTTGGAGCCTACACAGGGCAGTCCTTGGTCCCACCCGCAGGGGACCGTTTCTCCTGCCACATGGTCACACATGGGCCAGCCCTGCCTCAGGAACCATCTCCGTAAGAAGAAAACTATTCTTGGCTTTTCCAACCCCTCACCTACTCCAGGCTGCCGATGAGCCAATGGCTCTTCTCGTTCCTTCCTGAGCCTAAGCCCCAATGCTGGCAGGGTGCTGTCCTGAGAGGACCCTGTGCCACAGGATGCCCTGCAGCACCAGCTGGCTGGCTGGCAGGTGAGGGATCCCGTGGCCTGAGGGGTGATGGCTCACCCAGTTCAGCTCACAGGACACAGGGACTCCTCCTCGCTCCCTTGGGGGGCCCTTTCTGTAGCTCCCTCTACTGAGACAGGTAGCAGAGGGGCCACTGCCTGCAAGGGCCCACAGGTCAGGGATGAATGGCCTGTCGGCCCCTCTCAACAGCAGGATCACCATTTCTGCTGGGGAAAAACAGGAGGTGGAGGGCCCACCCTCAGACCAGTGTCGGCATCTCCCAGTGGGGCTCCAGCTGCCTGGTCATGGGAAAAAACCCTGCGCAGGCTCAGGTGGTGGCGAGAGGCCAGCTGTCTTCAGCCGATGGAACAGGAGCCCAGGGGGGATGGGTTTCCAGGCGAAGCGACCACCCTAGCAGAGGCTGGACCTCCTGAGGAACCACACACGAAGACAAGCATTTTAATTAATTTATTTATTTCTTTACACATAACTGAAAGTGATGTTACAGTACATAAGTTATTTACAACTGTGCAGTAATGTGTTGCAAAATAAATTATCTAGAAGGCAGCAAAAGTACATTGTGAATGTATATAAAACTGTACAGCGTTCGTTCGCGGATACTCTCTATAGGATTATTGGCTCTGTAGTGTTTCAAGTTACGTTCTCAGAAAGAGAAACAAAATGCCCAAGATTAAAGGAAAAAAATATACAAACCACGTGGATTTGACTCCATTAAAAACACTATTGGAGAGTCCTGGCTGAGTCCCTCTGTGGCCGGCAGGTGGCCCTCGCCTGGCACCAGCGACCTCAGTGTCCCAGCCTGTCCTGAGGACCGTGGCGGGCGGACACTCCTGCCCCCGACCAGAGGTCACTGTTGTGCGAGGTGGACGCCTCAGTCGTTTCCTTTAGTTGATCAGAAGGGAGCAGGGACTTCAAAAGCGCACTCTCCTGCTCCTTGGGTGCCTGTGGCTGGCTGGGAGGGACCCAGGTGCCCTTCTGGATGGGCCATGGTCTCCTCCTCCCGCTGGGCCAACGAGGCACTGCAGCGTGGGGGCCCGTTCTCCCTGCCACCGCTGGTAAAGACTCTGGTCTTCTGGCCTCCGGGCTGGTCTGGCAGGCGAGGCGTGTGGCCAGGTGCAGTCTCTGGGCTCCTCCCACCTGGCCGGCACGGTGCCCTCCTGCACCGCGGGCATGTCAGCAGCACTGGTGACTACGGCCCTTGCCGGTGTCCTGCGACTTTCCCCTGGTGTCACGCTGGCAGCAGCACAAAGTCATCGTTGACATCGACCATGGGCACGTAGAAAGAGGGCACCTCGTTCACACACAGCGACTTGTGCCCTGCGGGGTCCAGCTCCTGTGCCTTCAGCTGCCACTCCATCCTCTGCACGGCATTGAGGGCTGCGGCCTCGTGCTGCTGCCGCATCAGGAGGCAGGTCTGCAGGACACACACGGGTGAGGGTCCCAGATGCCACCCGCGGCCCTGGCTGCCTCTGTAGGGCAAGACGCACAGCAGGCTGCGGCCTGGACCTGACTGTCCATGGCCCGCTGCCCTGGCAAGACACAGACCTTTCTGTAACTAGCCACGGTGCTGCTCATTGGGAAGACGGCCCCTCAGGATGGTTTGTGCCCCTGACTGCCCTGCGTTCACCACCCCGCCCCAAGGCTGTGCTGCACTGGGGGTCTGCTAGGGTTTGAGAGCCACCACAGCAGCCCCTGAGGACTGGACAAGGCTGTGGCTGCAACATTCTTTATTTAAAATATTTTTTAGTTGTTGATGGACCTTTCTTTTATTTATTTGTGTGAGGTGCTGAGAATCAAACCCAGAGCCTCATGCATGCTAGGCAAGCGCTCTGCCACTGAGCCACAGCCCAGCCCCCCATTTCATCTTTCTAGTGCCTGAAGTTCCTCCTCTGCCTTCACAGCCCAAACTGAGCTACTGCCCAAGTGCACATGCCGGCGGGGACCTGCACGGCCACCCTGACGCCTTTTGGGTTGTCAGTTGCTGGACTTAAGGTGGACCACACCAGCTGACGCTCCCAGAGCCTGCAGGGAGACGGCAGCAGCCCCAGCCCTTGCATTCTTCTAAAGGTCATGTCATTTCTGGTTGTGAAACTAATAACTACACTGAACACCTCCTCACCAAGTTTGGCCATTTTACCTCCCTTTTCTTGGGCTACCTCCTTTAGATTCTTTTTTCCCAATCTACTTTTCTTGCAAAAGTATGCATTAATAAAAAGAGGTGTAGAAATGCACAAAGCCTAATTCTCTTTCAGGTAGGGTCTTCCTGGGTCTTCTGTCAGCCGAGAGGACACAGGTAGAGAGGGTGCAGCAGCCCCCCACCCCCCACCCAGGCTGTGTAAACCGCAGTGGCCTGTTGTGACTGTGCCTCCCACTGAGCCAGGTGATGGCTGGGACCCAGGGCAGCTGAAACTGCAAAACTGGCAAGTCACATGGCTGCTAGTAGTGGCGTGCTGGTGGGGGGCGGGCAGGGCTGGCAAGGCATGCATGGTGTCCAGCCACCAGCCTGCGGCACCCACCTTCATACGGTCGTACTTGTCATCCACGTCCTGTAGCCAGGAGATGAACTGGCGGGCGTTGAAGCGATCTCGTACGGACTTGTTCTCGTCGCCCTGTCAATCAAACGAGGTGTGTCTGGAGGAAGAGGGCTGGGGAGGTGACCAGCAGAGGTGTGGTCACCTCAGGAGGTTACCCTGGTCCAGGGCCAAGGGGATGACCCCCGCCCAGTCCCCATCTTCCTTGGAGAGACTGTTCCTGGGGATCAGCGGCCCCTAGCAGCCACTCGGGACCTGCCCTAGCACAGCAGTGCTGACAGGGGCTGCGCCTCGGTGGGGCTTTCCAGTGGGGTGCTTCGTGTCCTGGGTGGGATGGAGTAAGGTCCCTCGACCCTAGTCTCCATTCCAGAGGCTCAAACAGATGGCACAGGGATCACACGAAGCTGCTGGTGGTGCCCGGGCAACCTCCCCACTTTCCAGAAACGCATCTCCCTTCTCTGAGGTGGGAGCTGCAGGCCCTGGGCAGCCTGGTTCTGCCCTCCCCACTGGCTTCCATGTCCTGTGGTCCTGACCGCTTCCTCCTCACCCATAGCCCCACTTTCACCCCAACAAATGGGTCTGCACTTGTGGACCAGGCACAGGCACCGGCACCCTTGGGAAGGAGGTGTCCAGCCTCCCCTGCATACCCTGGAAAGAACATGCCAAAGGCTCTCAGAACAGAAGGCCGGTGGCCTCTGTGCACCTCGTGCCCAGACTGTCAGCAAGGTACTGCAGAAGAGGCCTCAGCCTGACCATCAGGAGACTGTCTTTGAGGCTGGGGCTGTAAGTTCAGTGCTGGAGCGCTTGCCTAGCATGTGTGAGGCACTGGGTTCTATTCTCAGCACCACATAAAATAAACACATAAAGGTAGTATGTTTATTCATACTAATAAAAAAGAGAGAGAGAGAGAGAGAGAGACCGTTTTTTTCCTTTGGACCTTCAAAAGAGACCCAGGAAATTACTTAGTGGTTTTTTCTTTTTGACGCAAAGAGCAAAACTTCCAAATATTCACAAGACACTCCTTTAGTCCCCAGCTAACCTCTGCTTTACAGCTTCCTGACAAACTGCTTTGCTTTAAAGAAAACCTGTGTGTAACATATAAATGGGAAAGCATCTACGTCCTCAGGGTAGGGGAGCCTTAACACACTAGGAACATTTTAACTGGAGTCCACCAAGGCTCTACTGCCAAGCCTCCGGGGCTCGTGGGACCCAGGGCATCCGTCCAGAGGTCCCAGCATAAAGCCATGGACACAGAAAGGTCAAGACACTGGAAACGCTGCCCAAGGCTGGGAGTCCCCAGGTGAGCTCTGGAGTATTGCCACGCAGTCAGTGACAGGCCACGGGCTGGAGGCCAGCACTCGAAGTGGGTGTGGGAGGCAAGGCAGTCCTGGGTCATGCAGCTCCAGCCAAGCACTGCTCACAGCAGGGGAAGGGCTTGCTGGCACAGCCTGGGCTGCACAGGTCCAGCTGCTTCTCAGCTGCAGGCTGAGCTGAGGTTCAGATGGGAAACCCCGACCCGCTGGGGCCTTCGATGGGGAGGGCAGCGGCTCACCCTGGCTTCGCAAGTGTCCCAGGGGAAGTTTAGGACTCAGAGCTGCACACTGGCTGAGGCCTGTCCAGCAGTCTGGGGGACACCTGGGTCCCAGTGTGCCAAGTACGGGAAGCTGGGGCAGTCCTGATCCAAGCATAGCACTTGGATTCGTGCTTGCTATGCTGCCTGGTGTGTGAGGCCTGCCGGCTCTTCTAGGAAGGAGAGGTCCTGGGCCCCTGGCCCAGCTGGGTCACCCACCTGGCTCTCCAGAGGCATGTTGTAGACCTCAGAGTCCAGCAGCATCGTGCAGGCACTGAAAGGCACTGCCTGGTTGGCGATGGTCCTGGCCGCCCGGCAATGCACCCGCAGAATCTCCTGCTCACACGACACGATCAGCTTCTCCTGCGAGGGGGAGGAGGGGTGAGCGCAGGCCCCCAGCAGTGGCCCCCATGCCTGGACCTCCTCTTACCCGCTCGATGCTGTGCTGTAGACGCAGCTTTCCCCGCACCGTCTCCTGCTGCTTGAACAGCTCCTTCAGGGGCTCCGCCAGGGAAGGGGGGGGTGCAATCTGCATGCACAAGGGGAATGGGTCAGTGGGGCCAGAGCCCTGCCCAGAGCACCCACCCACCCAGGCACCTCCTGAGAAGCACCTCTGACCCTGCACAGCAAGGAGACGGTGAGGGAGAAGGCAGGGCACACAGCACCTGCTGGCAAGCGGGAGGAGAGAGAGGTGTGTGTACCCTATGTGCCAAAGCAGCACAGCAGGAGTAAGGAGCCCCGTGGGGTCCAGTGAGGGCCTACGCACCCAAAATGGAACCTGGATGCCAGTGCCTGAGGCTGCCTGGCTGCTGAGAAGGGAAGAGAGCCCACCCCAGTCCCCATGGGGGAGGCTCTGAGGCTGACCATGGTGGCCAGACACCAGCAGTCAAGCGTATACACCACAGGTGATGAGGAACAGGCCTCCACTCTTAGAAATTGGAGGCCAGGCTCCCAGAGCTGGCACACAAAAAACCCGCAGTGTGCATAGGACCTGGGCAGACGTGTGGTGCCTGCTCCAACCATGGAAGGAACTGGCAGAGAAGGCAAGACTGAGAAAAAAAGGATCCACATCCAGCCCTGAAGTCTTCCCCGAGACTGGAACAAACAAGAAGAAGACAGCGTCTCTGGCAGAGAAGCCCGGCCCAGGCACCCCACCCAACGGCTTCAGATTAGTCCCAATGACCAGAAGCCAGACACCAGAAACCCTCCAGCTGTGCCCAGGACCAGGCCGTGACTATGGGGATCCAAGCCCCTGACACGGGTCTCGGTCCCATCACAGGATACTTGTACAGATGATCAGCACTGCCCAAGAGGGTCTTGTGCCCAACACAGGCCCCGTCCACCACTGAACCAGATATCCCAGAGACAGCACCAGGATGGCTCTACAAGCATTCTGGGGCTCTGAGTTGTGGGCTTCTCTGTGAATCTAAAATCATTTCAAAACAGAAGATGCAGCTAGGTCTCTGCAGCCTTCAAACCTTGCCCATCTCGTCCCCTGATGGGCCCAGATGGGTGGAGGGACTTGGATGTGCCAGGATACCCGACACAGCAGCAGGTGTGTGCCTGCTTCACCCAAGGGTCTGCAGGATGAGGTGGAGACAGGGAGGAGCCCACACTGAAGGCTGGGCTGTGGGAAGGGCTACCACAACCGTTGGTCCTTTACTTTCCCTCCAATTTCTCACAGCAGCCCCGTCACTCTGTTTGGGTAATGGAGACAAACGCAACCACAGAAAGTAGGAAGAGGTCTTACTGAACAGACGCTTCAGACCTGACTTCTCTGAATGCAGGGGCCCACACCATCATCTGTGTGGTCCTCCTGCAGGGCTCAGGGCTCAGCGCTCCTGGATGCCCCTTGGGGGAACACGTGGCTCCAACATGGCCTGGCCCTGCTGCTGCTGAACTCAACCCCTTCCAGGAAAACCCAGCAGAAGCCCACGTCCAACACCCACCCTCGCTCAGAGGGGACACCCGGCAGCTGTGCTTCCTGTCCAGCAGCAGCCTCTGAGGGAGCAAGGCCCTGCAGCACCGTCTTCCTCATTCCACCAGAAGGTCAGAAGGCCTCTGCTCCGCAACCAGGATGGAGTCCAGCCAGGCCCAGAGAGGAAACAACAGAAGCCCTGGCTTTTCCTCCACGGGTAGGTGGCCACACAGAAAGTCAGCTATGCAGTGAGGGGAGAGGCCCCAGGGGCCTGGGGGCTCACGGCCAGAGATGGAGAAGAGCTTCCTTTGCCTCTGCAGTTGAGAAGACCCCAGAGGACAAGTGGGAAGCAGCCTGTCTAGGAAGGCCCAGGCCCTGGTAGGGCTTGACATGCTGTGGGGAGCCTGCTGGAGAGGCGCAGGGGAGACGGGCAGAGCAGGTGGGACCCACTGAGGTGCTCGAGGCTCCAGAGAGACACAGCGACGGGACGGGAGGGATGCAGGTGAGACTCTGCTGAGGCTTTCCAGGTGAAGGGCAGTCCCAGCAGCGAGCCACAAAGATGGGCTGTGCAGGGGTGCCCACCAGGGCCCCGCCACTCAGAAAGCAGCTGCAGAAATGCTGGGGCCGAGAGCTGGGGGCCAGTGGCCAGCCATCCATGGAGGCACAGACCCTGGCAGCTCTCCTGATCCCGGAGGCCGTGAGGTGGCCCCAGAGACCTATGCCAGGGTGTGCGCGTGCAAGCAGGCAGGGTGGTACTCACCACAGGGATGTGCAGCTTGCTGAGCGGCTTGCCGTCCAGGAGGTAGGACCCGGTGTAGGTGACATACTCGGCGTAGCACTGGGGTGCCTGGGGCGTGATGTAGCAGAGGATCTTGCGCTTCTCCTCAATCTTCTTTCGGATCTGGAGGTACTCGAAGTAGGGGTTGGACCTGTCGCTGTGGTAGGGCTCAATGTCGTCCAGCTTGATGGCGTCCACAATGGCGGCCAGCGTCTGCTGGATGACCTCCCGCGTCTGCTGCGTGCTTGTGTTCAGCTGCTGCTGCAGCTGCTGGCTGGAGCGCTGGAAGCGGCGCTTGCGGGGGTGCTGGGCCTGGGCATCCTCCTCCTCAGAGGCACGGCCTTTGGCCCTGGCAGCTGGGGTGGGCGTGGGGGCGGGCTCCTTATCCGTAGGAGGCGTGCTCTGCTTGCTCTGGCTGGCCAGCATCTGAGCGCGGTTCCTGGTCATGCGCTGAGGGACCTCCTCCACCTTGGGGGCTTTCGGGGGCTCGGCCGTGGGCTTGGGCTCTGGATCCGTAGCTTCTGGCTGGAGGCTGCCTGGGGGCCCCTCCACAGGGATGGCAGCAGGGGTGATCTCAGCACTGTCAGGCGTCTGTGCCGTGCCATCGGTGGCCGGGCCGTCGGGTGCATGATGGGGAGTGGTGGAGGGGTCCTCAGTTTTGGTCTCCTCAGCTCCGCCCCCCAGGGGACACTGTTCGGGAGGGCCGGGGGCCAGTGCCGAGCCAGAGTCCAAGTCCTCGGGGGTCCTCTCACCTGCCACAGTCTCTGCCTCCACGGCGGCTTCGAGAACCACGTCCAGCTTTGGCTCCTCTGAGGGCTCAGACTCGGCGGGAAGTGGGGGAGAGGCCTGGTCAGGAGGCAGTATGGGCTGCCCCTCAGCACCAGGGGCGCTCTCCTCTGGTGGGACGGGACTCCCTTCCACGGGCTCAGTCTCGACATCTGAGGAGTCTTTGGGCTGGAGGGGGAGATCGGGCAGCGAGAAGGGCCCCAGGTCCAGGTCATCCTCGGGGCTGGTAAAGGCGTCATGCCAGGGCACTGGCTCGCCCTGGCTGAGGGCAGACAGGCTGTGGCCACCGTCCAGGAAGCTGCTTTCCAGGGTCCCCAGAGCCTCCACTTGAGTCACCGTGGTGACACATGTGGGCTCAGGGGCCACATCAAGGGGTGCCTCAGGAAGTGACTTGCAGCCGCTGAAGAAAGACTCCAGTCTGGCAGGGGTGGCATACGCAGTGGCCCCTTCTGTGGTGGAGACGGCCACGGAGATGGCTCCCGCCCCATCGTCTTTGACCTCCTCCAGGCCCGGTTCGGCAGCTGGCAAGGGGTAGGAGCTGGGGGATACGGGGTACGGGGGCTCTGAGGTGCTGAAGGGTCCTGGAACAGTGGTATGCAGGGTCTCTGCAGGACAGAAGTGTTTGGGGGACTCTGGGAACCTCTGTGGAGATTTCAGCAGAAGGTCGGAGCCCACGGGCCAGCTGACAGGGTTTTCAGAGGCACTGGCCATCAAGGTGGAGGAAAGGGCCTGCTCCGCGGCAGGATGGGCCCACTCGACCGGCTCCTCGGTGATGACAGCGTTAAAGGGGCCCTCGTCCAAGGGCTCCAGGTAGCTGGGCTCCGGAGGGATGATGGCTGCTGTGGCCTGCTGGTCCTCTGTGGCATCCAGAGGAAGGCCCAGGTCTGGGGGCAGGGCCCCCTCGATGGCTGGGGCCAAGAGGTCGCCCCTAGTGGCAGGGGAGGGCTTGGCTGGTAGGCCAGGGAACACGGCCTCTGGGGAAGGTGCGCTGCTGACTGTGGCAGCTTTGGGTGAGGGGAGGCCATAGTCAGGGGAGTAGTAGCCAGGGGACAGGCAGGCAAACTTCTCTGCTGGAACAGGTGGCAGGGCAGCCTTGTCCTCCATCAAGTGCTGGCCGGGAGAGTCGAAGCTGGAGGCGGCAGGAACACTCTGCTGTCTGAATAGCTTGTCCCCCACAGTGAACTCCTCCTCAGGGGTTCTCCTGATGTCCACGGAGATGGAGCGGTACAGGTTTGTGGGGACGGGCCTCGTGGGCGTCTGGCCCGGGTGCTCTGAAGCCCCGCTTGAGGCCACAGAAAACCTGTCGTACAGCGGCGGGGAGCAGGCGCTGGTGGTGGGCAGCGGGTGCTGGGTGTCGGTACAGTCGAACACCAGGTCGGGGTAGTCATCGGCACTGCAGGACGGGGTCCGGGGCGTGTGCAGCTCCTCGTAGCTGGGACCCGACACCAGCGAGGTTGGAGTGGGCACCCCGGCAGGCCGGCTCTGCTCGGGCCGGGGCGAGGCGGGCAGGGCCTCCTTCAGGGGCGGCCCTGCTGACCAGTCTTTGGCCTCGGTACCCAGTCCTGGCGGGGGCTTGTTTTCAGGAACAGGTGGCGTCGCAGCTGACTCCTTGGCCTTCTTCTCTTTGAAGGGCGGGTCCAGCCCCAGGGGCTTCTTGGGCGCAGCATCCAGGCCCTTCTTGCGTGTGTCATCCGCGGGCTTTGCCTTTTCCCGGAGCCTGGGGTCCCCAGACCTGTGCCGCAGCTTCTCCATCTGCCGCATGCGCTCCTTGTGCCGCTTGTGCCGCTCCTCAATCTCCAGGTCCTTTTGCGACAGCATCCGCTCAAAGCTGGTCATCATCAGGTCGCCGTCCCCCAGCAGCTTCTCCCGGGGCCTGGCGTCCTTCTTGCCTGGGTCTCTGGGTGGCGGGAGCTTGTCCATGCCGTTGCTGATCTTGGCGGGGTCACCCCTCTCCTTCTCTGTGACCTCTCGGGGCTTTTCCTTGGGCTTGGCCTCACCCAGCTTCACGGCCTCCTCCCGGCCCTTCTCCTTGTCCCGGACGGTGGGGCGCGGCTCCTCCTTGTGGTGCCGGTCCCTGTGCTTGTCCTTCTCCTCCCGCCACCGCTCCCTGTGCTTCTCCCTCCTCCTCTTCTCCTTCAGGGAGCCGAGGGCACTGGACCCGAAAGGCTTCAGCTCCTTCTCCACTTTCTTGGGAGGCTCCCTCTCGGGCTCGCTCCTCTCTCTCTTCTCAGAAAACCCGTCGGTGGCCTTGTCCAGCTCCTCCTCACCGTCCACCTTCACGGCGTAGGTGATGCCATAGGCCTCAGCGTCCAGGAAGTCCTTCTCGTACTGGCCGGGCTCCCTCCTGCCCCCGTCCTTGTAGTCCTCAGCCTTCTCCTTCCTCTCGGCCTTCTCCTTCTTGGCCCGCTCGCGTTCGTGGCTCTTCTTGGAGGAGGAGGAGGAGTGCCGGTGCCGCTCCTTCTCCCTCAGCCTCTCCGCCAGGCAGGGGCCCTCCCGGGCCTTGTCCTCCAGCGGCTCTGAGAAGGACACCTCTAGGAGGGCGCTCAGGCCAGGCTCGGGGCCGCGGTCTGCAAAGCTGTCCGAGGAGCCCTCGCTGGCCTTGTCGTGCGCCTCCTCCCTGCCCTCCTGCAGCGCCTCCTCCTCCAGCCGCTCCAGCAGGCTGCGCTCCGCCTCCGCGCCCCGCGAGGCCCTCCGCTCCCGGTCCGGCTTCTCCTTGTGCTTGCCCTTGGCCCTGTCCTCCCCGGGGTGCTTCCTCTCCACCTTCTCGGGTGGCCTCTGCCTGCTTCGCCTCTCCTGGGTGGCGTCGGCCAGGACCCGGTCCTTGCGGTCCTTGTCCCTCTTCTCTCTGTGTTTCTCCAAGGCCTTCTCCTTCTTGTCTCTGGCTGCTTCGGGGGCACCCCTGTCCTTCCTCTTCTCTTTGGGCTCCTTGTCCCGGGGCTTCTCGTGCGGCCTGTCGGAGGGGCACTTCCTGTGCCTGTCTGCAACGGGCGGCTCCCTCCCGTCCTCCCTCTCCTGGAGGGCGTCCGCCCTGGGGGCCTCGCAGGCCTCCCCTGACCGCAGCCCGCTGGCCAGGTACTCCTCTTTCTCGTCCTCGCTTTCGTCCGTGAAGATGTCTGCGATGTACCAGCTCTTCTCTTTTCCCTTCTTTTCCTCTCTCTTTTCCGAGGAGTCCTCGGAGGCGGCTGCAGGGAAGGCCTTGTCCTTCCTCTCCCGGGCCTGGTCGAGGCCGGCCCTCCTGTCTCGGTCTCTGCCGTGTGTGTCCTTGTCCTTGTGCTTCTCCTTGCCATCCTTCCTCTCCTTGAGGCATCTGTCAAAGTCTCTGTCCTTCGGACACTTCTCGCCTCGGTCCCTGTCGCTGGACTTGTCCTTGTGCCTCTCGGAGCGAGCCTTCTCCTTCTTCTCCTTCTCCCGAGCTGCGTGGTGCCGCTCCCAGGACTCCAGGCTCTTGGCGAGGTCGCAGTCGGGCTTGTCCTTGAAGGCGCCCTCGCAGCCACACTCCTTCAGCTCCTCCCTGTGTGGCTCCTCTGGCCGCAGGCGGACATCCTTCCGCTCCCTGGAGCCCTCCAGGGCGTCTCTCCGGTCCCGCGGGTCCCGTGTGCCTTCCGAGGACTCTCTCCTCTTCTTGTCCTTGTCAGGGAGGTAGCTGGGAAGGCTCCGGTGCTTCTCCACCTGGTCCCTCCTCTTCTCCGAGTTCTTGTCCAAGTAGTCCCGGTCCTTCTTTCGGAAGAAAGAGTCTCTGAGATCTCGTTTTTCCCGGGCCTTGTTGTCCCGCTTCTTCTCCTTACTGTCCTCTTTCACCGTTTCCAAGATAAGTTTGGCCACAGAGTCACTCTTGATGTCCCTGTAATCTGTCACTGGGGAGTCCCAGCTGTCCTCCCCTTTGAAGTCAAAGGAGGAGTCGGAGAGGTCTGAGAACCACCTGTCCTGCTGGTCGTCAGACAGGCTGAGCTTGGTGTCCTCGCTCTCCAGGAAGTGGCCCCGGTGGCAGCAGTCGTCGAAGGCTGCGTCCTCCCTGTAGGCCTTCTCCCTCCGGAGCCTCTCCTTGTCCTCCTTCAAGGCCTTCTCCTTGGCCTCGCCCTTCTTCTCCGGCTTGAGGGGCCGGTCCCGGGCCTTCTTCTTCCTCTCCTCCTTGTACGGCCGCAGCCTCTCTTCCTTGGGGGACTTCTCCTTGCCCAGCCTCTCCCGCTCAGCCCTGCCAGCCCGGTCCTTTTCCTCCCGGAAGGCCCTGCCGCCGTCCCTGCCCACGTCCTTGATCCTCTTCAGTGGCTTCTCGTCTCTGAAGAGCCACTCCTTGTCCTCGGGCTTCGTCCTGCCCAGCCTCTCCTCCCTCTTGAGGTGGTCTCGGTCATGCTTCAACACCCGCAGCCTGCCCTCCGCAGAGACGTCGCTGTCCAGGAGGGCGGCCTTGTCGGCCTTGGGCCTGGGGTCCTCGTACTCATAGGTGAAGCTCTTCAGCTTCAGCTCCTGGCCGGGGCACTGCCCCTTCTCCTTGTTTTTGTGTCTGTGTTTCGTCTTGTGTTTCTTGACGACTTTTCCCTCCTTGTCTAGCTTGGGCACGGCACCATCCACGCTGGGGTGGACGCCGCCCCTCTTCTCAGGAGCCATGCTCTGCAGGCTGCCCCTCTTGCGGTGCTCCTGCTTCCTCCTCGCAGGCTTCAGGGACTCCACGCTGGAGCCCTCGGAGGAGCAGTCCGACTCGCTCGTCAGGCCGGTGCCTGATGAGTCCGACAGCGAGCTGACCTGCGACCAGGCAGGGGAGGACACGGCCTTCCAGCTGTCCGCGCGCCAGTGCTTGCTGTGCTGGTCGGCGTGGCTGGTGCCATGGGACGAGGTGGAGGAGGCTGACAGCGAGCTGAAGAGCGACGGGTCCTTCAGCACCAGTGGGGAGCCCCTGCGGCAGCCCGTGCTCCCCACCGAGTCCCCGTCCTCCTCGCTCTCGGAGGATGCGCGCTCGGACCCGGAGGAGCACAGCTTGTCACTCCTCTTCCCAGGCCGCACCTCCTTGCCCCGGGCCTCCTTCTTCCGCTTCTTCTTCACTTTGCTCTTCTCCTTCTGCTGCCTGGGCGCAGGGGGCTCGCGGGCCTTCGAGCCGGGCAGGACTGTGTGCGCGGAGAGCCTCAGCTTCTCCCCCGCGCCCACAGCCAGGCCGGCGTCCTCCTCGTCTGAGGTGTCGGACAGGATGCGATGGGCGGCTTTCTTTGGCGCGGTGGTGCTGTTCTTGGCATAGCTCTTGACCTCCATCTTGGGGATTGACACGAAGCTGCTGGCCTTGGGTTCTTTCCTATAGTCTTTCTTCAGCAGATGCTTGTCGTCCACGGGAGGGACCCTGTCCTGCTCATCGTCCTCATCAAACTCATACTCGTCCTTGACAGGCGTCACGGTCTTCTGAGGCTCTGGGTTCTTGGCCTTGAGCTTCAGGCCCTTCTCAAACTCGGAGTCTGTGTTGTTGCCATCAACTGAGCTGGAAGGTGCAAAGGATGGGGCGTCCTCCTCCTCGGAGCTCTCTGTGGGGACAGGAAGGGAGAGGTCAGGCAGGCTCAGAGCCACTCTCCCAGATCAGGGTGGGGCAGCTCTGCCGCTGCAGCAAGGAAGGGCCTCCCCGGATGTGTGGTCACCCAGGAGGGCAGGGCTGGCCAGCCCCTGCTTCTGGAGAAGCACGTCATTTGATCTATCCCATCTGAGGCCAGCCACAGCAGAGGGAACCGAGAAGTCTGCTCAGAGGTGGGGCTGGCCTCCCGGCAGAGACCGCGGCTTCTCGGCAGCCAGGCCCCAGGTGTGGCTCCTGCAGTCCGGAGTTCCTGAAGGCGCCAGGCCCCCAGGAGGCTGGGAGACCCTGCGTGGCCATCTGCAGGGAAACACCACATGCAGATGCTGCAGGGCTGCCCGTGGCAGGGGAGGCCCGCCCCGCTGTCCGCCCACAGCCAGGCTTACCCGTGGAGCTCTCCTCGCTGGAGGTGTACGTGCCTTTGCCCAGCAGCAGGTTCACCATAGTCGGGGAGTTGGCAACTTTCAGTGGGGTCTCCCCTTTCCTGTTGCTCTGCTGAGGGTTCCCTCCATACCGCAGCAACAACTTCACCACCTGCAAGACACGACAGCCACGTCAGGGAGTCTCTCGGCCAACACAGGATTCCCCTGGGGGACCGCTTCGCCCAGCAGCCGGCCATTAAGTGCCCTTCAGCAGCCGCTGGCCGTGTCCCTGGGTGCACCCTGCTGGCCGTCCTCTTCCTCAGGAGGGCTCCTCCGCCCTCACTGCCTTCCATTTTTCTCTGGTGCTCCTCTGCAAGTTGTGCACTGCTTCCTGGAATCTTCTCAGCAAGACCCCCCCCTCCCGCCACAGTGAGCCCAGCAGCGGGCGGGGTCCACAGGTGCGCAGCTCTGGCGGGTGGAGGAGATCATGGGGTACAGAATAGAGGGAACAACGACAAAGTTTCTGCAAGCTGGTTTATTTATTTTCATTTACATTAGAAAATAAGGCCATCTCTTCCTTGCTTGGAGTCACATGGAGGGTGGCTATGAGGGACAGAAGTGCTCTGGTGGTGTGCGACAGCCTGGTTCAATCATTACGATCAGCAACCTGTGTCTCATCTGCCTGCGCCCTGCTGCGGTGGGGTGGCTGTGGCCACCAGGTGCTCACAATGGCTGTCTCCTCTCTCAGCGTCCCACTGGCCGCACGTCAGCAGCACCTACACATCTGCGTTTGCAGCTGCGGCTACGGCAGAGGGCATGACCCACCTCAGGTCTGGGGAGCCAGTCTCGCTGGCTCAGCCTCCTTCCTCAGGTGGCTGATGGCCAAAGTGGGTTCCTGGCTATATCTTGCTGGTGGAGGTCACCAGGTGCCTCAGCCTTGGGCCTACCCTAAGGCCAACACAGGCCAAGTCCCTCCTGTCCCTTCTGCCTCCTGTCCCCAGCAGGCCTCCCCAAAGGGCCACCATCCTGCCAGCCTCCCTGTTTCCACAGTGGCTGACACATCCCAGGAGTGCAGAGGTCCAGACTGTGACCCCCTCTACTCTTAGCCAGGTTCACTACAGACTCACACCTGCCCACCCCCAGAAAGTTTTTCTTAGTAATCAGATACTGCATTTTCTACTGAAGTCCCTTTCTCTAAAATGACCCTTTTGAAAAAACAAACAAGCTGGGTGTAGTAGCTACACCCAGAGTCCCAACTACTAGGGAAGCAGGAGGATCACAAGTTCAAGGCCAGCCTCAATAATTCAGCAAGGCCCTATCTCAAAATGAGAAGAGCTATGGCTGTGGCTCAGTGGTTAAGCACCCCTGGGTTCAAGCCCCAGTATGGGAGGAAAGAAAGGACACAAAAACAAAGCCCCCAAAGTGCCCTATGACGCCATCCTCTCACCTACCACTGGAACAGCAGCTCCTCTGTCAAACATGGGGCCAAAGTCAAGACCTCCCTAGGAACCCTCCTGGCCGCCCCTCCCCTGCAGCAACCCCTCTCCCCAGAGTCATGGCTTCCTGAAACCCTTCCAGAACAGCCAGGCAGGGGCTGCTCTGTAGGAACATGAAGAACTCGGCAGATGTGGTACGTGCCAAGGCACCACCATCCTCACCTGCCAGGACTGTCCTGCCTGTGGCTGTGGCTCAAGGGGCTCTGGCAAAGGTGTCCCCTCAGCAGGAAGCAGCACAGCCGGCTCATCCTGTGTGTATCTTGCCTCAGAGCTGGAGGCAAGCCTGGCCCAGGAGGCAGAGCCTGGGGTGGGCCTGGCCTCAGCCTCCCATGGTCCAGACCTGGACCTGCCCTCCCGGTGGAATGGACCACAGTGAGGACGACGGGATCAGCAGCGCACACTGCCATCTTCCTACTGGGGACAGACGTTCCTGTGCAAGATCCAGCCTGGCCAAGGGTGGAGGGTACCCCTACAAGTGCTCCAGGCAGTGCAACCAAGCCTCAGGGGAGCCTGCAGGCTGCAGGAGCAGGGGGGGCAGGAGGTGCCAACCTTATAGTGCCCGTTGTTGGCAGCATCGTGCAGTGGTGTGTCGTCATCCAGGCCCTTGGTGTTCACCTCTGCGCCTGCGGCCAGCAGCTGCTTGGCGACGTCGTAGTAGCCACGGTTGCAGGCCTCGTGCAGCGCGGTCCAGCCTAGAAGCAGACACTTAGCACGTGTGTCACTGAGTCCTCAAGAGTCACACTCCTGCACCTGTTTGCAACTGACATCCAGCTTGCCAGCCTTGGCCCACGGGACAGAAGCTGCACCGGCACAGCTCTTGTTAACTAGCACCAGAGAAACAGGCTGAGAAGGCAGCCACGGAGGGTGTGAGGCCCTGACTCGGACATGCAGGGAGGCCCTCTGCCCGGGAAGCCGAGTGCAGCATCCAGTGTGGTGTGCCAGCAGGGTGAGCCCTGCAGGGAGGCTGTGGAGCCAGGCCCTCCACCGGGCAGCTCGGTAGCAGGCAGCACTAGACTCTCACCACGAGCCCGTGCCAGGTCTGGAGAGGCGCCTCTGCTCTGTTTCACTTAAAAGTGCCTCCCAGTGTCCCTAATAGGGCAAGTGGGGCAGGCCGAGACCCGAGTGCCCAGTCACAGTATAGAGGCGCCCTCTGCTGAGGTGTGCATCTAAAAACAGTGGGCAAGACCCCCCAGGAGCCTGGAGCTGTGCCTGGCAGACACAGCAGCAGGGAGATACCTAAAAAACCCCCAGTTCTCTTAGAAATAAAAACGAAGATCCTCTGCTGCTGCCTATGGGCAGGGCACATGCACCTACCTGCGAAGTCCTTGACATTGACATCAGCGCCCTCGCTGATGAGCTCCTTGATGCGCCGGGCATCCCCCCTGATGGCAGCACGGTGCAGGCGGGTCTCGCCCCGCTCGTTCCTCTTGTTGACTTTGTCTTTGGTTTTTGAGGCAGAGCTGGGCGTTCCCTTCTGACACACTGCAGACTGGGAGGGGTGCTTTGGTGTGGTGTCTACTGCAGGCCAAGGGGACAGGTGGGGCGTTACTGGAGGAGGCGCTGAGTGGTGGAGGCCTGGAGAACCTGGCCGCTTCCACAAGGTGAAGGGGTTCTGCACGGGGCCCCATACCAAGCAGACCCTGTGCCTCCCAGGCCCAAGGCCCCAGGGCTCACCTGGGCTGTTGGCAGACTCCTCCGCTGTCATCTGCATGAGGAGAGCCACCTGCTGGCGCTCAGAGAGTGGGTAGCCAGCTCGGATCCCAGACAGCCCCATGCCGAACAGCAGCCCGGACTTGCGGGCGACAGGCTCCTTCTTGATCCTCTTCCGCTCAGGACCCTGTTTCTCTGTGCAATGGGTGGGGGAGAGAGGACAGGAGAGGAGACTTCATGCCAAGTCCTCAGAGCCAGGGCCTTGCCTGGCATTCCAGAGCCCCTGCGTCCCGCCCAACAACTCACAGAGCAGTAGGGAGGCCTGCGAGGGACAAGGCACAGTGGCTGGCAGCGCCGGCACCGCCCCACCTGAGAGCAGCAGCTGTGAGAGACACAGTTGACACCCTGTTGCCAGCCCACCGGGTCTGCTGAACCTTGGCCTCCACCAACGTCTGCTCACGCAGCCGCCTCCGACCCGCGGGCGGGAGCAGCGGACGGTCGGCACTGCTGACCTGGCAGCACACGTGTCTGCAGTTTAACGCCTTTTTCCCAGCCCTCCTCCAAACAAACAATGCAGATGTAAAATGGCAGACACAGTTTAAAATACATAAATAAATCAAGGCCAACTTGTCAGTACTGTACCTTTCTTCTTGCTTCTAGGAACCTCCATTTCATGCCGTGGTGCTTCGAGGAGCGTACCAGCCTTGCAGTACCACAACATGGACTGAGCTGGAGGCATCTGAAGGTATCAACACAGAGCACTAACGAGATACGGCGAAACAGCTTTCTCCTTCCACCTCTGCCTCCTCCTGACAAGCAAGTCCTGGGCGCCTCTGACCCATGACACAACACCCTGCAGCCTCCAGCAGAGACTGTGCTGCTGCTCCTAAGAGGTGGGGTGGGGAGCAGACACCCCAGACTCCATGACTGCGGTGAATACCCCACACTCTCCTTGCCTAGCACCTGCTGTAATGGAGGCCAGGAGCAAGACCCTGGCTGCGCAACACCCTGCTGTTCTGAAGCCCAGTGCGGGGCCAAGACGATTCAGGGATCTCTGTGGCCATGGGGTGGGGGGGCAGCTGCAGTAGCAGGGAGGACCGCTGTGGGAAATGCAGGTCTGAGCATGCCCTCTTTCTCTCCATCCCTCACTTCTACGAAGCCCCTCTGCGGGACTAAACTGCTTCCTTGGTGACCAGAGTCTGCCCCTAGGGAGTGGGTGGCAGTGAGGAGGTGGCCTGAGTGGAGTGCACGTCTGGGGTCCCGCAAGATGCTGGTCTCCAGAGGGCTGCCTGCTCGGCTCTGCTCCGCCCCACTGTTCTGCCACCAAGGTGTCCTGTAGAGAGGTTAGGCTATCTCTTTAAACACCCAATCTGTGACTCACTGGGAATGCAGGCTGCGTGTTTCAGCATGTGCCTGAGGGTGCCAACTGCTCAGCAAAGCTGCCTGAACCCCAGATGCCCAGCAGTTCTAGAGCCAGCCGCGCCACACAGGTTGGAGAAAGGAAGGTCCTCCCAAGGGGGCCTGGGCCAGGCCTGCAGAATATACAGCTCCTCCGCAGGCTGGGGCAGGGCCACAGCTACTCAGTGCCATCAACCAGGAGGGAAGGCCATCTTCTCAACCCAGCACACAGCCTCAGGAGGGATGCATGTGGAGTGGCTAGGGCAGGGACACCTGCCACACCAGCTGGAATAGCCAAGTCAACTTCAGTCACCGACGAGGTGACAGGGGCGCAGCCAGATCACCCTCCCATATGTCTAGGTCCCCATGGAAGCAACAGGGCCACAGTGACTGAGTCAGGGCACCAGGTTTCCATTTGATCTCTCTGTGCACATGCCTTGCACCTTCTGTGTCCCTGCACTGACCTGCCACTGATCTGGCCACACACACGCCTTTACATGTCCTGTGGCTATGTCCTGACAATGACAGAACCAGCCCAGGCAATACTGGGTACATCTCCTGGTGCTCCAGGACCTGCAATCCCTATGAGGTGGGGGCTGAGTGCCCACCAGTTCTCCTGTCTCCAGGAGGAGGGGTCCACACGTCGTGGAGCCATAGGTCTGCCCAGAACCTCTGTGCAGCCAAGACCTGTCCCTATACCAGGTACCTAGTACAGGGGGACAACACCTCTGGGGGCCATGAACCCCCCACACCCTGCCCCATAAGGACACGACGAGAGTCTCAGTATAGCACGATACAGCAAGATCCTGCTTGCCGGCGATGTCTGACGATCACATTCAGTGACTCCACAGGTCACAGGCCAGGGGACCACCCTCCATGTTGTGAATGGACGACGGGGTGCTGCCCAGGCTGGCCTTTCTGCCACTGTTCTGCCATCTCAGACTCTGCCACCTTAGCTGTGCAGCAAATGGTCCTTTTAAGATGGCCAAGGAGTCCAGGGAAGTGTACCAGTGGCTGGCCTGAGGCTGGCTGGGGCTGCCCGGTTCCAGGTCCACCTGCACTTCCTTCTGAGGGACAGAGAAGGACAGCACACAACACTCGCTCCAGACCTGCAGACAGTGGGCCACGCAGGTGGGCGGGAAGCGACAGGGCCACAGTGACTGAGTCAGGCCTGGGCTCCAGGGACAAGGAGACCAGCTGTCCCCCTCTATGGCCCACTGACGAGCAGCACCGTCCCTTGGCTTCTCCTGAGCCCCAGGGAGGGCAGACAGAGTTTACACCTGTGCTTAGCCACAGAGCTTCCAGCTGCCCCTGTGGTGCTTGGGGAGCATGACACCCCAAGGAACAAGGCTCTCCCTGACAGGAACACCCCACATAGCTCTGCCCAACCTTTCAACAAGGTTTGTCCTAACAGGAAAAAACCCAGTCTGATAACCTGAGAGCCACTGTCTCCACAATAGGCAGCTTTCTCCAAGTAGCCATGGCAATCGGCACCCACAAGGATCCAGTTTCTGTCCCTGGGTTCAGTGCCTGGCTGAGATGATGCCCATCGCAGAAGACCCAGAGTGGCCACAGCCCCCTCACCCACCTCCCACGGGATGCCTCATAGCCTGGCCCCAGCTGGGTCATGACCAAGGGTGAGAAAGTGGGGCGGGGAACAGGAGGAGCCACTCCTAGATGCTGATGGGGACACCCACAAATTCCATTATCCAAATGGAAGCGAGTGACCTTTATGTGAACTTTAAAAGGTCTTTGCCAAGTTACAAAGTAGAACACTGGCAGGTCCGGGAAGACAGGCAGCCTACAGTGCAGCAGAGGGGGCACTTGTGGTCACTATGTGTCTCTGGCTGTCCACGGGCCCTCACGTCCCCTCAAGCTGTGCGACAGGCTGGGTGCACTTGGTGTACAGCCCAGCACAGAGGCCAGGGAGATAGCAGGGGACAAGCCAGGCTCTCCAGCCTATGCAAATGGTCCTCATTCCCATGCATTCCCTGTTCCCCCCACAGATGCTAGCGTGGCACTTCTCCAGGGATGGCCCTGGCTGGACAGCCCACCCACCTCCTCCAAGATACAAGGGACGTGGCAGCACTCTGTGCTTCTGCGGTCTTTCTCTGCCTCTGACGTAAGTCGGGACACCATCCTCAGCCTGCGCCCGTGTGCCTGGGACCCCTGGCTCCTCCCACTGCCCAGCACTGCTGGGTGTGGCCTCCCTCCGAGTAGGTGGCCTGTTCTGAGGTTGGCTATTTTCAGGAGTCCACTTCCTGCCATTGTGTCCAATGGGATAAGACCTTCCTGAGGCCCAGCGTGCTCTGATAACAAGGAGAGCTGGGGTGGCCAGGCTGCGATCGGGGGCCAGAGCTGCGCAGCGTCCCCTCCTGGTTATTCTCGCTCCTGGGTCTCCGGGACGCAGGACAACAGGCTTGCCTCTGATTGCTTTCTTCTTTTTACGTTCACTACTCACTGCAGATGCAGATTCCTTTCCCAGGAACTCTGGAAAGGTCTCAGCCGCCAGCCTTTAGATTCTGCTTCCTCCCGCTTTGGCCTAACCTGAGCCCGTTCTCCCCCGCTTCCCTTCTCCCACTCATCCACACCTCCTATCCCGTCTTTACTATGCACCTCAGTCCATGACATGTCTTTACTTACAACTTCAGATTAGCTCATTCTTCATTATGTTGTACCTAATTAGCTACACAGTCTGAACACTGGTTTTCAATTTTAGTGTTTATAACTTTCATTTCCATTTGATACTTTAAAACATTCCATATGATATTTAAAAACATAAATCTGCATTATGTTTTATAGTCTTTTATTTCTTGCTTCTGTTTTTAACTCTTATAATCCACCGGTGTACTTTTCATGCTCACTAGTTCCAGGGTGTTTCGTCCCTCGGGCTGCAGAGCCTCTTGGGACAGCAGGAGGCCTTGCAGTCTGCCATTCTGCCTGGGCACTAGCACTTGTCCTAGCTCCAGTCAGAGGCCTCAAGTGGCACATGGCACTTCCAGGGGCATAAGGAAGCACAAGCCAAAATGCCAGCCCTACAAGAGGAAAGGGCATGACTCTCCTTCCTTTTCAGAACCTGCCAAAAGGGACTGAGAGCTTGGCTGCGGACACGGCCCCTCCCAATAGCCCAGTGTGTCACAGTGATGGGGCCTGCTGCTCAGCCCCTGAGGGACAGCCTCAGGGTATGGGCCTGGAAGCTAATAGGTGCATGCACCTTAGCTCACAGACAGCACCTGCAGCACTGAGCTCCAGGTTTTTCCAGAGAGAGAGAGCGCTGTAGGACACACACTATACTTTACTGCCAAGATGGGAACATTAGAGAGAGTAATGCACCATTTCAGAATACTCTTTATTCTGCTCTCCAGAGAAGCACTGCTATGCTGACGTTTTGAAACAGGAGATTCCTGTGCCCATCAGCTAAGCATGCTCTGGTCAGTGCAGTTCCCTGTCATAGACAGCTCCCTTCCTTTTTCCTGGGCCTCAAAAAGCCATACCGAGCACCGGCCCTAGTCCACATCTGGGGTCATGAAGCCTGCCATACCGAGCACCGGCCCTAGTCCACATCTGGGGTCATGAAGCACAGCACTCCTATCATAAAGCCCCGGAGGTGTACAACCTATGCACCAGATCACTGGTTACAAAAGAGACCATAACCTGTCCCTAAGCCTGGGCTGAAACTCCAGAAGAGACCAACAGAGACCCATAGGGCGTGCCCTCGGCAGCCAGCCTACAGCTGGCACCCACACTAGATCCCATTTCCTGACCCGTCTTTTCTTCCTTCTGTCACTGCCAATAATTGTTTAAAGAAAAAAGACCCTGAATCCATGTGCTGTACCCTGCACCGTGCGCTGAGACCCCCATCGCCATATGCTGTGACCCAGTCTCCAGCCTCAACCTGGCTCCTCCCTCTGGGCAGGGACTGGGTCCTCTCCCCTTTTGCTTTCACCTATAGCATGGTGGCTCCTGGCTGCCTGACCCTGCATCTCTAGACTCACAGGAGGCACAGGACTACAGGTTGCAGCAGCAGACGGGCCAGAATTGAAAAGTGGCACTGGCACCAAGAGGACAACCTCTTGACCACTATCACACTCAGCACAACAAGCCAAGAAGCCATGTTGATGTGAGCAGACCCAAGGTGGACATGCAGCAAGGCCTGCACTGTGCCCACCCATCCCACCTACATGCCCTGCACCTCTGCAGCTGCTCCCCCCACGGCTAACAGGGCAACTCAAGATGGGCAGGTTGCCCAGAGCCCGCAGTGGGGCACCAGGATGAGGCAGCCTGGCCCAGTGCCTGCCTAGCCCCATGTGGTTCCCCTCCAGAAGCTGTAAAACTCCCAGCAGAGCACTAGGCTGGGTGTCTGCTGGCCCCTGACTCACTGTGTCATGCTGCAGGCCCAACTACCGGCCCCAGAGTTCCTTTGGTGTTCATGCTCCCCTTGGTTTAAGAAGAAACGGAACTGCCCAGGTCTAGATGGGAAGAATGGCCAAGAAACAGCAGGACAGAAGCTGATCTGGACATGTCTCATCCCAAGTGCCCACAGGTGGTTCTTGGGCCAATTCCAGAATCCTCCCTGTGCAACCAAGACCTGGCCACTCACCCTCACCCACCAAGGTCTCAAGACAGTGGGAGACTCCTCCTCCCTGTAATGCCTTGGGGGAGCTGGAGGGGTCCTGGGGTACGACCTGGCAGGGTGCTGCTGGGAGCCTGTTAGTACCATGCTAACGGGCCCGAGGCTGCTGTCCACAGCCACATGGTGAGGTGGAGAAGCCTGCCCTGGCTGTGCTCCCAGCCAGCGAGCCGGAGGCCTGCACACCCTGCTCTCCACCTAGGGAGCAAGCCACGGATCAGTGTCCTGGCTGGCACAGCCTTGCCACCCCTCCACAGCCTTGCAAGAACAGTCCTTTCCAAGCAAAAGCTAAAGGGGCCGCGACCCCCAGAAACACGTCTACCACTGACCATACATGGCAACACGCTGTAGATATCCAGGGGCTGGTGCCCTGCTCAACCAGGAAAGCCAAGCAAGCAATGTTCCCTCTTCCACAGAGCCGCTAGCTGCAGACTTCTCTGACACGGTGGTTTCTCTTCTCAGGTGTGTCCCTCTTAGTGTCCCCCAGGCAGGAAGAAGGGAGACCAAGGGTCACAGAGTGGCGGGCTTGGGTGGAACTCCCCCATCAGGGAATACCTAACAATGTTCACAGACTTTTAAGACATGGGGAACATGGGTGCACAGACAGTATCATCTGAAGCAAATGCAGGACATTAATTCCATCATGAGTTCTTGGGGGGGGGGGGGGACAAAGTTCTTCCCACTAAAACTGGACCAAGGCAGTGAGAGATAGAGGGCCTGAACAAGTCAGAAGGAAGCAGGTGAGTCTCCTTGGGCTGACCTGGTCTGAGGAAGGGCTGTCTGCTGAACCCTAACCTTTCTTCTGAGCCTATGGCAAGCACCATCTCTGGGCAGCTTCCTTTGGCTATGCAGACAGCCAGACCTGCTTCCACAGCTGTGCCTCCCGCTGTGCCCAGAGGCCTTAGCAGAGGTGATGGTGCTGTGCTGCACAACCTCAGGGGCTGGTCCTGCTCGTTTTGCTCACAACAGGCCCAACTGTACTGCTCCTGGCAAGCCATCCAGCCTGACTCAGCACCAGGGGGCAGTACCTCCAGTGGGCTAGGCCATGCACACTGGGGTCAGGAAACAGGAGACCACTCCTGCAGCAGCTTCTTGCCTCTCAGGGCACAGCCGGAGAAGCTGTCTGTGGGAGGCTGATTCCCTCCTCAGCTAGGCCACCTTCCCATGGCAAAGCTCCA
Source organism: Callospermophilus lateralis (assembly GCF_048772815.1). NCBI lineage: Eukaryota > Metazoa > Chordata > Mammalia > Rodentia > Sciuridae > Callospermophilus > Callospermophilus lateralis. The sequence continues at coordinate 65,609,532 of NC_135322.1, forward strand.
GGCCTTCTCAGCAGAGGGCGCTGGAGGGATGCTGCAAGAGGAGGGCTAGTGGGGTTGGGATGCAGGGCTTTGCACCTGCCTGTCCTGGCTTCCTCCAGCCAGGGGGCTAAGCTATATCCCTTCAGGGAGGGCAGACTCCTCCTCAGCTGAGAAGACCAGGGGGTGTTTTTCTCAATCACTCTTTCAGCAGGATAAAAATCCTGCAGATGCCAGTGCTTTCCCAGCCTCCAGAACCGTGAGCCAAAACAAACCTTTCTTTATTTCCAAAAAAAAAAAAAAAAAAAAAATCACTGCATGAATCTCCCTGCTCTGTGTAAATTTTCCTTCCTGAGGGAGGCGGCTGGATGCCACCCCAGAGCCAGATGCGCCTCTCACTCCCGCTTCCTCAGCAAGCACTGTTCCTCTGGGTACAGTGAGCCAGGGCCCAGCTCAGCAGAGAAGGAAGGAGACAGGTAACAGGTGAGTGTGGGCAGAAGGTGTGGAGCAAGACCAAGATTCACCAGCTGGGGAGCAGCTCAGGGTGCCAGCATGTGCCAAGCATATAATTGGGGCCCTGGGTTCCATCCCCAGCACCAAAAGAATGAATGCAGGATGCCATCTGCACACTCACGGTCGCATCGCCATCTCATGGGAGGTCTAATTCTGTCACAATGAGGAAGCAGAGGTGCAAGGAGGCCATGGTCAGAACAGGTCCTGGGAGAACCCAGCCCCAGAGCAGGAGGCACATTGCACCTGCAAATCCTGCCGCACAGCCCCGGCGGGAATCCACTGTCAAACTTCCTTCCCTTTCCCCTGGCCGAAATCTCCCCTGAGCCCAGCTGAGCCTCTGCTTGCTGGAACCAGGATGCAGTGTGAACAACAGAACTGCATGGACACTGGGTACAGGCTAAGGATCTCTGCAGGTTCCACAGAATGAAGGTGCAGCAGGCTGAGCCTCACAGATGCTCACCATCAATGAATGGGCCCCTGAGACCTCCCGGAGCCCCTGGGGAATGGCCTCCTTATACCACTATATCAAAATGTGACGAATTGGAACGGGATACATTCTAGACCAGCAGGACAAGGTTGCTCAGCAGGGTATTGGGCATGGGTAACCCCTTCCACAAGCCAAAGGGCTCTCCCAGGCTGCAGAAGCACCAGTACGTGCACGTCAGCTCTTCTCTCAGAGGCCTCCTTCCAACCTCACACAATCTACGTCCAAAGAGCTAATAACCAGCCTGGGGATGTGGCTCAGCAATGGAGTGCTCACCTAGCTTGTGTGAGGCCCTGGGTTCCATCCCCAGCACCGCAAAGAAGAAAAAGAAAAGGGACAAAAAGCCAATAACCAACTGTGAACAGCACCCCTGCTACAGCCAGGCCATCAGGGCACCAAACCAGGACTAGGATTTCCAGGCCTGGCCTGACCTCCTGCAGGTGCACGCCATGCACACGTCCACCAGCCCCTGACCCGTGCCCCACCCCCGCGTCTCTGAAAACGGCCCGTGCCCAAACATGCCATAAATCATGTCTGCCAATCTTGCCACTTGCCTGCTCTGAGGTGGAGACCAGTCCCTCTGCTGGCCTCCAGCTAGCTAGTCTCCCCCAGCTCTTGTGAGCTCTGTGCTAGAGTGTGGGAGAAGGACCTACGACCACCACAAGAGCCCAAAGGCAGTTCCTTGGACTCTGCTGGTGAAAACCGTGGGTGGACGCTCATTTCCAGGCTGCGGCGTCAGCCACCCCTCCTCCAAGCAAGTGAGGATGTTCGTTCAGTCTCATGTTCTCAGTGTGTGCCTCCCTTCCTGGTGCCAAAGGGTGCCAGAGGGAGCCCAGGGCCCTCAGCCAGTTCACCTCAGGTCTTGGGGCCATCTTGGTGTTCTGCTGCCCCTCAGTCCTACCTTTTGGGGCTACAGAGAACTCAGAAGACCAGCAGGTGGGGAGGCCATTGGGAGAGACTCTCCACGAGCAGTTCAAGATGGCCAGCCTGGGAGCACACACTGTACCTCCTGCTCGACACCCTCAGACCCACCTATGCTTAGGAAGACCACAAGGCTCTTTCAGAGTTCCCTCTGGCTTTCACTACAAGCAATGGAGCTTCATCTATGTGGGGAAACCACATCCCTGCTGTGTGTGGCCCTCCAGGAGTCCACCCGGAGCAGGGCAGCTGCAGCCCACAGAAGAGCCTGGGGCAAGGCTTTCCTACAGCTCCACATCAGCCCGATGCAGGGAAGAAGAGGCAGTGCCTGGATAGCCAGTACGGCATGGAGCCAGGAGGAGCGGGGCTGGGAGGAGGGGCCCAGTGTGGTACCTGTGTCCGAGTCCTTCTGTTCTCCATTGGCCCCCACAGTGAAGGGCAGCTTCCGCTTGGTGGCTCGCTCTCTCACCTCCTTTCCTCCATCACTGCGGTCCAGCTTTGGGGTCTTGGTCAGAGAAACTTTATCTTTATCCTAGTGGGGGGAAAAAGAGGTTGCTTTCAGAAATCACTTCCAGATTAAATCCTCAAAATACTCAAACTGGCTACAATCTCACTTCATATGCCAGGAAACGTGAACCTCTTTTGGGGGGCAATCAACTACTCCTCCTGCCCCAGGCCACAGTGCAGAGCCACACGGATACTGGTGTGTAGAGGACCCACAGCTGAAGCTTGACTGTGGCTGGGTACTGAAGGTGATCAACACCCATTGAGTGTCCAGCTCCCTGTGACTGGATGCCATGCCTTCCTCCCCTGTGCCCACTGGATGCTGCAAGGCTGCAGTTTTGCCCTTCTGCTCTCACCTTGGACCCTCAGCCTGGCTGTAAGGAGCCCAGGCTGACCACCTGACTGCAGCCCTCACAGAGGGGCTGGTAGGAGTGTCACTCACAAGGTAAGGACCCAGCAGCTCCAATTCCACCTCCTCTACCAGTTGGTCGACCTTGGGTAAGGCTCAGCACACCACTACAGAGTGGGCACAGTGTCCACTCCAGAGGAGGAAGCCAGGCACACCTCACACATACACTCAGGCTACAGTCTCCCATAATGTGCCACATGAGCCAAGTGTCTACCTGAGGCTCTGAGGTCACAGAATGCGCGTTCACCTGGTAGAAAGTGGAGCTTTGGAGCAAGGTCAGGAAGGAGCAGCTGGGTCCTGATGGTGAGGGCGGAGGCCACTCACAGTGACAAATGTGCCCTCTATAAGAGCTGGCAATCATGCTGAGAGGGGAAGCTTGTCCCCTGAGGCAAAGGTGGCTCTGAGGTGGCTGTGGTCAGTGCCAGGAGGGACCCCTGCTCCAGGCTGGGCTGGGTGGGTGTACAGTAAAGGCATACCAGTTCTAATCAGCAACTTGGTCTGCACAGCTGCAGCCAGCTGAAACCTGGGCCTCTTCAGCCCACTTGGAGTCACAGGCTGTGGCCTCCCTCAGGGCCAGCTGCTCTGCGGCTGGGTGGGAGGCCGAACGAAGGCACTGGCACACTGCCGTTTCAGAGGAGCAGGCACAGTCACTGGAGTTCTTTGGGCGTGTCCCCAGGCCAGTTGCTGGCAAACAGCACAGCTGCAGGGCTGCCCTCAAAGCACTGGGGTTCTGAGAAGCTCTGGCTGGATGAGGTGGGGCGCTGCCAGCAGTGGTCTCCCTGGCCCTGCCTCCTGCTGACTGCTCCACCTCTGCCTTTCCCAGCCGGCAGTTAAGGAGTGCTGTTTGCCCCTAGTGCTTCAGACACAGCCAGGGCAACAAGACCAGCACAAGGAAGGGCATCCAGGAGGTGCTGTGTGCAAGCGCAGCACCCAGCATCAGGCACCATACCTCGCGCCCTTCTGCATGGGCACAGGCATCTCCCAGCAGGAGGCACCCGTGAACTATGCCACCCAACACAGGGAAGAGTGGAACAAAAACTCCAAGTCTCTGATTAAATACTTTCATGCCAAGAAATTGCCTGGTGTTTAGGTGGACCTTACCAAGAACTCAGAGAAGAAATAATACCACTCCTAGCACAAACTCTTTCAGAGAAAAGAGAAAGATTACACGTTCCCGACTCACTCCTGAGGCTGCCACAGCCCTGGCTCCAGAACGCAACAAGGGTGTTCTGTGCAAAGTGTGAGCCATGCTCCTCCTGAACAGAGGGCAAGCGCTCACCAGGCACCAGTGATGGACGGATGGGTAAGAAGGCAGCACACAGCCAGGGTGATGGAGTCAAGAATGCAGATGTAAAAAAGTTGATGCACCAAACACATTAAGGGGCTCGAGGAAAAGACACAGCCACAGCAGTGAGCAGGAGGCCGCACAGACCCAGAACTGCAGGACAGCTGAGGGCAGCTGCAGAGCAGAGACCCTGGCAGGGATACCGATGCACACACCTGCTGAGAAATCAAAAGCCAAAGCAAAGCAACCTCTCAGAAGAGCAAAGGGCTGCCCAGGCAGCTGTGGAAGACAGTCCTCCTCAGGAAAGAGAGGAAACAGGCCCAGAACACACAGTGTGGGTGCAACACCACCAGCCAACTACACCTGGGTAGAGCTGGCAAGGGTGTGTGGGAGCTCAGGCTCACGCCTTTCCCTCATGGAAGGACCATGAGCACTAACCTCAAGAGGACACGTTGCCTCAGGAAAGACCCAAAGGGTACACAAGTGAACTCTGCAAACTGAACTAGAGGGACGGCTGGATGCAGGAAGGAGCTGGATGTGCCCTGTACCATGAACGCTTGGGCATGGATATTAAGAATTTCGAGCACTAACAAAACACATTAAAACCTAGGGACAAATCCAGAAACAGATGTTTGAGCCCACTACATAAAAAATTACCATATAGTAACAAGAAAACATAAAGACATAAGTAAGATGTAAGGCTACATCATGTTCAAGAATTAAAAAACCTCAAAAACTATGATATTTCTCCACACACTGACATTCAAAGCAATCCAAACTCCAGCTTATTAGAAAATGTACATGGAAATAGTTGGACACGGTGGCGCACACCTGTAATCCCAGCAATGCAGGAGGATCACAAGTTCAAGGTCAATCTCAATAACTTAGGGGGACTCTGTCTCAAAGTAAAAAATAAACAACAGGGGCTTTGGGATGCAGCTCAGTGGGAGAGTGTTCCTGGGTTTCATCCTCAGCACCAAAAAAAAAAAAAAAAAAAAAAAAGGAAGGAAGGAAGGGAGGGAGGGAGGGAGGGAAACAAAAGGAAAGAAAAGTACACAAAAGATCAAAAGTAGCAAATAGGGGCTGGGGCTGTAGCTCAGTCCTCAGCACCATATAAAAATAAATAAATAAAATAAAGGTATTATGTCCGTCTATAACTAAAAATATTATTTTAACATAACACCAAGGCAACAAGGCTAACAGCTTACACTGCCAACATCAAGACTGTGAAACGATGGTACTCAAGCACGTGTCCTGGAGTGGGTGTTGCACTCTGGGGGCCTTGGGACAGAGCAGAATTGACGGCCAGGGCTGCCTGGTGGCATGGCAGGTCTCCAGGTGGCCCTTGCCCCTGTGCTACAACACATGACTAGTCCCAGATGGATCCCAGCCAGATAGCTCCTAGGAGGCAGCACAGGGCAAGTGCCACAGGACAGATGCATCCGTGCTCCCTTGTGTGGCCATGTGTGCGGAGGGAGGAGACCGCCAACTCCAATGGGTCACAGGGACTGCTCAGAGGGAACCCACTCCACATTCACCAACAGAAGAATGATGACACCATCAGAGGTGCCCGCAAAAGGGCTATGCAACAGCCAAGCAGAGCCACAGGCCGGAAAAGACTGCCCTCACATCACCACTTCTTATCTGTGGTGACAGAGACAGAGACAGAACAGGGGCCACCTTTGGCATAGAGGGGGTTGCTGGTTAGGGACAGCAAGGGCAGTCCCAGAGCCCAGAAAACATTGTGCATGTTCCTCAGAATGCAAACTGTCCCTGGTTTTCAAAGTGGGAGAAAAGCTACAATTGTGCATTGTATTTCACATAAAATGTTATCCCAGCCCCTCCCCCAAGTAGCACCGTGGACAACGCCACGTGGAGACACTCGGCACCTGGGCTGGCTGTGATCCAATGTGCTGGACTCCGTCATGAGGTGCAGACAGAAAGGCTGTCTTGCAGCTGCCCCAAGGCGGGGCTGAATCCCGGTGCTACCCCTGAGCCACACCCTTGCCCTCAGCCTCCCCTGGCACTAGGATGACAGGTGTGCGCCACTCCTGGCAGAAGAACTGTCTTAAACATCCACCTCTCCATGACTGCCACTACAAGCAGCACAGCAAGAAACAATGAAGTTCTAACTGCATGATCAAAAAGGGTGCTGGTCTACCTGGTGCTAGTGCTGGGAACCACCGGAGGTTAGTAATACTCCGTGACCAGCCATGGAGGGATCCAGGAGGAGCAACCAGCACAGTGGGCACTGGCCACCTGTCAGAGAGCTGCCCCGGGCCCTCTGCTGAGCACAGTCCTGGGAGCCACACCGCAGGTGGAGAGCCCGAGTGCTCTACGTGTGCTGTTTCTTCACAGTGCCCATGGTTGTTCCAGGTCCTCTGGAATCAGGGTTTCACGGTCCTACACTGAACCCACACATCCACTCGGAGGGAGGAGCCTGAACAGCGCTCAGTTTTCTCACCAATGGCATAACTCTCCCCCTATTTAGGCCTTCCTAACTTCTCACAGCAAGCAATCTGTGTAGCTCTCAGGGTTCAAACCTTGAAGCGTATCTTTTAAACTTATCCCCAAATAATTCATGTTTTTGATGCTTCTGACCATGTTTTTGGCTCCATGAACTGCATTTATGGCTCCACACTGCCGCCATGCTGAGCTGAGGGGCTCCCGTGCCTCCTCCGTGGCATCTGTGAGCAGCTCGGTGCTGAGGGCAGGTTTTCTTTAGCACTGCATCATTGGCCAGCAGCTGGTCTTCCGCAGGGTGGGTCAGGTAAGGGAAACCCCTCAATCCCATATACTTTCTGAGGGTTTCTGTAATGAGTGGGTCTTGGATTTGGCCAAGTGTCTGTGCATGTGCACTCATCAACTGACAAAACTACAGGGTTTTCTGTTTGGGTCATAATAAACTGATTCTGGATGTCAGCTGAACCTCAAATTCTTGGTGTAAACCCTCCTTGACCAATGTACACTATCCTCTTTAATGTCTGTGACCTTGCATTTGCCTATCATTTAAAAAAAAAAATGAGTTCTGGAAGAAAAACAAATGGACTGGATTTACAGGGAGGTTAGGTGAGAATGAGGGAAAGCAGGACAAACAGAGTGCCCACTACAAGAGCCACACCAGAGGAAGGCAGAGTCCTGGGGCTTTCTGAGCCTTTCTTCCCCAAACCAAGAAACTTCTGCCTTATTTTATTAATTAAAATCAGAAAGAGGGGTCCAGGGAAAGAATGACCTAACAGGACTCCGCCTGCACCCAAGGCATTGTCAGGGAGGGACATGGGAGAACACGGTCCCTGCCTCAGAACTAACCCTCAGGGTCACTGGCAATGGCAGTGCTGAGGTGGCCCTTCAACGCTGCTCTATTTCAGTCAGGGCAGAGGAGTCTGTGGGAGCTGTGCTAAGCAAGCAGAAACCATGAGGACGTTCATAATGACCCATAGCCCTGTCCTCAGCCCCACAACTGATTTGGGAGAAAAGAGGACCCAAGCCTGGCAAGTTCTAGCAAAAAGGACTGACAGAAGTCCCAATGGCGAGCAGGGAATCTCCAGGTGTCCATCAGGGACCATAGGACCTGGTCTCTCTCTATTGCCACCATGGCAGTCTATCTGGAGCCTGAGATGAGCTGACTCCATCAGGGCTGTGGGCCCCTTTCTGTTATCTCTTGGATGAAGCTGCACGCTCCTCCTTGGGACCCCACAGCCAAGAGCCCTGTGGCTTCAGAACATGCCTGGAAACCACAGGAGGAAGCAGTACAAGCTGAAGCCCCACCAACCCCATGGTGGCAATGGCACGGCCACCTCTAGGGATGGACTCATCCCTTAAGGAACATGCCCACCAGCAGCATGCCAGGTAAGTGGACCTACAGGGCAGTCCTGTAGGTTCCACAAGGCTTCCTTGCTGTGAGCCTGCAGGTCCTGCTGGTGCTCCAGCTGTGGCATGCACCATGCAGACACAGCTCACTCCAGAGCCCCTGCTGCCCCTCACAGCTTCCTGCTCACTGAGTGTGACCAGGGCATGTTCCCAGCTGAAGCCATGGTCTAGAAGTCACTCTGAGAACACCCAGAAGAGGCTTGCAGTCTTCACTCAGAGTAGTGTGAGCTGAGCACAGCAGCAAGGGGCAATGGCCTGTGATGGAGGGAGTTCTGGACTGGAGATCAGGGATGTTAACTCTTGCTGGGCAGTCTCTGACACCATGACAGCCCTTGTCTTCTCTGGACCAGGACACACTCAACAGTACAGGGTTTCCTGGCTCCTGCCAAGGTTACTCCCAGGTTGCATATTCCAGAGACCACTTCCAGAGCAAGTCCTCACCTGCAAGGAGACCTGAAGGAACACCCGCTTCTCCATGAGCCTGCCCCTGTGCCTGATGGGTGCAGCTGGGAGTCTGCTACATGCCTGCCCCTGTTTTGCACATCCACCAGGTCAGGACTCTTCAGAACAGCCTACAGGCAACCGTGTCTGAGAAAAGGCTTTAGCTCTGATGGTTTTAAGAACAAACACAGGAAAACAACACAGCTACCTACTGGGGAAAACAAAACAAAAAAGTCTAATCCAGGCTCTCCTGAAGCCAGGGTGCAGATATGGCTTAGGGCTCGCTGGGCTCAGCCTGGTATACTTGGCAGCCTCTAGCCATGTAGCTTCTCTCCACCATGACCTTCCACCATGATGTTCTGCCTCATCTCACCGAGTTATGGAGTTGGCTAACTGAGCCTGTGAAGCCGTGAGCCCAAAATGAACTTTCCCTCCTCAAAAAAACAAAACAAAACAAACAATGCCAGGGATGGTGGTGCACACCTATAATTAGCTGGCTGAAGCAGGAGGATCCCAAGTTCAAGGCCAGCCTTGGCAAAGTAGCAAGGCCTTAAGCAACATAGACCCACTCTCAAAAAAAAAAAAAAAAAAAAAAAGCGGGGGGGGGGGGGTTAGGGATGTCTCAGTGGTAGAGCACCCCTGGGTCTTCCCCAGTACCAAAACCAAACAAAATCACTTGAACCAACCTGGAACCTGCTTCTGTGCTCAGCACCCAGTGCAGTGGCACAACAAAAGCTGCCTCAGGAGAGGGCCCTGTAAGGCCGGTGCAGCCTGCTTTCCAAGGCTCAGCCCTCACTCACAGGACTGCCCTGGGCCTTCCCCCATGCCCAGCAGATACCAAGTGTCAACCACCCGCTTTGAGTTGGGAGGCCCAGTCACTCCCTCCACTGCTTATTCACCTTTGGTCAGCTTGAGGGCCAGGGTCTCCTTTCCCCACCCTCCTACACCCTGCCTGGTAGTGGGGGCCTAGAGTTCCAGCTCTGACTCCCCTGCCTCCACACCTGTCCTGCCAGGTCTTCTGTGGGCTGAAGACCACACTCTGCTTCCAGAGCCCAATCTAAGTCTAAGAATGGTCCCAGTCTCTGATGGACATTTTGGGGTTCTGAGACTTGTGCTTGTGTCGACCACATGGATGTAAGAAGCTTCTGATGCTGGCCAGGTAAGCAGAGCACACAGCTCACACCCTGCAGGGTAAAGTCTACCCTCTCCAGGTATGACACTGGCCAGACACATGCCTCAGCATGCCAGGTACCCACACTGCAACATCTGCCCCGCACACAGCTCAAGGCACTCTGGACAGAGCAAGCAGGGGAGGACAGGGGACACATGCCACAGCCAAGAGTCCCAGAGGCTCGTTCAGCTTGTCCATGTTCAACCAAAGCTTAATGAATATATATGGCTCCACCCAGCCATTTCTACACAGGGCTACCTGCTGGCCTCACAGCAAGCACTTCAAACCCAAACACTGCCAGAGGCTGGGGTGACGGAGGGCGGGAGGAGGCAGTGCCAGGGTCCAGGGGCAGCAGTCTTAGGGCTGTCTTCACAGCTCAAACGCTAGGGTGAGGGCAGGAACAGCTTGAAGCCATCAGTGCCCAAGGACTCACTGAGGTGAGGCCCACCTGGCAGTGAACACAGGCCAGAAGGGCTACACAGGCCAGCCACAGCACTTGCTGCACCAAAACCCTCCTGTTCCCAGACAGCAGGGGATGGGATGGACAACAGCCACAAAGCAAGCCCCAGTCTGTGATTCAGGTCATGGGCCCACACTTGCCACCCCTAGCACTGCAGGACAGAAATGCTCCCCCAGAACAGGACAAACGGACTTGAAAGTGAAATTCTCAGTAGTGTTTGCAAGCAGGACACTGTGACACAGCTCATCCCTGGTGGCTCTCCTCAGAGCCACAGGAGAGTGGCTCTCTGCCCACATGCAGGGGGCTTCCACTAGCACGCAGCGCCCAGATGGTGGAGGTGGGGGTTACCTTTTTCCCAGTTTGTTTCTCCACCATGTCGCTGCTGGGAGAAAAGTCTTCCTGCTGTGGAGTTCTAGAGCGTGCGCCCCTGGGCATCGTTCTGCTCCCGCGCCTCGTCTCCTCTAGGCCGCCACCGCGTCATCGTCACCAGTCTGCTTCAACAGAGAGTACACAGGGTTAAAAACCGGCCACACTACACCAACTAAATGACCTCTTCCCAGGGCAGCAGTGGCCATACTCCATGTGGGGAGTGGGTCCAAGCAGACCCCTACCAGGGGCCACCAGCAGTGATGAGAAACAAGGTGGGTCACACAGCTGGGCTTGGGCAGAAAGGAAGCAGACGGCCTGGTCGGGCTGCTGGCCCTTGGCACAACCACACCTGGGCCTGCGCCCTCAGGTTGGAGGTGGCAGTCCCCTCTCCTTCCTTCTGCTGCAGGCCTGATGGCTCCAGTCTCCCAGGCTCAGCCTCTAAGACCTGCTTGCCAGTTGCAAGCACCCCAACAGAAGGCTGGAGGAGAACCATTTTGCTTCTCATCAAGCCCCAGGCACAGGCACAGGCACTCATGGATGCAGGCACAGGCCTGTGGCACAGAGGAGTCCCAAGGATCCCCACGGTTTCATGACCCCACTCTGCCCACCTGGGCCCGAGCTCCAGCCTGTATTTCCCAGGAAACCTGGGACACACACTGCATTTACTGTGCATTTTTTCCCCCCTGTGTTTTATGACTTCCTGGCATCTTACAAGGCTTGCTGGCCAGGGGCTGGTTCCTAGAGACAAAACGAGGGCTTGATGCAAACCACCCACCTCCTGTGTAAGCCTCACACTCAGCCAACGGTCCCTATCCCACCACACAACCAGAGTCCGTCCTTATGCGGCAAAGCCTGCAGGACAGAGCACCCTGAATAGCCAGGCCTGCCCCAGTGCAGAGCCAGGATTCCTAGACCCCAACCTACTGTGTGCAGACCCATGGCCTCTGGATTCTCACTGCAGCCCTTCACTGATCTTGCCTGATCCCCAAGATGGCTGACAGTGGTCTCTCTGTAAGCACACAGGGAAAAGACAGAGCCAGAAACACCCCTCGTCAGACATTGGCTCTGCTAGGCCTTCATCTTGGGGTCCCCACCTTAGGGGACTCCTGACCTCTAGAGATCACCCAGTGCTGCTTCTCAGATTCTCTCTGCCACTCCCCAGGACACAGCCTCACACCCCCCAACACACTCCTGGTGCTAGGTTTGAGCCCAGGGCCTTGCAGATGCCAGACAAATGTTCTGCCACAGAGCCCCATCCCAGCCTCACACCAAAGAATTTCTGTCTTGATCTCAGCTCCAGGTGGACACGAGGCACTCGCTGTCAGCACACACTCAGCCACTGTGCCCTGCAACAGACAGCTCTGTGGCCCAGCCATCCCAGAGCTACCCACCCCAAAACTAAGATGCAGAATAATCAAACAGTAATTTTCTAGCAGCAGGGGAGAAAGAGTCCCAAAGACAAAGGGTCTGTGGTGGATGCTCCAAAGACAGACAGAAAAGCACTCGGGCACACGTTGAACCAAATGGAACAGCACAGACTGTGACAGTGTCAACAGGGGCAGAGGACCCATGTGCATGGCACAGGAGGCTTTGCCCAGTCTGTGTGTGGCCTGGGAAAGAAGCCCCTAAGCAGCTTGGACACAGGCAAAGTCTCCAGACACTGGCCTGCCCTCTGCTGACAGGGCCTGCAGGGTGGGGGCAGCCAGCAGCCTGCAGCTGGAGAAAAGCATTTCCAAACGAAGCACTCCACTTGGCTACAGTCAACCAGAGTTAAGAGCAAACCAAAGTGTTTTTGAGGATGCAGCAACTACCGAGACCCTCCCAGGACCGCTCCTGAGAAAGTGCTGGGAGGTCCTGCTGCCTGGGCAGCAAGAGCTAGGAATGGGTTTCACAGGTTTATGCTTGAGGGAAGGAAAAATAAAAAGGCTAAAGCTTCATGGTACCCTCCAAATTACGTGGAACTAGGATTTTAGCGTCCATAAATAATTAAAGCTCTCCGGGATGCAGCCCTCCCACTGGCTCATGCTCCTCTATTGTTTCTGCGCTGCTGGGGTAAACTGGGGGCCTTGGGCATGCACAACACACACTCCGCCACTGAGGCGCACCCCAGCGGCCATGTGCCTTTCTGTCTGGCTGGCTTCACTGCGCAGGCCCTGGGGCCTCACATGTGTCCTCACTGGCCTCACATGTCGCAGTGGTTCTTGCTGGTGTCCCTGGATGCCTCTCAGGGGTCTGTGAGGTCAACATGTGTTCATGATGATTCCAAGATGCCACAAGCCCTTTCCACAGCATTGATGCCAGCACAACCTGGCACTCAGTGCTGGGCATGGTGAAACCCTGAACACTGAACCTCATGGCCACCAGTCCTGCCCTTCCAAGGCTCTGGCAGGGGGAGGCCTGTGTGTTGAGCACCCTGGGTGCTTATCACAGGCCTCAAATATCACAGGGAGTGTCTGCTCGTGGTGCTCCTATTCATTTGTGTAATTTGAAGGTGTTTCCTCCAGTTTTAACTCTGAACAGGAGTTTTCCCTAAAGGGCTGTCTCTCCTGCCCAAATCTCCAAGTTACTGTGAACTGGGTTCCTGCAGTTCCTGTGTCCCATGGGGTCTCTAGGAACTGGTTCCAGGGCCCCCACAGATAGCAAAGCCCACAGCGCTCCAGCTCAGGGTATACGACGGAGTGGTGTTTGCACAGGACCCACCCCTGTTCTGCTGCACAACAAGTCCTCTCCGGATAACTCTAGTGTCTGAAGTGCCATAAATGCTGGGTGCAGCCCATGCAGGAGGGGTGCTGGAGAAGTCTGTGCGTGCTTAGCACAGGACCCACCTCCCACCTAACTTTCTCAATCTCTGACTGGTTGAATCGCAGATATGGAACCCACAGAGACAGGGCCCGACTGTTGTTTTCTCTAAAGTAAATGGAGTGAGCTGATCACTTCAAGGAAAACTGAGCTTTCAAGGGAAAGGAAATATGAACTTTAGAAAACCTGCACCCACCAGCATTGGGCTGATGCCTCTGCACAAGGGAAAGGTATTTCTATGAAGTCAGCAATGTTATCAAAGGCAACATTAGTAATGTACAATGAAGCACCTGCACAACTCAGTGAGCCGGGATTTCCTAAAGGACCAGGGTGGAGTGCTCACACATGGGGCAAGAACTGGTCCTCCAGTTCTTGCGCCCTGTGCAAGCCAGACCTCCCATCCGCCTGTGGCAAGGCAGCCAGTTGCAAGCAGGAGCAGAGGCCTGCTGTGAGGGAGGTCAGCCAGACAACAACAAGGTGTGGGCGGGCACTGGAACAATGCTACCTTCCTCCATGCACCAAATTCTTTTGTAAGATGGTTATACTTCAGTAGAAATTAATGTATCTTAACACATGATACTTGATTACTTTTTTTTTTTTAAGAGAGAGGGGAGGGAGGGAGGGAGGGAGGGAGGGAGAGAGGTAGAGGGAGAGAGAGAGAGAGAATTTTAATATTTATTTTTTAGTTATTGGCGGACACATCTTTGTTTGTATGTGGTGCTGAGGATCGAACCCGGGCCGCACGCATGCCAGGCGAGCGCGCTACTGCTTGAGCCACATCCCCAGCCCTGATACTTGATTACTTTCAAATGAACAAAATATCTAAATTTTCTCAAGCTACCCTTTTTAATAAAATAACACCACAGGGGTCTCACATAAACAGGAGGTCTGTGGGCCCCTGGAGTCCTCGTCCTGTGAAGGACTGCAGTCCTGGAAGCTAGGGCCTCTGCCCAGCACCAGGCCAAGAGCCCAGCCTGCAGAAGAAGACTCCCACCAGGTGCAAGAAGCAACAGCCCAGATCCCCAGACTGGTGCAAGGACCCAAAGGGGAAATGGGTCTCGTGATGGGTCTCATGCAGAGTTGGAACTGGAGGGAACACCTTCAAATTATGCAAGTGAATATTAGTTTTTTAAAAAAAACAACAGCTGGGTGCAGTGGCGCATGTCTGCAGCTTAGGACACTGAGACAGGACGATGGCAAGTTCAAAGCCAGCCTCAGCAATTTAGCAAGGTGCTAAGCAACTCAGTGAGACCCTGTCTCTAAATATAATAAAGAATAGGGCTGAGGACGTGGCTCAGTGCTTTTCTAGCATGCATGAGGCCCTTGTTCCCATCTCAGACACCACCACACCCAGCCCAACCCAATCAGGGACAGCAGGGGCCAAAATAGCAGACAGCCTGGGCCTACCTCGGTTGCCAGAGAAAGACAGTTTTGTCCCTCTGAGGCAAGAGCAGAGCTGGACACCGTGGGAAACAATGCAGCTCCACACCAGCCACCCCAGGCCACAGAGCAGTGTGCAGGAGTACCCAGGGCCACCTTTGCAACTTGAGGACAAGACAAAGAAACACTCCATGAGAATAGTCAGAAACTGAGTCACCAAGGCTCATGACCATTAAAGGCCACTTCCCCCAAAGCAGGAGAGTATCTCCTGCACATAACTGAGAAAAAGTCCTTGAACATACAAAGAATTCCTGCAAACCTATGAGGAAAAAAAAAACAAAAAAACCAACATCCAAAAAAAAAAGATGCCAAATGAAATGGGCACTTCACAGAGCAGGAACTGCAGAAGACCAGTGAGCAAGTGGAAGGCCAATGCACCCACATACAGAACAACAACAAGGCACCATGCTGTGCAGCTTCCGCCCAGGTAACTCTGAGGTACAGGGCACCATTCCTGAACTTCTGTCTGGGAAGGGGCCTGGGCGGGGCTCTAAGTGAGCTCTCACAGGTGTTGCTTTAGGATCAGGATGCTGTGCATGTTCACTCTGTGAACTTCGGGACGCTGACACATTTCACAATAAATAGTTTTAAACGCTGGTAAGTCAGGTTCAAAACATGGCACACGGTGTACCCTGGCAGGACCTGTCCTCCCCCAAGAGTCCCTGGCCGGTGCAGTCAGAGGGACCCAACGCAGAGCAGCAGCTCAAGGCTGCCTGACCTTGTGAAGCAAGCCAGATGAGTACAGAGGATGGGCAGACTGACACATGCACACGTGCACTGAATGTGTGTGCAGGACAGAGACGCAGGCTAGGCGCTACAGGTGCAACTGGATGGCCCAAAATAGCAAGCATAGGGAAGCACTGAAGGTGGAGCACAAGCAGGGAGTCAGCAGAGGCCCCAGGAACAGCACGCAGGGGGAAGGAGGCCAGCTTCTGGGCACTGCTGTGAACACCGGGCCAGCTCCTGGGGAGGGACATGGTAAAGTGTCCCAGAGAGCAGCTCAGTGCTGTGAGACCCAGAACAGGTCCTGAATCACAAAGCCCACCACTGTGTGGCTGCTAGTGCCCTCCATGCAGGAGAAACAGAAGAGAGACCCGGCACCTTGGAGGCTCTCCACAACACCAAGGGGAGGAGTACACAAGGCTGGTCCAACAGGGAGCTGAAGAGCACCACACAAAACCACACTCTCAGCAAGACTCTCGGCAAGGTCAACAGGAGCACTCACAGAGCCACACAGCAGGAGCTGGCAGCGCCCCTCCTGTGGCGGTGCCCTGTTGCCACTGCTATTCCACTCTATGCAGGAGTCCTGGCCAGGGAGGGAAGGGAGGCACCACGTGGCTCTCAGATCAGAAGGCAGAGGCACTGTGTGGAGAGGATGCACGTCCAGAGAAGCACCAGCCTTCCACCAGGACCTCCCAGAGCAGAAGAACACAAGAACACAGAACCTGAGAACACACAAACCCCTGGTGCTGCTATGAGTGTGCCAGCGCCCACACAGACAACCCAACAGTTGCTCCAAGCAAAGAAAAAATAATCAGATTCAAACAACAAAGCTAGAAAAGTCTGTGAAAACTTTAGGGAGGGATCTTTAAGAATCATGGCTAGGCAGAGTTCTTAAGACACCTGAGTCCACTAATGAAAAGGATCCGTAAACCATCTCAACAAAATTTAAAATCCACGCACGCCCTGTTAAAGATGTAAAAGGTGAAAAGACAAACTGCAGACAAGAAGAGAAAAGTGTTTGCAAGTCACAGCCAGATACAGGATTTAGCAGGGCAACCTTGATTATTTTCAAATAAACAAAATATCTGTAAATTTTCTCAAGCTACACTTTTCAGTATGATAACATCATAGGGGCCTCAGATAAACAAGAGGTCTGTGGGCCCCTGGAGCCCTTGTCCTGTGAAGGACTACAGTCTTAGAAGCTGGAGCCTCTGCTCAGCACCAGGCAAGAGCCCAGCCTACAGAAAAAGACCCGCACCAGGGGCAAGAAACATCAACCCAGACCCCCAGACTTGTGCAAGGACCCAAAGGGGAAATGGGTCTTGAAAGGAACAAAAAACTGGAAAAAACACCTTCAAATTATGCAATTTGGAGGATGGTCCGCAAACAACACTGTCAGAAATGGACTCACCAGGGACAGCGTGATGGCTTGTTGCAGGCAGGCAGGCGTAATCACCCTCAAAACAGCCCAAAAAGCTGCCCGCTGCCTGCCACAGGCACAGAGAAGCCAAGTCTCCACCTGTGCCAAGGGAGTGCAGAGTGGCACAGCCACCTCCACAGCTGCACTCCTTTTTCTATCCCAGAAAAGGAGGTGCTGTACAGGAGTCCAGGCACTTCAGCCTGGACTCTAGCCATATCAGCTTGCCTCCTTAACAGCCAAAGGAAGTTAACCATTGGTACAAAGGTCGATAAGGTCAATTTCTAGAAAATTCTGATAGGTACAAAAAGCCAATCTCCAACAGTCTCGTCTTCCAGTGACAAAACCACACACCTGGGGAACTGATCAGTGGTGGCCAGGTGATGGAAATAAGGCGAGGCAGGGCTGGTGGGGCCCTGGCATTGTACACAGGGTAGCGTCTGGGCGGGGCATGGTGTGGCCCTCTGGTGGCTCCTGGTACAGCATCCATGTTGCAGTCACCCTGTAGAGGCACAGGGAACAACCCAGGATGCTACTACTCTCTAACTTCTTGGAAGTCTACAATTATTGCAAATGGAATGTTTTTGAAAGGGGAAAGACAAGGAGATGTGGATCCTTCTTGCTGTGATGGCAATACTCTAGGCAGACTTCTTTTATTTTATTTTATTTTTAAAGAGAGAGCAAGAGAGGAGAGAGAGAGGAGAGAGAGGAAGGGGGAGAATTTTTTAATATTTATTTTTCAGTTTTCAGTGGACAAAACATCTTTATTTTTATTTTATGTGGTGCTGAGGATCGAACCCAGCGCCCCACGCATGCCAGGCGAGCGCGTTATGGCTTCAGCCACATCCCCAGCCCCAGGCAGACTTCTTTTAAAAGTCTTGTTTGGGGCTGGGGTTGTGGCTCAGTGGTGGAGTGCTTGCCTGGCATGTGTGAGGCACTGGGTTCGATCCTCAGCACCACATAAAAATAAATAAATAAAGGCACTGTGTCCATCTACAACTAAAAAAACAAAACAAAACAAAACTCTAAATATAGAAAGATGATCTCACAAAGGAAAAGGGAACAACACACTTTGCTGTGCACTGGTCAGTGGTAGGACTCAGGAGGATGTGGCTGGCCATCGGCTCCTTGTGGCCTCCTTACAGCCTCTCACAAGCCTGGCAAGGTGGTGCTGGGTACGAACCCAGTAGGTGTGAGTGTCCTCACAGTGGGGCAGCAGCTTCCCCAGCAGAGTCTGGCAAGGGAGCAGCCACGGTGCAAGGAGATCTGCACAGAAGCTGTAGCATCACTGCCCACACTAGTCCTCAGAGTGAGCTGCAAGGCCAGTCCACAGCTGCGGGCAAGAGGAAGCTCCACCTGCAAGGTGCCAGGTCTGACATGTTCCTGAAAGACTCCTCCAGCACGCTTCATTACGACGTGGTCATCTGACTGCACAGTGTGGATCTCAACTACCTTTTCAGATCAAAAAGCCTTCCTATCCTCAGGAACGACACTGTTGGTGGGGTGTCGTGTGGCAGGAACCAAGTGAGCGCTCAGGAGTACCGCAAAAGGAAGGCAGACGTGTAATCCGGCAGGCAGAACCGGGCAGTGCTTTTCTACTCCAGCTGGAGCATCAGTCTTAAATCCTGATGTACCTGGTTTAGTGCTTCTTAGATCCCAGCATAGACAAGGCCTTGAAACCCAGGACTTGCTAGGATCCTGGAGCAGGGGGAGAAAGGGCCACGGAGCTATGTGCCCAAGTGCTCAGAATAACAAGGGGACACCCCTGTTCAGAGAGGCAGAGGGCCTGTACCTGTATGTTGACAAGGACAGTCGTGGTGAAGAACCACAGCACTGACAGCAGATGTAAATCCATCACCTCTGAACAGGAAAAAGCTAATGACTCAAAACCCAGAACCCTAGCCTTTGAGCAGTGCTGGAAAACCGTGTCACTGTTTTGGAAACTGGTGAAGGAGGCTAGCTGTTTATTCTTTCCTACAGGAATGGCACCCGTACCAAATGGATGTGGAAGGCGAATGCCCAGCTTACCAGGCTTAGCATTGGCCCCTGGCAGTCTACCAGTCACATGCAGACACAGCCACAGACCCTCAGGCCAGGCACTGTGCACATGCTGGTGTCAACACCGGAGCCCTCCTACACAAGAGACAAACAACTCAGGCTTGTTAACAAAGCTGGAATGTGCTCTGTCTGTAGAACCATTTGCCTGGTGGTTCCAGACTCAAGCCCATCAGCAAAAACAGCCACACGCCCAGAGTAGCTGGAGCTGGGAATTAGGTCAGCCTACACCGGGAAAAACTTAGGGTGACTTAAGACAGAGGGAAAACGTAATATATTTCATCTGCAATTTTCATATTAATTACATACTGAAAGCAAGTACTTTGTATGTGCTGGGTTAAATGAAACACAATCCAGTATCATTTGTTTCTTTTTGTTATTTAATGAGGGTAAAAGAAAATTTTAAATTGAACGCAGTTCATATTGTGTATCTACTAGACTGAACAATTTCTAGACTGAACAATTTCAAAGAACAAAGGACCAATCTTTAATAAAAAGGAGAACAATCAAGAGAAAAACACAATGCAGGAGTTTGGTCATTAAAAATGACCAAAAAGACAAAAGACTCCGTGCGTGGACTCTGCTTGGAGGTTGAGGAACGTGGAGCTCTGTGGCAACCAGCAGGGTGCAGGGTAAGGCACCTCCAGCTCCGTGATTGCCTTATTTTCTAGTGAGCTGTGTCATGTTAGCAGTCTTCTCCAGGTGAAATGGTACAGTGGGAGGGTGGGTGGGAGACAAAGAGGCCAAGCAGGCCGCTGTTCCCTGCTCCGAGGGCGGACTGCACTCTGAATGATACTAAGCACCCAAATTGCCAGAACCATGTGCAGAATGCGCCTTAACTTCACAAGCAGTCCATCAACACTGAATCAAACCACTTGTCCATGAGAAATGGCTGCTGAAGCTGGGAGGCAGTGTGTGTAACAAACACATAGTTCAGTGGTCCACTTTCAGAACACAGTACTCAGCCTACATTGGTAAGATCCAATTGTAGCCATTTTACTTTTAGCCTTTCCCTTTGCCTGCCCCAATTTTAAAATCAGCTGATCACATAGATGGTAACCCAGGCTCTGCTGTCTTGGGGTGTTCTCAGGATCCCTCGGGGGTGCACTCTTCTGCATCTCAGTATTTCTAACAGCATTTGCAAGTGGCCGCACTTAGTCCCCAGGCCGCCTGGGGGGAATGGGGACTGAGGCTGCTTCAGGAAGATAATCCTGCCTGGTGAGCAAGAACTCCTAGTGCACTGAAATAAGAAAGCCCACTGATTTCAGACACCCAAGCTGTGTGGCCCCCAGAGGCAGTACATCTCTCTGAGCTTCCATCTGCTTCCAGTGAAGAAGCAGAGGTCTACACTACTCTTGTAGAATCAATTATCACCCAGAAATGTTCTTTAGAAAATATAAAGACAGACCCACAGGGACAGAGTCTACTGAGAGAGTCACTGGGCCTGCTCAATGTAATTCACTGTCTACTGAGTATTTTATTGAAGAGTTTCAAAAACAAGAAACAGGTAGGAGTAAAATAAGAAGAGTCTGAAAGCACTGAGAAAAGTCTTACTACCTGTGAGACAGAAATAAACATTAATTCCAAGTGATGAGACTTTCGTAGGCACTTAACGAAAACAGCAGGAACCAGTCAACAAAGAATGAGTCCATCTTTGAACACTGTGAGCAGGACTCAGGGACACTGTCAGGACACCACTCACAGATAACAGGACCATCTCAACCAGGGAGATGCTGGAGCTGCTCAGAATGGACACTGACATAAGGCCACTGCTGCCCTGCTTACAAACATAACTCAGGCAGGTTCTGCGCCTGGCCTGGTGTGAGGGCACAACTGCAGCCACAGTGCTGGGAGATACTCGGGACGAGACACGAGGTCAAGGTTGACCTGGGCAGCTCAGAGAGGCCCTGACTTGAAATTTAAACAAAAGGGAGCTGTGAATGCAGCTCCACGGTAAAAGGCCCGTGGGTTCAATTCCCAATATTGCAAAAACAAAAACAAAACCTGTTTGAATTTCCTCCATGAGAGTGACATGGACAGCTGCCAGCACTGTCCCCTTTGCCCTGGATCACACTGAAGATGCCTCTGCGGGCTGTGTCATCATCTGTCTCTCCCACCTGGCTCGGGGTCTGGAGTGGCTGTGCCTATCTGGTGGAACCCAAGTCCCTGAGGATAGCACATACCTGCCGTCAGGAGTGAATGGGCAGCAGAGAGAGAGAGAGAGAAGAGCATTTGTAACCCAGGGCAACCCAAATGCCCACTCAGGCCTGCCGAGCTCACGGACTCCCATTTCCAATCTTCTGCAGAGGAAGGAGAGGATGGTTCTCGTGAAGGAGTCTACAGGGACTGAGGAACAGCAAGGCTCTCTGCACCTGAGCCACAGGACTGCTGGGCTCCAAGGAAAGGAGCTGGAAAAGTGAGCAGAGGGACCAAGGCCTGGCACTGCCTGCTAGGTGCACAGCCTGGTCTAGAGGCAAAGCCTCAGTGAGCAGGGTGCCCCGGCTTTGCCCTGCTTGCCTCCCAGTTGGCTCCCATGGCACAACTGTCCCTTCCTTCTCTCCCTGGGAGAAAAAGTGGTCTGCACAGAAGATGCGGCTGCTTCCTCTGCCAGTCACATTCCAAGAGGACTTGAGCACTACTGTTTTCCTGCCCAGTGCAGAACACAGGAACTGCATGGCTCCTGTGGCCTCCCGCTACAGCTGATGCACCCACACTGACACAGGAGGGTTACAAGGGCCCACAGACTGCATCAGGGCTCACTCTGAGTTTGGACAGACACGCAGTGACATGCATCCACCACCGTGCTGTCACAGACTGTTTTCACTGCCCTAGCATCCCTGGTGCCCTCGGATCTTCCTGCCGTCTCCACAGCTTTGCCATTTCCAGAATGTCTTGAGTTGTAATCCTACAGCAGGTGGAATTTTCTGATTGGCTTCTTTCACTTAGCAGCATGCATTTAAGGTTCCTCTGTCTGGTTTTGTAAACAAGCTGATGATGATGATGATGATGATGATGATGATGATGATGATGATTTGCAGTACAGGGGATGGAATCCAGGGGCACTTTACTACTGTGCTACATACTAGCTTTTTATTGGGGGGGTGGGGGGGGGAGACAAGGTCTCACTAAACTGCTGAGACTGGCCTGCAACTTTTGACTCTCCTGCCTCAGCCTTCAAAGCTGTTGGGATGACAGGTGTGCACCACTGCATCCAACTATCCTCATTAGTTTTTAGCCCTAAATAACATTCCTTTGCCTGGCCTTGCCACTGTCTAACCACTCACCTGCTGAGGGAAAAGCCTGGTCACCTGCAGTTCTGGCAATTATGAATGAAGTAGCTTTTTTTTTTTTTTTAAGTGAAATATACAGATCAGAAAACATCAGAAGTCACCACCCTGAAATGTCATCATGTGAGAAAATAGCACTGCTCTGTGAATGTGCTGCCCGCACGTGTGCACATGTGCTGTGGACAGAGAGGTAAGCAGACCCCTTCACACCACTGGCCTACCTAGCTATGAGCCTTCGATGTGTAGTCAGGCACATCCCAGTTTCTCGTCTACAGAAGACAAAAACAGAACGACCCTTACACTGCCATCAGGACCACAACTGGCACCTAGATAGCCGATCCTGAACTCTGCCTAGGTGAAAACAGGATGTGGACAGCCCCCAGTGCGTCCTGGTCAGTTCTCAGCCTTGCCTTTACTGCTCTGTGCCCTCTTCCAACCATAGGGTGCACAAAGGCACCATGGACACAAGTGATAAAAAGACTGCTATCCAGGTGGACCAGACTGGACCTGGGCATGTAGGGTTCAGCACAGGCTCTGCCCACACTTCACTGCAAGAGGACATGGCCCACCAAGGTAAGGCCACATACACACTAACTTGTGCAAAACAGCCCCAAACTGCAAAAAGTCCCTAGGGCCACCAGCAGGAGAAGGAATGAGCCATGGCAGTGGCCCAGGATGCACCAGTAGCAATTGCTACAGCACGTCAGACTTCAGGTAGACGTGATTGGGGGAAGCTCCACACTTGGGATGGGTGATGGTATAGGCGCAAAGGTCGTAAGAGCACTGTTCAGCACACCTGAGATGTGTGCCACTTCCTACACACAATCACACTTCAAAGAATATCAAGACCAAAACCAGTCTCTCTGATGACCTCACCAATCAAATAGCAGGCCAAGTTTTGCAGCCTGTGAAGGCGCCAGCTGGGAGAGGCCGTGAGTCCACCCCATCTGTTCCTCTCCACCCTGTCACTATACACAGGGTCAGAGACACAGGGCTGGATGGGGACAGCCTCATGCTGCCCCTGGTGTCACCACCACCACAGCACTGCTCACTCTGAGGCCTCTGGGCCCGGGGGGTCTCTCTGAAGCACAGCAGGAGAAGACCTGCAGGGCCACATACTCCCAACCTGAGCGTGCAACCTCAGCACTGCCCTGCAGAACCATGCACATTGTGCACTGGCAGGAAGCCTTTGGGCCTACAGAGCTCTTTCACACCCACACCTGCAAGTCCAAGACTCACCTGTACATGAGCCAGCACTGACCCCCCACCCCCAAGCCCTGGCACACAGAACTCAGAGGTCTGCAGAGCTTGGTCAGTTCACTGCAACAGTGAGGGTCCCAGGCTGCTGGCTGGTTGGACACTAGCCTTTGCACGTGTATCCTGCAAATAGGCCACACACATACTTGGAGGCACCCTAACACCCTTATACAGGTCTTTTATTAGGGTTTCTAAACTAAGAAGCAAAGACCAACATTACAAGAAACTTGACCTAAGACATTATTCCTGCCATCGGTCTAAAAAAGCTTTAACTATTAATCTGCTCATGTGCTCCTTGGTCATGGAGCTCTCTACCATGCAGACATCACAACCCAGGACTCCAGCACATGGCCAGCAGGCATAACCCAGAGCTTCAAAGACACAGAGCTTGAGAGGTGTCTCACAGGAAGGTGTGTGGCCTGCCAGGCACCACCCACCACCACTGGGCCACAACGGAGGACACAAGTGCTCAGCCTGTCCTTGCATGGATCTGGGCAGGAATCGTCCCTCCTACAACTGTCCCCTCCTGGCAACTATCTATTTGAGGCATCTTACCAGTGGCAGGACAAGCCACGGCAGAGATGATAAAAGGGTTTTGTGCAAGTACAACACCTTAAACATAAATAAATTTCTCTCCATTAGAAAACAACTGCAGTTTCAAACACCAAAACAGAGAGATGAACAGATGAAGATATTACGCGAGGCGCTCACCATGAAATTTCAAAAAGGAGAAGACTCGGCTCATGGCTCAGACTCTCATGGCCATGTGAGCAGATAGCACGCAGCCTGGGTCTCCCAGGGCTGGCACAGTTTTCCTTCTCTGTAACTCCACGGCTCTGCACAAGCATGCTTCAGACAGTACAGGAGACGTGTGCCTCTCTCTCTTTAGCGTGTCAGGCAGCCATGCAGGTGGGACATAAAGCAGGAGTTTGTTCCCCTCCCACTGTCTTCTGATGGCCAAGTATGCTCTGACCCCCACACCACACATCTGCTAAGCGGGAGAATCCTGCGCATCCAAGCTCACTGCCACAGTGGGCTGTCACAGTGGAGCACGAACAACTCAACCGTCTCATGTTTACCCTCACTGCTGCTACCATGGTGACCCCCAACAAACCAGCCCACCATGCCACCCTCCCTCTTGGGAGCCACAGGTGCAACTGCCATGGCTGCCACCTCCTGGCTGGCTCCAAGGACACTGCCACACACCCAACTGAAGCGTCTGGGACTCCTCGAAATCCACCCTCTCTGTGCCCAGGGCATCTACCCCAGGTCCATACTGCAGTCCTCTAGCATGCAATGCCTACCAGCCCTCCACTCCCTGCCATCTGTTTACAGGGTGCTGACAAATGCTGACATCCATTTGGAGAGGTCTGTCTGTGGTGGAGATTCTGTACTGCACACAGCTCTGCTCTTCTACAGCACAAAAGCAATTGGGGAAAAGGGCAAAACCTGTCCTCTCCACAAGTTTAGTGAATCAGGCAGGGAAAACAATAACTTCCCTTTCTGACTTCCAAGGTTTGCCACACAGATGCTTAGAAACAAGTCTAATTTAGTAACCACATGTCATCA
Source organism: Callospermophilus lateralis (assembly GCF_048772815.1). NCBI lineage: Eukaryota > Metazoa > Chordata > Mammalia > Rodentia > Sciuridae > Callospermophilus > Callospermophilus lateralis. Next base: position 65,634,479 of record NC_135322.1, read on the forward strand.
GAGATGGGCTGGTGACAGCATCCCTGTACCTCCTTCTCCTGGGCACCCCACCATTCTGGTCTGTAGGGTCCTCCTCTCACTTGGCCTGGGACCAGGAGGAAACAGCATGCCCATCTGCTCGGATGCTGGCCTCTGAACCAAGCCAGACACAGCTCCACCACAGTCTCTCACACATCCCAAGCTGGGTCGCCAAGCAGAACACCCCAGTCTGCACTCACTGTCCTTGTGGCTCGAGGAGGATAGAAAACTGACTTTGCTGCTGTGAAAGCACTTGGGGGCAGGGTCAGAGGTGGGCATAGCTGGTGACGCTAACATTGCAGGTGTGCTTTGTTCTTCCCAGGCTGGGTGTAGCATGAGCTTAAGCTCACTTCTCAGCACACATAGAGCTGACAAGTTAGCCGTCCCACTGAGAAGTCCTCAGGTCCTGTCCCTGCATCCCTCCCCTAAGTCCTACAGTGAGGAGACCGGAGGTCAGCTCTTCCTTCTCAGTGATTCCAGTATCATGAATACAATGAGCAAAAACACATCTTCTAAAAGCCTGGCAACATAAAAACCCACATTTCCTTGTTTTGTAATGGAGTGCAAAGTAAAGTGAACAGGGGAACTGGGCCCAAGCACTTAGAGCTGTGCCAACAGAACAGCTTGCCTGAGAACCCCGATCCCGCCAATCCTAACACTGTGGGGACCAAGCCAGGCAGTAGCAAAACCTTGATACCCAAACAGGGGCTCAGACCCATGTGCGGTCACAATCACCATCAGCATTTATCAGGGATGTCCATGAACTATGCAGGGACACAGCTGCAGGCTTCCCTAGCTGCCCATCTCCAGACCCTAGGCCTGCACACCCTTGTACAACAAGTGAAAGCTCCTGAAGGAGAAAGCAAGCACCTGAGAAAGTACTGCTTAACCCACGATGTGCCGCGTCTCCATGAGGCCACCATGAGTTCAAAACACCCTGGGTGGACACATTCAACATGCCACATCTGCCCAGCCTCACGCTTTACAGTGTACTGAACTGTTCTCTGTGCTGACGAGCTGGCCCACCATGCCATCAGCCTGGAACAGCACCAGAGTTCAACATGTAAAATGTAGCACCAACTGAATGCACATAACTCACATTCCACACCAGGGACCCTGTATATAGTCAACACACATTTACCCACTGCCTTGGTCCCCTGTGGAAGGAGAAGCTGCTTTACTTTTAATAGCCAAAAGATGGAAACCACCTGAATGTCCGCCATGCTGCAGAAGACAACTCAGCAACAGCACGATGGACACACCCCAGCAGGATGAACCCTAAAGAAAGCACATGGAGAGGACTCCCTCTCAGATAACCCAGAAAATGCAGACCACGGCAGCAGTGCTCCCCTCTGTGCAAGAGCTGTTTACAGGAAGCTAAGCTACAATGGCAATGCTGTGCTACAGAGAGACCTAATGTTTGGGGAGAGTTCACTGGAACATTTTCTACTGCAAACAGTGGCTGTAACCTTATTTGGGAAAATGGTCTGTGCAAACGTTAACTAAGTTAAGGATCTGGAGACAAGGCCATCATGGATTATGGGGTCAGAACTTAAATCCAGCAGTGATGGGAAACTGGAACAGGAGGCGATGTGGCAGGAGGTTAGGGCAGCCACAGGCCAGGGGCTGCCAGGAGGCTCCAACCTGAGACTTGGCAGAACCTCAGCCTGCCTGCAACTCACTTCCAGACTGTTGGCCTGCAAACCTGGGAGGCCACACTTCTGATGTTTAAGCCTCCAGGCATGTGGCCAAGTACTTATGCTTGCACTAGGAGCTAACACAACTCCTAAACAGAATAGAGAAAGGAGAGGATCACCTCCCTTGTCCTCAGCTTTAGTCACATTGCGTTTCAGTGGGACCCCCTGGGACCACTAGACTGGCTGTCAGAGTAGCTCCATAAGAGGAGGCTCCACATGTATGCGCCTCTTAAAAACTGGACCATGTTAGGGCTGTGGCTGTGGCTCAGCAGTAGTGCACAGAGAGAACGCAGAACTCCAAGGCACATAATGACAGAGCGCTCATGTGATACTATGTTTACCAACCATTCATCCCTGGTGATCTGGACAGGCACATATTCCAGAGGCAAGAAATCAGTCACACAAAACAGATGTTGCCCAGGGCCAGAGTGGGGTGCAGACAGAGTCAGGACCTGTCAGAAGGTCCTTGCAGTTCACTATTACAGTGAAGGTGAATTCTACTACGCCCTACAAGTTGGGTATAAGGAAGTGAAAAGGCTCTGGAGGCTACTGCCCAGGAGGGAGATGTAACCAGCTGAGCCTCGAGGCCCCACTCGGGGAAACAGGGGAAACAGGTGGGTTGCTGTATGATTTCCACATGGGTCATTTTACAACAGTACAAAAGCTAATGGTTTTTTCTTTAAAATGCACACACAACTGTGTAATCTGAGGGAGTGCTAATGCCCATACCTCTCTCCACTCTGCTACTAGGGCTTCCACGGAGCAGTTTAGGGCCCTATGGATCTTATCCTGGCCCTGCTCCTATCCCAAAGCATTGTGTCTCCAAATTTTGTGGCTAATCACTCCCAGAGTGGTATTTCTGCAGGGTAATACTGTGTGGGTCTTCATGCTTCAGGATTATGAATGCTGACACATGCAGTTACGCTTTTTTATAACTGTAGTATGGCATTCACTATCTGAAAAATATCCATTCTCTTCTTAACTGGCATTCATTTTTATCCAACATTTTGTACTAGAAACAAGACCATGTGAATATCTATCTACAACATCTTTATACCTGTGAAGTTTAAAATGAAACTGCAGCTGATGGGAAGCACACACCTGTCATCTCAGCACCTGGGGAGGCTGAGGCAGGGTCGGAAGGTACAGGTCAGCCTGTGAAACTTTGTACGAACAGAGAGGCCCTCAGCAACTTAGGAGCCTGATGCTATGAGGTTATTAAGAGCCTCTGTCTGAACAAGGGGAGGGGAACTTTGCACATCACACACTCTCCTGTGGAACAAGATCAAGTTCTTACAAAAATAGTGGCTAACAACTTTCATTTAAATAAAAATTACAAACTCAAGTGCTAATATGAAGCTCTCCATAGCAAAATGACAGAAACCAGAGAATGTGACAGACCCATGTGTACTCCTTGGCAGAGGACTTGTGGCTTTTACCCAGTTTTCAAAGAGCCCACATCCCCAAATGCTATTTAGTATGTCATCGCTTCTTCCTGAATGTGTGTAGCAAAGTGCAGGGTGCTAAAGGACAGGCCAGTGAAGCACAGAACGAATACTGTGCTTTCTACATTCAACTTCCAAATAGATTAGAAAGTTACCAGCGCACTGAAGGAACACAATTATACTATAAATGAATTCAGGCTTCATTAACATGTACCCAGAAAGGGCTGGGGATGTGGCTCAAGCGGTAGCGCGCTCGCCTGGCATACGTGCGGCCCGGGTTCGATCCTCAGCACCACATACAAAGAAAGATGTGTGCCCGTCGAAAAATAAATATTAAAAATTCTCTCTCAAAAAAAAAAAAAAAAAAAAAAAAAAAAAACCAAACATGTACCCAGAAAAAGTTCCTGACTCATAACCCACCATGGATGGAGGTGCTGGTTACGTGCCCTATCATGAAAGAAACCACTTGAGGCCATTCCAGAGCACAATCTGAGGGCCACAGTTGTGTCTAACACACGGAGACAGGGAGACTGGCTGAGGCACTGGCATTTTGCTGTGTCACAGGAAGAGTATGAGGCTTGCGAATCTCTCTGCACTACATGTACCACAGGGTTCTTTCAAAACTCTGAAGTAAAATAATCAGGCAATCAAACAAAAGAGAGCAGACAATTTAAGGTGGAGCAGGGCGACATGCAGGTTCCCCCAGGTCAGGACAGTGCCCTCATGTGAACGGATGCCAGCAAGCAGCTTCCCAGCCTTCCAGAAGGACTGTGTAGGCTGGCAGGCTCATCGCCATGGCAACAGCTCCAAACATATGTGCAGCACACCAGCTGATTTCTGAGAGCTGTAAATAGAGAATAATGGCATAAAAAAAAATCCCAAAGTACAGTAAGGACCACCCATCCCACCTCTCTCCAGCCTGCTCAACGCCTAGATGCCAATGTTCAGCACAGAGAAATGGCATGGACATCTCACTTTGATCCCTTCACCACACCATCTGTGTGATTACATACCTACCAAGAGCAAAATAAGGTCATTGGATTCATTATCTTTGTGAAAAATTATATACAGACAAGAATGGCCAATAGACAGCAGAGTCTGGTATAGGAGATCTGCCTACAGGGACACCGGGATCTGGACTTTCCCTGGTCTGCTCCACACCTGCCTCCCATGTGGTCCTTTCCTGGAGCCCTTCAAACTCTTGGTACCTGGGTATCAAGGCCCAAGGGAGGTGCTGACAGATAAGTTTCCACAAGCCAGGAAGTCACAACCAGAAAAGAGGAAAAGGTGTGGCAGTCGACTGCCTGGGTAAGGGTTCCAGAGGAAAACCACAGGCCTCTGGTAAAGCAGATCCTTGTTTTCTGAAGAGTGAGTCCATTTCTTCCATGGGCTGGGGATAGGGAAACATGGTATTCCCTGGAGGTGCTGAGGGCTTAGAGAGAAAGTGTTTAGTCCAGGCTGAGCTAGCGGTATCCGCACACCTTGAATAGGTGTGCAGAGATGGCCCAACAAGGAGCAAACCAGGGGTCCCAGCAAGGCTGCACAGAAGATGCCAGCAACTCCCAGCACTGCCTTCATAACACCAGAGATCTACCCCACTTTCTTTTTCCAGCATATAATGTGGTTAAGAATAAGGTTTTTTTTTTTCTTATTTCTTTTCTACCATGTCTTTGAAGCTTCATACAGAGAAGCAGGCAAATAAATCACTAAGTATGAACTGACGTTCTTAAGAAAAAACAAACTTGATTATTTCATGTTGATTTATGGGCCTCACAAATATACTCCTCATTACGCACCAACTATTCTAAGGCAACACACAATTGCATGTGAAAACGTGAGAAAGTGATTGCAGAGCAAATAAACTTATGTTCTCTGCAAGTATCTCTCTGCAGTGATCCACCCCTCAACTGCATAAAGGCTGAGAGAGGGGGGAAAAGGTGGAAGAAAAGAAGGCCCATCAAACACTCCCAAAAGATAATTCCCTCCCCTCTGAGTCTGAGTTCAGGATGTGAAACCAACAGAAATCACACACTTGTGTATGTTCCCACATCTAAGTATGCTTTGCTTAAACACTAAGGCTCCTCCAAAGACAAAAGAACATATTTTATTGTAAATTCCAACACTTTGTTTTAAAGATCCGTACATTTAAACTGCATGTCTGGCAAATCCTTTCCAAATAAAAATCAGCTTAAATTCATCTTTTTAAAGCAGGACATGAGCATGCACAGGTCAAAGTGCACGTGTGAGACGTGCACATGTGCAGAAAGGTCAACTGGAGTTAGGGAAAATGTGCACAGGAAACCCAGCATCTCCTCTTGACTGACAAGATGCTAGAGAGCCAGCCTGGTTCAGATTCTCCTCTAGTCAGAAAACATAAAGCAGCAGCTCTTCTGAATTCCTGAAAAGGAGGGTCACAAACCAAGTACCACTCTCAGCAACTGACACCTCTGCACTCTGAAGCAAGCGGGCTCAAGTTTTTCTAGGAAATGCCTAGAACTCTGAGAACAGAACCAACGTGCAATGCAGAGCCTCCGTCCCTGCTCTCTGCATTGTGTCTAAAGTGGCTGTGCTCTGTGGGGCCACGAGACCCCCTCCACTGCTCCAACTTAACACAGTGACAGCAGCAATGTGGAAAGTAGAGAGTATGAGGTTGTTTCAGGCAGGGGAGTCTGTGAGTCCAAAGCGTGTAACATCAGCTCCAGCATCAACGGCTACCGGCCCCTCAAAGCCTGGCACGGTCACCCCACCATTCTCAGTCTCTTCATCTGTAACCTGGGGGAGTCACCATGCTTCACACCCTTGGGAGGGTTCTGGGGTCTGTGCTCTGTGAAAAGCAAGTGGCACACAGTCAGAACACCTGGGCAACTACAATGAATGAAAACATGTCCAACGAGGCACTTCAGATTACACTTGCTCAGAGTTTTACTTCCACATTATGCTATACAGAGCCTCTGACCAGCCTCAGCTGAGCTACACAGCATTATTCCTCATCACAAACCAAGAGCCTGGAAATGAGATAATCCAACGACGCCCCCTCACCTCCAGGCAGGGCCACAGCTACAGACCTATCTCTCCAGGGCAACGACAGGCCACTTTTGGAAAAGCACTCCCCGAAGAGTGCCATCTTTCTGTCCCAATGGACACAGGTTTTATCCCCAAGGATAAATAACTCCATCTGCCAACACCACCCACAAATGAAGGAGACCTGCTCTTTCCTTGTGGGAAGGCTGCCTCAGTGTCTTGATTCAAGCTCCCAGAGTATATGCAGGGCTCAGGAGGACAAAGAGGGAATGGCAGAGGGTCAGACAGGCGGGCCAGAGAGGTGCCTGGAGCAGCATCTCTCACTAGGGAAAGCTGAGAAGGGCAGCGAGTCCAGAAAGTGGACCTGGAGGTTTTCACCAGCTTGAGAACGCCAAGCTATATGCTCTCTGGTTTCATTCCAAGGCTCCCTGGGGACAACAGTGGTTGGCAGCACTGGGAAGCACAGGGAAAGCAGCACCACACAGGCACAGCCAGGACACCAGAGGGACCTGGCTGAGGGTCTGAAGAGCTGCCACATAGCTTCTCTCAAACTGCCTCCAGACCTCAGCAGGCGTGAAGAGCTGGATGCACCCACCACAGAACAGAAAAGACTAACTCCCAAGGAAACCACAAAAAGAAATGCACAATTTCCAAATCGCAGGCCAAAAATAATCTCAAAAGGATAAAAGAAAAGAGCGAAGAAGACAAGTCTTAGAGACTGGAAGCTTAACAAACACACAACAGAACTAAACACAAACATTTAGTAAGGGCAGGGACAATGGCCCACAGCACTCGCACATCAAAAGTGATTCCCAAGGTAGGGAGCAAGGCTACCCTAGGGAGCCTGAAAAGGTTTCCGTTCTTTATGAAAAATCTACTCCCTGTCTCTACTTACAACCGTACCAAAAGACCAGGATGAAGAGTAAATGGACTAAAAGATCCAGTTAAGAGACAAAGTTTGTCAGGCTGGAAATGTAGGTGAACTTGAAGCACCAACGCCTTGAAAAATCCAGGACAGAGAAGAGTTAGAAGAGCCATCCCAGGTGAACACACCTGGGACAGACATCAGGGGGTTGCTTTATTGACTCTGTGTGTGACCTGGGACCAAAGGTATGTGGAGAGAGTGTGAGTCACTGCAATGAGGCAGAAGGTTCCTCTCACCAGAGGTCAGAACTCAGTTCCAAGCTTTTAATGCACACAGTGAGAGCCTCCAAGAAAGAGCAAGAGCAGAGACCAGGTGCAGCAGCAGAGGGCACAGCAGGATGTGGGGGTAGGGGGCAGCCTCCACCCAGAGACCCACCCAGCAACAGCCATCCAAGGAGCAAGAACAAGGCCCACTGTATTGTTCAAGAACACAGGGACCGGCCATCAGGAATGCTGATCACACACACAACTATCAAAGCCAGACACAGCAGAGAGGGGAGCAATGGGGGCTAGAAAAGAGGACCACAGTTCTGGCAATCAGAGAGGAATTCACAGTAGCTTAAATATTCAAAATTCAGAATGACAAAATGCCCCTTGGTGAGCTGAGAATTTAGGTACAGTTTCTTTGACAGAGATGTGTTTATTTCTAAAGGCTTCCTAATGAAGAGATTCTGAAACAGGGAAAATACCAAAAGAGTGATTGGCAGAGGCTGAACACCCACAGGTGAGTGCCTGATTCAAGTGACTGATAACGTTGGACTTTACAACACGAAACCAAGAAGACAAAACTGGCAAGGGAGGGCTTGCAGCTCACCCAGTGGCCCTGGCTCCACAGGGCACCTGGAGTCTGGCGAAGGGCCATGACCACAGGAGCACACCCACGCCAGCGTCTGAGCAGGCTAGCGTGCAAAACCAGCCAGCAAAGACACAGTGAAGACCTGCTCTGCAGGTGGGACGCTGTGTCCCCTGTGTCTTACTCCTTCTTGGGCTTCCTAATTTTCTCAAATGCAGAGTAAGATGGATGTAATAACGGTTATTTAAGGAAAGAAAGAGATGACCACAACCACACATCTTGTAATTTACAGTAGGGAGTATGCACTCAGGCAGCTGTCAGCATCTTGGGGGCAGGGGTGATAATGGAGATGGAACCCAGGGGGCCCACCAGCTAGACAAACACACTACCACTGAGCTGTATCCCTAGTTCTTTGTACTTTTTTATCCTGCCTCCACTTCCCAAGTTGCTGGGATTCTAGGAGTGGTCACTGCACCCAGCAGTGTGGACATTTCTTAAAATGTCCTTCACTGGGCTGAGGAAGTACCTTTCTGTCAGTAGTCTGCAGGCAGTATTTTTGGATTGGAGGTGTATAACTCAGTGGTAGAGCAACCCTGGGGTTAAACCACCAGTGGAAAGGAGGGAGTTTCATTCTGATAAGAGTTCTAAAACCAATAGGAGGGGTTGGACACGCCTGTGAACATCCTGCCACGTCAATTACATCTCCAGAAAGCCATTCTTTCTAAGTGGGGGGTGGTGGCAGTTGACCAGGAACTGAATACAGGGGTACTTTACCACTGAGCTATATTCCCACTCTTAATTTTTTATTTTGAGGCTGGCCTAAAACTTGCAATTCTCTTGCTCAGCCTCCCAAGTAGATGGGATTAGAGGCCTGTGGCACCATACCCGGCAAACCATTACTTTCTTTAAAGCATGCAAATCTGCTGTGAAAGAAATCAGAAAAATAATCCTATTTGTGACAGCCTCAAAAAACACAAACCAACCAACAAAAAGAACATACATAGGGATAAATACAAGTATGGGAAACACCTGTACAATGAAAACTATAGAACACCTAAGAAAGAAACTGAAGACCTCAGAAGATGGAACAATCACCCATAATCATGGATAGGCAGAAGACACAGAGAAAAACCTACACAGAAACGGACATCTGATTCTCAATAAAGGTGTCAAAAACACACTGGAGAAAAGACAACCTTTTAAACAAATGGTGCTAGGAAAACTAGTCATCCACATGAAGAAGAATGAAACTGGACCCTTACCTCTCACCCTGCAGAAGATCAACTCAAAATGGATCAAAGACCTCAGAATTAGACCAGAAGAAAATGTAGGGTTGACACTCCAGCTTTTAGGCACAGGCAATGACTTTCTCAATAAAGCTCAGGAAAATGCCAAGAGTTAATAAACAGGATGGCAGCAAATAAAAAAGCTTCTGCACAACACAGGAAACAATTAAGAAAGTGAGGAGACAGCCAGGCATGGTGGTGCACGATTGTAATCCCATCGACTAGGGAGGTTGAGGCAAAAGGATCACAAGTTCAAGGCCAGCAACTTAGAGCAACTTAGGCCTTAAGCAGCTCAGACTCTATCTCAAAAATAAAAAGGAACAGGGGATGTGGCTCAGTGGTTAAGCACCCCAGAATTCAAGTCCCAGGAAGGGGTGGGGAAGAGACAGGCAAGAGAGGCGGGGTGTGTGTGTGTGTGTGTGTGTGTGTGTGTGTGTGTGTGAAGGGTCACATTTTCCTTCATATGTGAAAGCTACAGACAAAAAATGAGAGGAAGCTGGGGTGCTCTCCCAAGAAAAGGAGATCAGCAGAGTAGAGGTAAGGGAGGAGGGGAGCAGGGCCACACTGGGGAATGCTGTTGTCAAATCAGTAACAATGAATCCCAACATGATGAACAATTATAATGCACCAACAAAAAAATGTAGGGGAAAACATAAAGGGCACACAGCAAGACTGCCCAGGATGGTGTGCTGGACAGATGACATTATGTGCCAGGCCAGGCCACTCTGTGGGTCAGAACACAGCATGGTGTTCACTACAGGGCCTGTGCCCAAGGCCACAATCAGAGAAGCCAGGTGTCCAGGCCAGTCAAGTCCCTGCCCACAGCTCACTGACAGGAAGCAAGGGTGAGCAGAGGACTGCAGCGGACAGGGCTGTGCCTAGCTGGACACAAAGGGGCACCTGGCAGGAGTCTCTGAACGTACACTCAATGGACACTTACCAGAGCTGCTCAGCAACCTCAGGACAACAAGCCATTGGCCTTCATGCTCTGAAACCTCTTCCAACATGGAGACCCATGGTCAGGGCTGTGTTCTCTCGCCGGAGCCCCTCCAAGCACACACACACACTGCGGCTCACCTTCTGAAAGCCAAGCCCTGGGCACTCCATTCCTTGGTACCAATGCTTCCTGGACTTGGAGCCTATTCATCAAGTGAACCAGCTTAGCTTCAAGTGCAGACCTAGAAGGGCTTAAGGTACTCTCCCCTGGTGCTGCATGTGACATGTGGCACTGAGCTAGGGGGCCACAGCACTTCTCTGGGCACCCAATCAGGACACCACCTGTTTTTAAAGTCTGCCTTTCTCTTTTTTCTCAGTTTCTTCTAAACAGTGCCATGTTTAAGTAGAGACCATTAAAACAAAGTGATTTTAAAACTAACACATTTGAGGATTTGAGGAAAGTATAAAAAAAAAAAAAGCATTAAATATTTAAGAATTAACTTTGTAGGGCCTATTTACTTCCTATTTTACATCTTAACACTGATGTAAAAATTTTAAGAGAAAGTAAACAGGAAGTTCCTGCCTAATTCTGCAAGACTCTCAAAGGGGGAGTTGGAAAAGATTTACCACACACAGATGAACACAAGCCACAGCAACGGGAAGGACCTGGTTATAGTTTTATGTAATGCACCGTTTTTTAATGATGAACAGCCCCTACAAGAACGCAATACCCATCAGCACTGAGGCACCCCAAATTAGACCACGGCTGCATGGTGACCAACACACCAGGTGTTCCCTGCCTTGGGCAACTGGAGGACAGTCAGGACAGAGCCACACAAGGCACAGAGCTGGTTTCCAGCCATGTAGACAACCCTGGCTGGGGGTTTAGAGCTTAAATGCCTAAAAGGACCCACTCAGTGGCCAGGCTGCCTAGCAGCCCCTCCCGCAGGCTCCAGCTCCAATGCCAGCTCACCATTCCTGAACAACATACGGCATGCTAGGCGTGGTGGTGCACATGTCCACAATCCCACACTGGCGAGACTGAGGCAGAGGAGCGCAAGTTCCAAGCCATCCTGCGGGACTCAGCAAAACCCTGTCCCAAAATAAAGTAAAAAGGACTGGGGCTATAGCTCACTGGTACACCGCTTGCCTAACACATGTGAATTCCTGGGTTCAATCTTGGGGTAGGGAGGGGGTTTACCCATTCAAATCTTCTAAGGCACGGAGCTTCATAAATAAGCCTTACATGTGATAAACCAAACTTGCATTAAGCAGAAAAATTGCCTGCATTGAATTAGTCTTCCAACATAGAAACTGAAGACCTCCAATCTCCGACTCTCAACTTCTGAACAAGAGCCATGGAGATGCTGGGCACTGTCTGGAGCCTGCAGACCTGTGCACACATTCTGAGTGCCATGCATGCAACCCTGCTCAGAGAGGGTGGAGAGAAGCACTACAGGAGCCTGGTGTGCCCACTGACTAGCCTGTGGTCAGTGTGCTTCAAATACGGGGCAGGGGGTGGTGGTAGTGCCTAAGTCCCAGGGGGTTCACAGAATGGCATGCTGAAGACACACTAGTGCCACAAGGGAATGTTGAAATGACAGGCTTGGATTTATCTCAAAACAACAGGGAAAGAGAAAAAAAAACAAAACGTTGCTGACTCTCCCCAAGCAGACGGACACAGCTGTGCGAGGAGTTGCCTTAAAACTTCCAGTCAGCAGAAGGCCTGAGGGACAAAAAAGTGGCAGTGGAACCCCCACTTAAAGCTGACCCATGCTTTTAGAAAAGGGGGAGGCAATGAAATGGAAGAGCCAACAACACTTGCAGACTGCTTCTGCCCAGAAACCATCTATGATGGCCTCTGCTTGCCTCTGAGAGAGACCTCCCAGGGTGGACTGCACAAACCCTGCGGGGTGTCTTCCACCTGACCACCTGACAGAACGCACACTGTCCAGCAGAACTACTTGGTGATCCCATGAAATAAGCAGGACTAAAACACAGTGTCCTCATTCCCTAGACAGGGAGACCAGGTTTAGAAATGTCCACTGACTTGCCCAGGATCACAAGCAGAACCTATGAAGAGCCAAGGCACCCCTGGCTCTTAAGGGCCTGGGGCGGAGAGGGAAGGTGAGCAGAGAAAGACAACAGAGGAGAGGCACCCATGGGTGGCTGAGGCCAGACGAGGCAAAGGCAATTGCTGCAAGGAGGCTTCATCAACCCAGGGAGTGCCATGCCACCAGCAGACTGTGCCAGGACCAGAAAAGCCTTCTCTGGACAGAGCATCAGAAGTCTTTCCACCCTAAACTTTCACCCTTCCCTTTGTCTAAACGCAACAGGTACAGCTTACAAAATTGCACAGTCCACTGTGAAGGGATTTCTTTTTAAATTTAATTACTGATCTCAACACCAGGTCCAAAGGAGAGGATGGTGGCAAGTTCCAAATGTGAGTACAGTTCTGGGTGACAGGCTTCTTTGGCCCTGATTATCAACTGAGCTGTGAGGACATAGAGGCCAGAAGGCTGGAAGGAGCAGAAGGACACACAGAGAAGAGAAGAATCTCCAACCAGACACTGCCTCAAATGTGCTCTATAAAATAGGGAGGTTCCAACGCAGGGGTGCCCCAATGGGAAAGTGCATACAACAAGAGCCTGTGTGTCAGTTCTGTGAGCCCAGGAGCCCTGAAGCTGGTGCAGGTCAGCTCCTAGGCCAGCTCTGACGTCCTGAGAAGTAGATTGGTTGCTCTGTGGGCAGGAGAGGCCACAGTGCTAAGAGTTCAACATCATAAATGATTTGACATATTTTAATCCCAAAACTTGGTACAAAATAACCAAAGGGCAGAGGCAGGAACGTAGGCGAGGTGGCAGAAAGGTTGGCTGCACAGCCACAGGGCACCGCTGAGAAGGGGCTTTGCTAGACCCAGACCTGCACTCCTGGGTGCCGGGTGGGCTGGTGTCAATACACTGAGTGTTCATCTGTGTTCAAGGTCATAGTTTCCCAGGAAGACAAGCAGGGGCTGTGTTGACCATGCCCTGACTGGCTACAGCATGGGAAGTGGTGGGGATGTGGAGGAACGAGAGCCCTGCAAGCTGCCAGGAACTGTAAAATGTTGTGGCTGTTGTGCAATAGGGCAGAGGTTCCCCAAAGGGCAACAAGCCAGTGTGCAGTGGCACACGCCTGCCAATCCCAGCTGCCCAAGAAGCTAAGGCAATTTAGGGAGACCTCGCCTCAAAATAAAAAGAACTGGGGGTGTGGCTCAGCACCCCTGGGTTCGATTCGTAGTACTGAGAGATTGGGAGGTGGGGGGGGGGGGGTGATAGTGCCAACATACACCCAAATAGAACCAAAAGCAAGATCTCAAAGAGTCATGTGTCCACACTCAAAGTTCACACAACATGATTCACAACCACTGAGCCAGGTAGTCCACGGTTGGGGAATGGAGAAGCAAATTGCACTGAACCCAGCAGTGGACTCAGCCTGGGGAAGGAAGGGGTTCTGGCGCAGGCCACACCTGGGTGGTCCTGGAGGGTATTATGAGCAGTGAAGTAAGCCAGTCACAAAAAATGCTTATGGTCCTATTTCTGTGAGGACCTAGAGTGGTCAAATTCAGGAAAGACGTCAGGTATTAGGGGCAAAGGCCCCTGGAAGGGGTGGGCATGCACCCAACATTTATTGTCCTCTCTTGAACACCTCAGAAGCCCACAGGAGGGGACCAGAGCACTGGGTGCCCCATTCTGGAGGCACCTACCTCCCTGTCTTTCTTTCTTTTTAAAATAGAACACTGGGGTAAAAGATAATGAAAAGCAGTAAATCTTCTAAGTCCTAAGCACAAATCAGACACCATTGCTAGACTGGAATCTACCTTCAAAACGGCCCCATAAAAGTTTCCTGTTTTTTACTTTTTTTTTTTTTTTAATTAGTTTGTAATGCTGAGCATTGAACCCAAGTCCTCACACACGCTATGTAAGTGCTCTACCACTGAGCTACACTCCAACCCATTTCCTGTTCCTTTTGACCCCAGCAAGACAGACTCTTTGCTGATTTTAGCAATGGAGAAACAGAGGCACCAGATCAACTTGGCATACAAAGCACAAGGAGAATGTGTGGGTCCAGTTCAGCGCCAGCCTGGGCAACACAGCCAGACCTTGTTTCTAAAAAAAGAATTAAAAACAACAACAACAACAACAAAACTGATGTCATTAACAATGCTTTATTGAATCTCACAAACTGCTTTCCTAAAATGCCACAGAGAATTAAATACAACGTATCAAGGTTCCTGTTGACATTAGTGCTCCAATGAGACATCTCTCCAGTACTCCAGTACTTCTATACCAGCTTGGCACATGCTAACTGCAAAGGCAAACCAATCATCAAGCATGACTCCAGACCTCTACACCACCTCCTGCTATCTGAACCCGAGTGCAGACAAGGCTTGGCACCTTCTCTTCCTGTAGGTCTGAACGCTGTACCCAACAAATGGGGGGCTCTCAGCCATCCTGAGCCACCACCTCTGCACTTTCCTTGAAAATCTAATTGAACCCCATTTCTCCTTCCCAGAGGCAAACCACACAGGCAGGAGGAGTTGGAGCCTGGGTCTTGGCGCAGGGACTTCCCAGCTGCCCTTCTTGGAGGGCTAGCAAACACCATGGAACAGAGTAAGCTGCCTGTTTCCTGACTATTTTCATCACAGTTCAACTTTGTAGCTAAGGGCTTGTGCCAATTCACCATGCTTATGTTCCACAATTGCATCTTGCAAACACCACCAAGCATTATCTTACTTGGTATAATAAACTCTGAAACAGCATCCACCACATGAAGGACCTACCTGTTGGGAATGAGCCTGCCCTGAGTGGAGGACTGACATCCACATCACCAGATCACTACCGGGAAACATCACTCCCAAACTCAGAGAGGACCTGGTGTCAGAAACCCTGGAAACTCAGGGACAGAGGAAGTACACAGGCACAAATGCTAGGGAATCAACCATATGTTGAAACCAACCCACTCTGGAAAAGATCTTCAGACCCCCATGCCTCGCAGAAAGAAAGGGTGTTGGCGAGTGCAAGGGCAGGACCTTCACCACCAAGATTTGTAAGTCAGAAGTGCTCTTCACCTGCAGGAAGGTAAGTCAGACTAATCCCCCAGTGCACTTCAGATCTGTCTGAACCCGAGTAAGTGCACCTAAAGTTTTGATGGAAGATGCATATTTCAGCATGGTATCAAATCTTTGCCCAATTTAACATGCAGATTAACAAATGAGAGTGAACTAAGGAATTTCTACTTGAATCTCCTGAAGTGCCAGCTCCTTCCCGTACCGAAACAAGCACTAGGCCAGCCCAAACACATGCCTGCTTTCCAGGGCCCCAGGGCAAGGCAGCTCTGGAGGAGGATGCCAAAGTCACTCTGGGCTCCAGTGCTTGCAGAGTCAGCCTGGCCAGGAAGCAGAGCAAAAGCCAAGCAGGGAGAATGCTGAAGTTCTGTTAGAACCAAGCTTGAAATGTACAGCTGCACAAAGACGTCCAACCTACAGTCTGAATGGAACATAATGAGTGCTTCACCAACACAGCCCAGCCTACCAGGGAGCTCCCACAAAGCTCGCAGAGCCTTCAGAAGAAGGACACACGTTTCATTTCAATTTTCTTTTTCACTGTAAACTGTGAAGTCTTCTCAAAAGGCATCGTAAATCTTACTAATACATGTGAAACTCCTACATATGCTTAAATGCCAGCTAAGTATTAGTGGTACGAAGTTTTGAAACCCCTATAAGAAAAAACAGGTAGCTCAAATCCATGTCAAAATTTTAGAGGAAACAACCTGAAGTCTTTTTCACTCTATTACTGGGTACACCCCTCCCACAGACCTACTACCCACACCTGGGGCCTCCTGGAACACGCTGTTTCCCTCAGGAAGTCCAAGCCAGACCAGATGAGAAACCCCAGGAACCACTGAGGTATGCCAGCAGAAAACTACCCAGGCCAACAAAAGACTGAGAGAAACAAATTGCTGTTGTTTAAAACATTACATTTTGGGGTGCTACGCAGCAAGAGATGGCAGACACATCTCACTCAGGATCAAAACTACCTGAAACACAGTGCAAGCAATGTTATTTCCACACACATTGCCTCAGAACCTCAGTGGCCTCACATGCATTTTCCCTCTCCTGCTGCCCTGAAAGCACCCCATGCTGGCTTACCTGCCCCACCCCTGCCTGCTGCTAAGCTCAGCCTGCTCAGGGGAAGACCTGGACAGGCAGTAGCACTCGCAGGCACTGCGAACCAAAGCAGCCAAACTTTAGCATGAAAAACACATTCCAAAATCTCCCCCAAAATTCTGGAGGATGCTGTGAAATTTGCTTCGTAAGTAATGAGTCTGGAAGGCCAAAGAAACATTCTAATAAAACAACCTCAAAGTGACAAGGATCCCCACGACCATCCCTGCAGTCCTTCTACTGGACCGAGCCAGGGAGGCGAGTTCTAGACATGGATCAGAGACCTGGAGGAAGTGGACATTTCAGAACAAATCACAGGTTTACAGAGGAAAAGACATGCAAGTGGAATTCCAGAAACCTCACGAGAACCCCAGAGGCATCCCATACCTTCTAAAGCCTCGGACCTAAGGCACCACACAGGGGCATGAGCATATGCATGCACACACAATTAAGTCTACTACTGCTAATGTTCCCCATTGTAACTCAGCAGATGAAGGGTTCCAGTGCTAGAGAGCAGAAGGCCGAACCATTTGTGGAGGACACTGAACACAAAACATATCCCCTGGCACAAGAACAGTGACCTCTGAGAGCTGCCCCAGGGCATGCTGCAGAACGCCCAGGTGAGAGGATCAGCTTGCACTGACCTAAGCCACAGAAGTGGCACTCTACCCATACTGGAGACTGGCCCAGGGTTGCTCTACCACTGAGCTACATCCCCAGAACTTTTTACTTTATTTTGAGGCAGAGTCTGGCTGAGCTGCCCAGGCTGGCCTTGAACTTGGAATTCTCCAGCCTCAGCCTCCAGAGGAGCTAGGATTCAGGTGTGGCCACCATGCCCACTGGTTCCAAAGGTTTCTCAGCTTGGTTTCAACCTCTCCCTGCTCCTGTCCTATGCCTACCCCCATGACTGAGAAGCAGGTGTCCTTATTGCACTACTAACCTCAAGGCCTACACTGTGCTCAGGCCAACAGGACCTGGCTCAGGAACTGTCCTCCACACAAACTGAGTTCAACCTGCCTGCAATCAGCAGATGCTTCCTAAAAACTGCAGTAGTCCTTTCCTTCCTAACCCACATCACCCCTGTGTTTGTGGTGTGAGTGCTAAGAGCTAATCTGGTCAGAGGCACAGCAATCTTTGGGACATGACCATGGTTTAACAGAAACAGTCCCTCTAGAGCAGGCTCTGCACAGTACTCTTCTAAGGGTACCCAGAACGGGATCAGCCAACATGGTCTAGCGAGGGACAGATGACAAACACTAGGCTTTTCAAGCTGCACGTGGTCCCTGTCCATCATCTTCACTACTGTGAAACAGTCTAGTTGTATAGACAGAGACCACACATGCTGACCCACAGCCTACAGCTAACTGAGTACACAGGGGCAAGGTGCCACCAGAGATTTGTAGGACACCTGATGCTTCTTCCCACCTCCCTGCTGCTCTGGGATGAGGAGTGGCAGGCCCTTCTGTGAGAGGGGACAATGAATCCCCATGTCCCTGTTGTCTCACACTATAGCACAACACAAAGGTCCACAGCATGGCAAGTGCCACAGTCTTCAAGCGGTGGGGTAGCACCCTGGGGTACCAGCTGGTCTGTGGAGTGAGAAGGCTGTGTCCAGGACCAGAAAGCTTCCACCATGCTCCACTAGGGAAAGCTGAGACTGCCCAGTCTGAGCAGCCCACAATTCAGGGAAGCCTCCCAATGGCCCCTGCAAGCCCACAGCAGCCATAGCAACCCAAGGCCTCCCAGGTCTCCATTGGCCCCTCCTCAGCCTGATAAGCCAGCCTTGCTCATGGGCCTCCAGAAGTCCTCCAGGGCACAAAACCTCACGGACAAGGCAACTCCTACCACAACAGTTATCTCCTCGCACAGACTTATCAGGTCCACAGATGCCAACCTCACTACCAGGGTGACCAGTACAGTGCTGCTGCTGCTGCTGCTGCAGCACAGAAACCAGGCCTGTCCCGAAGCAGTGGGGCTTGCTGCTTCTTACCTCCTGTTCAGGTTAAAATCAGGTGTTACAAGGACCTGGCATTAAAATTACTTCTTGCTATTCCAAGCAAGAAATTCCTTTAAATCTTCCTCTTTTTGTCTTAATAAATATAAAAGAAAAGAAGAAGACTGTGTTCTGGTCAGTCTTCATGTTGCTCATTTGCTATTGCTGTAGCTCTTCAGGATTTAACAGGAAGCTTCACTTGTAGAGAACTACTGAATTCATCCAGAAGGCTACCTTGATGGGTTCTGGTCTTGTTCTCAATGTTTATACTGTTCAATGGTTTGAACATTAAGTCCTAAATCAGTCCAGATTCCAATATCTCTGCCCAAACTAACCAGATTTCCAGAGCAATTTTGTGCAGCATTTTGTCTTGTTCTCAATTTAATTTTTACTCTAGGGAAAATACAGATGAGGTGAAAATACACCTATGAGGACCAGAAAGCCCCACAGGGTAAAGGGTTGGGGACCTGAGGAAGCCTAAGCCTCAGGAACAGTGGAGAAGGGAATGAGCCACTTCAGTCATGTTTAGTGAAGACTGCTTGGTAGGAAAAAAGAGCACTGAATTTGGTAAAACTAGCTTTTCTTCCTCTTCCCAAATTACTGGACATACGAGGACTCAGCTCCTAGGAAGTATAGAAGCATGTGGAAGGCAGGGGAAGCCAGGGTTCAGTCTAGAAAGTGATGCTGGAGACCAAAGGTCACAATCAACACCTTCTCCGGTGCCATTAAGTCCCAGCAACATCCTCCGCCCACTGTGGATTCAGCAAATGAAGAGCCCTGAAATCTCCCTGTGTGCAAATGTCAGGCAGAAGCTCTGTCACACAGTGCCCAGGGGCTATGCGACAAACTCCTCCAACCAGAGAAAGAATACACAGCAAGGTCCACACTGGAGTCCCACCTCCTGTAGCAGCTAGGCTAGAGGAAGAGCAGCAGCAGTGACCCTAGAGCCCTTCCCCATGCTACATGTGTCTACCCTCGTTTGATGGGCAATCAACAGAAGCCCAGGTCACCTCCATGTGCATGGCAGCCCCACCCACTGAACTGCACCCACCTGGCCCTTCTCTCTTCCACGGCAGGACACAAAAACAGAAGTGAGACTAACTAGGGAGACCCTTGAGCTGAGGAGGGTCCACAGTGTTGACGCTAACAGCTGAGCAGGGCAGGGAAGAACACTTGCCAAGGGCCATGCGCCCCACCCCCAGCTCTGAGGACAAAAGAGAGGGGAGCCCATGAGGGCCGGTGGTGTCTGTATCACTAGGTGGGAAACCTCCACATGGCGGTGGAGTTGCCATCTGCCCACCCCACCTAAAGACCAATGAGATCTTCCAAGGCAAGACCTTAAACCTTCACTGGAATAGACACAGCAGTCCAGCACTGCCAGAGCCGAGTCTCTGGTGCAGTCTTGCTTGCTGTCCTCCTGAACAGGCAGCCCCTAGCTAGGGCAGGAACAGCGCAGGCAGTACACAGGAAGATGTGCAAGAACCAGCTCTGCATGACCAAGCCAACTCAGATCCCAACAAAGGGTGCCATAAGGCCAGGGCAGGGCTGAAGTCCCAGCTCATCCTGTGACACAGGACACAGGATGCGGGTGCAGCATCAAAAGCCTATGGCAGGGGCTGGAGCTATAGCTCAGCGGTAGAGTACCTGCCTCACACCTGTGAGGCACTGGGTTCAATGCTCAGCACCACATAAAAATAAATAAAGATATTGTGTCCATTTACAAAAAAAAAAAAAAAAGCCTATGGTCACAAGTCTTCTCCACAGGCACGTGGACCAGGAGATGGTCCCACCAAGACTGTGCCCTGTGCCAGGACAGCTGCATCACTTATCCCTGAGCAGAAGGAGCTCTTCCCCAAAAACAAGAGGAAGTAGTCCAACCTGGTGCACTGAGGGCAGAGAAGGCTTGCCTGGTGGCCATGATTCTACGGGCATTGACAGGGTTGCCTATGAGCCCTCCCCTGCCAAAAAAAAAGTTCTGTGGGAACTATAAAGATGAAATTGGCTCCAGATCCTGAAGGCAGGTGTGGGGTCTACAATGCCTGCCCAGAGTTTCTCCCACCAACTCCTGGTAGGAACCAAGAACCAGAAACCAGAGCGAGAGCCAGAGGTGTAGCTCGGTGCCAGAATGCCTGCCCACCACCTGTGAGGCTCTGGATACCACCCCAGCACCGAGGTAAAGGGAAGAAAAGACCCCAATGACAGGGCCTGTGTCTCAACTAAGGTACCAATAGAGTTTGCTATCTCAGGAGGAAAAGAGCGCAGTGAGATGCTCTGAATACCCAAACCGCTAGGAAGAGAGGCCTGGTGTGGCTTTCTTTGCAGACCCCTTTTCTCAGGGCTGCTGACAGGTGAGGACTCCAGTCATATCCACCACAGCAGTGCTGTCAGCCACGGGGGCCTGGACTACAGGAAGCCCCTGCTCTCTGGTCCCACCTGTCCCTCAGCAAGGAGGGTGGGAACAGAGCCCAGGAGTGCCAGCTGCTTGGGCAGGCAGCTGCAAAGAAAGCAGAAGCCAAGGGGCTGAGGTTGTGGGTCAGTGGTAGAGCACTCGCCTACCATGTGCGGGACCCTGGGTTGGATCCTCAGTACCACATAAAAATAAAGGTATTTGTCCATTTACAACATATATATATATAAAATATGAAAACAGAGGCCAAAGCTTTTCAAAAGTATGTCAGAGCTATCACTGGAACACTCACTGGTAAAGTGATATGATGGCTGAAATTTACTTTAAAATGCTCAAATTTTTAAAATTTTGAGAAAGAAAATGAAATCTTTTTAGTTATAGATAGACACAATACCTTTATTTATCTTTATGTGGTGCTGAGAATCAAACCCAGGGTTTCGCACATGCTAGGCGAGCATAACTCTATCATTGAGCGACAACCCTAGCCCCAAGAAAATGAAATTTTAAAAGAACAAACAGGTTTTTTAAAACCATGCTGGTTATTAATGAAACTGGGTATGCAGGGAATGATTTCCTCAGATTTGTGGGTGTTTGAAAATATTCCCTGAGGAAAGCTAACCAAACTCTTGAACCAGAAAGTTGCTTTGTCTCACGGCTCTCTGCAGGTCAATTCGAAATGGTTCCTGGTCCCCCACAGTGGCTGCAACCTGCATGACCTGCCCACATGGGAGGGCCATCCAGAAAGCAAACCAACAGAGCTTGGGCAGGCCCGGGCAGGCCAGTGAGCCTACAGGAGAACTCCTAACAAGAAAGTCTGTGCAACTGGCTGCTGGAAGATGAGGTGGGCCCTACAGCTGCCCAGCAGACACACAAGAATCCTGTGCCATTTGCATGCACACCTAAATCCAGTAGCCCAAAGAAAAGCCCAAAGACAGCTGGGTGGGTGTCATCCTGGCTGCCAAATAAAAGATGGGCTTTTATTTTGTCAAGCATTTTTTATTTTGCCTTCAAAATCTGAGAATTTCTGACCCATATCTTCTGTCATGGAATGAAAATTTTGCAGAAGAATTTTTTTTTTAAAGCAGCTCAGGCCAGGTGTGGCTGGTCACTTCTTGACCCTAACTATTTGGAAGGCTACAGCAGGAGGATAACAAGTTGGGGATGGGGGACAGCACTGGGGCCTCAGATCAAGTGTTGACATGATCTGTCTTGGAAACTGACTGGGACCAGGAAGCCTTAGAGACCAGAGGCTCTGCCTTGGAGAGATGCTCATGTACCCTGGAACCGACCCACTTCCAGGTGCCCAGCTGAAGTCTGGCAGCTCCTCACTGCCTCTGGAAAAGCCACTACAGAGCATGGGCTGCACAGGCACCTTCCTGCTTGGAATGAAGAGCCTAGACAGAAATGGAGGGCAGTGGCAAGGCCAACTCCAGCACTCGGGTTTTTAGCAAGGAGAACGTAATTGATAATTTCCCAAAAATATTACTAATCTAAAAAGTTTGAGAATATAGAAAGAAATAACCTGCTGCAGACTGCAGAAACTTTCTGTTTCACAGTTTCCTGACACTTCACTTCTCAAATTCACTGGACACCTCTCTATTCACTGGACACCTCCTTCTCCATCTGCACAGCAATGATGCCACCATTAATTGCGCTCCTCCTGAGGCAGGCAGAGCTCAGGAGCCTGCAGTGGATTCCACGCAGGCTACTCCAGAGCTGGACTCCAGGTGGTGCACCTGCATCAAGAAAAGGGTGCAACAGGATCCACTTTCAGCAGCACAATGGAGGGAGGTGCCCACAGAAAATTCTGCATCTTGCCATAGGGCCAAGCAAGTCTTGGTTGAAAGACAAAAACCCAACGCAAAACAGGTAATCTGCAGGAGGCTAGAGAAAGCAGAGGTGCCTGTCTGTGCTCCAACAGGAGACATATGGAAGGACAGGGAGTCTCTGTGAACTGGCTATTGCTGGGCTATGAATGTGCCTCAGTGTGGGGTTTACAGGGGCAGAATCTGGCCCCCACAATGAGGACTACCTTCACCCGGCAATATTTTCCCCAAGTACAATGGAAGCCAGTCACCTGTCACCCAGTGACTCTACGAGGTCCTGGTGTCCAAACCCCTGAATACAAAATAACCATCAACCCAAAGGGAGTAAACAAGGAAGCAAGAGAGCAAGGACCTCGCAGCACCACAACACCCATGGAGAATGGCTACACACAGGGCAACAGCCCTGACCTCCATCGCAAGTAAAAGGCCACATTTAAATCCTCTAGTTAAGGACAGGTTATATGAGTCCCTAGGTATTCAAGCAAGGAACCTTGATAGAATGACATGCTTTCCAACAACAACCAAGTTGAAAGGTCCATTCTCAGATGAATCACAGGCTGAAGCAGATGGGAAGAGGATGGTTAGCAAGAAAAGAGCAACACATGCCTTACCACCGTGCTGATTTTAGGAGGTCAAGAAGCACTCCTGTTCGACCACCACGGTGTGCAGGGTGCGTCACCCTTCTGTGCTCCCAAGAAAAGCTGCACAGAGGCTCTTTGCAGCCTCTCCCGGGTACCCACGGCCCTGGGCAGAGCAGCCACACCATGGATCAGTAGGCCAAGGCAAGAATAAGCCATCCCCATGGGACCATGGCCTTGGCAACCAGTGCCAGGTGGATAGGTGTCCTCAGCTGGTCCAGAAGGCAAGATCTCAGGACCCTTATAGAAGAAACTTTATCAGCACAGAGGAGAAATGGGAAGAGCTGCACCTGAGCTCAGAACCAGACGTATCTCTCAAAAGCACAACCGAACAGTGTGGGACCCTCCTCAGGCACCCACCTGCTTGAGTCACAGTAAACACCCGCCAGCACTTCTGTAAGGCAATGAGGTTCAAGAAACAGGCCTTTAGGACCCTTATTGCCTTATTTTGTCCTATCGTCCCAGACCTTGTATTTGTCCAATGTCCTAGTAAACGGTTTATAAAAGACGCAATATTGTCCCAGTGTCCTATTTATAGGAAAATCTGTGTTTACATTCTCAATGATAATAAAGGATATATAAGCTCTAGATTGTGATTTTCAACATATTTTAATGAGCCTGTGTCAATTTCAATGAAATATTAGTAGCACTGAGAACCTGGGGCTTGATGGGTTAAGAAATGGACATGACCCAGTGACTCATATGCTTCACTACTGAATCACTCACATTTGCCACGTGTCAGCACAAATGGATGGGGGAAGACTGATGAGATCTTACAGGGACAGCCTCCAACACTGGCCATTCATTGGTGGCCCTCTCTGGCCACTCTGGCTTGCCCTGACACTGGTGTCTGAGACTGTATATATAGAGTGTTTTGAGTGCCCTGCCATCTGCAGCCTGCTGGGAAGGCAAAGAAAGGCCATGAGCCAGCTGTGCCCAGGCCACTGCCCTCAGGCCAGGCTGGGGAGCAAGGCCAGCACCTCCCGGGGGGGGGGGCCACACCAATTCTAACATGTTCCTCTTTCCCTAGACCCCCCAGCCATCAAAAGTGCTAGAGCCAGGCACTGCAGGGGTGTCCCAAGAAACCCAGAAACCATGTTAGCCCCTGCAGCTCACCTAGGCTGCCAGCTACAGTCTGGAAATAAACATTTCAATACCTTACCTATGAAAGAAACAGATGATTTTAATAGCATAGGCATTTAGTTACACCGTGTCAAGTACCACTTTCTCTTCCACATACCAAGTTGTGGAGAATAGCAGCCTTCGACCTTCAACGCTGAAACAGGGCTCGCTCCTCCACCTCTGGGTGGGCTGTTTCCTTCCTCAACTGACCATATAATGTGAAAAATAAAGCACAACAGTCTACTGTGAAAAATTAATAAGGCAAGAGCTGGGTGCAGCTCTGAGGCACAGCTCCTGTCTCGCGTGCATGAGGCCCTGGGTTCCATCCTCTGTGGACACCACAACATATTTTCAGGCAAAAACAAGAGTGCACTGAATCTAGTTTTGTGACTTGTTTTGTCAGTCAACATTCTCCACTTTTCCACCTAAGACTATGAGTGTCCATACAAGCAGGCTTTCCAGATCGTAACACTGAAACATGTGATACCCACCTCTGCTGCCATGGTTCACGCCAGTTTATAACCCTGCAACGACCCTTCATCCTAATCTACTTGCCGCCTTGCTCAGGTTTCCATCAGACAAGCAATTCATCCCGAAGTGCCACAGGAGGAATGGTGGTCACCTCCCTCCTGAGCTATGCCAATAGGTGCCTGCTACACCACAGGGCGCAGGCTGCACTTGTCAGGTGCCACCTCACAGGACAGGGCTTAAAGGATGCTGTGGCATCAGGATGCACGGGTAGAGTCTAGGAGAGTGGGTGGCCTGCCAACGGGAGGTGGGGGGGTTGGGGGTTCTCAGAAAGAAGGGGCTGGCAAAGGCCTCTCTCCTTGGCAGCCCTGTCGGCTGTACCACCCTCAGACACAGCTGCCAAGAGATGACAGAAGATTCTTGTCCTGAAATGAGGACTTTGACCTAAGACCAAAAGGATGCCCATAGCACTAAGGGGGAAACAGGTGTGGGGGAAGGTCCCCTGGGAGAGATGGAGACAGGAACCACAAAAGAAAAGTCACTGCTTTGGGGTTAACAGTTACAGAATAATATAAATTCACCCAAAGGAATGAGATTTAAGATTCCAGGGAAATCTAAAGTTCTGTCTCAGGCATGACTTCTAGCTGCTCTGGGGTATAACAGCAGCCCCCGCGGATCTACCTCCCAAAGGAACGAAGTGGAAAAACTACCTACACAGCCCTCCTAAACTCTGGGGGAGCAGGAACCCTAACACCATGCACAACACCTGCTGTCTAGCATGCTTGACGGAGGAGAGGGTGTGGTCACCATAAGCAAGCCACAGCAAGAGGTCAGGAGGGCTGAGCCTCCCTGTGTGGTCAGGAGCCCTCAGAGAAAACTGAGGAGGACAAAGCCAATGGAGGACTGGGGTTGTGGCTCAGAGGCCTGGCCTGTGTGAGCCACTGGGTTTGATCCTCAGCACCATGTAAAAATAAGGATATTGTATCCACCTATAATTGAGAAATAAAATTTTAAAATGCAGGGATTTGTCAAGTTGAATCCTGTCTTGGAAGGAAGGAAGGAAGGACCGGCCAATGGAGCCAAGCAGGCACAGCTGTGGCCCTGGGACAGCAGCCACCTTTCCTGTGACAGACATCCACTGGTTGGCAATACCCACAGCACCTAGGGACACTCTGTCCACATGCCTGTCCCCCTCAGCTCTCAGCACCTGTCAAGAGAAAGAACCTAAACCTCCTGCTTCCCAGGGCTCTACTCAGACCGTCAGAATATTCTCTATGGTCTGCTCTTGGCTTCAAGCTCATCCATCTCGACAGAGGGCACAAGGGAAGGGCCTGGCCATTCCTGTCTTCCTTCAAGCCTCCAGCACCTAGGGCTGAGTCTGCTGGGTGGAGAGCCACATCCACACACACCTCGGAAGAAGCTAGACAGGTCTGGGCTGGGCGCAGGCTCTTCTCCCCCCTGCCCACCCCTGTGCAGGCAGCCACTTGTTTTAGGTGCATTCTGTGCCAACATGAGCAAGGTGTCAGTCAAAACCTTCTACTACTAGCAGGCATCAAAACAGCTGTCATCCAGAGTAGGACACCTACCTCCACACCCTTCCAACAAGAGAAGACAGAGACGAAGTGGTTTCACAATGAGAAACAGGCTTTTCGGGTTGGGGTGGTTGGTCAGGGATTGGGGGGGGGTGTGTCTAGGGATCGACTGTAGGACCTCACAAGTGCTAGGGATGCCCTAGCCCAGAGAGAGCCTGTGGATGGCAGAACACTGTGGATGGCAGAACACTGAGGCTGGCAGAGGAGGATATGGCAAGTTTGCTCATTTGAGAAGAACAGAGAACCCCTCTATCCTTTTCCTCGACCAGGTAGTCTTTGGTGCCACTGCATTTCACACTAGGACCTCAGATGGCCACAGCTGCCTGTGGGGCCATGGGAAGGCAGAGCTCACACGGCACATGAGAACATACCCACTGCCTTACAGGCTAGTCTGAAAGGCAAGAGCGAGAGAGACCTCCCAGGCTGTTAAAAAAAACAGTCAGAGTCATGGGCAAGGTCCTCAACAACTCATGTGCTGAAACCCAAAAGCACTGTGGTGGCACTGAGAAGTGAGACTGGAGGAAGTGACCGTGGTGAGGGTTCTGCCCTCCTGGGCATAACGCTTAGTGAAGAGCCAGAGGGAGCCAGTGGGCCTCTCTGCTCTCCTATCTCCCGGCAGAGGAAGACCCGTGTGCTTCCCCAGCAGACAACCACAAAGCACCATGTGGGAAGGAGTGAGAGAAACAGAAACTCTGGGGGTTTACTTTCAGAATCTGGAATTCAACCCTGACTGGATTCAACTGTAGCCCTCCCCACTGCCACCCTAATTCTAAGGTCAGCCTGTCTCAGGCTATCCCGTAGACTGCAACCCGGAACTCCTCCAATCACAGTTAAAGGCAGCACTGCACTGGCTCAGAATATAAACAGCCACACAGCTAGCCCAGGCGGCTTGCTAGTAGCCAAGGTCAGTAGTAGCTCTCCTCCAAAAGTAAAGGTGTGCCTTGCCCACACACTTTAGAACTGGCATTTGATTTCTTGCGGCTGAGCAGATCTCAGCACACCTAATCCTGAGGCACTCGATCTTGGCCTCTAGCCTCCAGAACACTGAGAATACAGTTCTGCTCTTCATGACTGCCCAGACTACAGCGATTTCTTACAGCAGCACAAGTGGACTAATATGAGGATTGAAAAGGCAACTCAAGAATTCTCTCCCTAATGCACAGAGCCAGCCTCCCCAGCGTGGTTGGGGAGTAGCTGCCTTGGGTTCCCAGCAACTGCCGACTTAAAGAGAGAAGAGGGCAGGGCGGAGAGCATCCAAAGGGATTTCCAACTCTGCCTTCAAATGTGTGATTTATTCCCAATTACAAGCCACAAACAAAACATGTTTTACACTATTTGTGAGCTTTTA
Source organism: Callospermophilus lateralis (assembly GCF_048772815.1). NCBI lineage: Eukaryota > Metazoa > Chordata > Mammalia > Rodentia > Sciuridae > Callospermophilus > Callospermophilus lateralis. The sequence continues at coordinate 65,662,198 of NC_135322.1, forward strand.
TCCTCTTCAGTGTTTTCTAATTAGACCAGAGTGCAGTTTGAGAAGCCAAACTATAGGATGCAGTTTGAGAACCATCCTACAGGTAACACTTCATGAACAAATCTCTGATATTCCTCTGCTGTAACTTTTTTGAAAACAGGCTCCAAGAAATTCCCCAATCTCCCCTGGAAACCTGCAGTGGCAACTAGAATGCCTCCATCCGGAGCACGCCCACAGCAAGGATAACTCACTGGCCACCAGCTGCAGGGCCCTTCCTGGCACAGGTGGCAGCGGCTGTGCTGGGTCTGAAGTGTCTACTTTCCCAATAAGCAAGACCGAAGGCCACTGCCAACAGCAAGAGACCTTGAAGCAGCTCCACGGGGGATTCAGGCACTTGAGCAAACTGAGGGCCTGCAGGTACACTTCACCCATGTGGCCTTTTAAAGCAGCGCTGGCTTAGAAAAACGGTTTTGGACCCAGCTGGACCCAGCTGAGGAAAAGTGCCCAGCAGCAAAGACCAGCAAAGTCTTCATTTCTGCTAGCAGGAAGTCACAATGGTGCGCCACAGAAGGATGTGCCTACCTAGGTTCTGCTGCTAAGCTCCAGGGACTGAGGGGACGGCAGGACCACAGGTCCCAGGAGACACATCACACAAGTACATTCCCGGACACTCAACTCCTTCAAGATGCATGCAGCCTTCCCGACCTATGGCAGGACCAGGCTTCTGACATCACTGCAGCATCCCAGGAGGTCACCCTGGGTGACCTCACTCCAGCAAGGGCCCGTTCCCTCAGTGACCATAGCTGAGGATCAAGTGCACAGAACCCAGCAAGTGCTGGGAGGACAGTGGTACTGCCCCTGGAGGACCACTGCAGCTGGTGAGAAGGGGCTCAGAGCTGCCAGCAGCCTTGGTGGCCTCATATGCTGGAAGACCCCAGGCAGGGGCAAAAGTACAAGTCTTAATCCAGTAAACTCACCTCTTCCCTCTGCAGGTATAGAAAGCAAGTATTTTCAAAAGGGGCTAGGCATTTTAAAGGAAATAAGAGCCTTGACTGAAACATCCATCAAGGCAATACCACAGAAGCACTTCCAAATGGCACGCTGCTTCTTCAAGCAGATCTGCATGAAGGGAGGACTGAAGACAGCCCAGCTCCTACCAGAGCTATACCCAGTGCTCCAACAAGGCACCAACACCTCCCCACACCACCAACACCTCCCCACACCACCAACACAAGCCTAGGAGCAGGGGTAAGGACCACCAGGGCCCTGCTGCCCACCAAACACCTTGAGGCTACCTGGGTTAAGTATCAGACCTGCCAAGAACCAAGGTCAGGAAGCCAAGAGGGAGGCGCTGGAGACATAGGCCCACACGGAGCTCTGGAGGAGGGAAGAGAAGGCAGCTGCGCTGGCTTAGAACAACGGTTTTGGTTTTAAGGACAGCAGGACCCAGCTGAGGAAAAGTGCCCAGCAGCAAAGACCAGGGGAGACTCTGAGGTGTGGCACCGAGTCAGCAACACCAAGCCATACTTCCGGGTGCCCCACGACAACAGGAAGGCAGGGGCTGGGCCTGCTGGAGGGGAGACATGGGCGGCCCTTCTGGTTTTAAGCTACACTGAGACATTTCTAGGAAGACTATGCTCATCTATTAGGTTCCTTTCTCAATTTTTTTTTTGTTTTGAAATATTTCAGGCTTGTAAAATGTGGCAAAACTCATTGATGGATACCACGCACCCTTACTCTGATGTTAACATCATACACAACCAGGAAATGTCAAGACTCCAGAAACCAGCTCGGATGGTGAGCTACAACAGACCCAAGCACCTGATTCCAGTGTGGCCATCTGCTCCAGCCCAGGCCCATACAGCCTGAAGGGCACCCTTCTCCTCTTCAGGGTTCAGAATATAAGAAAAGGAAGAACACTGATAGAGGTCTACAAGAAGCAGCAGGAAGGCATTTCTGCCTCTGCCTGCAGTTCAAACATGCAGGCGGCACACGAAAGCCACAAGAGGGGTAAAAAGGGGAAAGAGCCAGCGTAGGGCACAGCCTGTGATCCTGGCAACTCCAGGCTGAGGCAGGACAGTCCCAAGTCCCAGTCTAGGCAACTTTATAAGACCCTGCCTCAATATATTAAAAAGTATTTAAAATATTTTAAACATATATTTTTTAAAAGATATCAAGGGGTGGGGAGTGCATGTACTTGTCCATGTGGCTCAGTGCTCTAGCACCCTGGGCTCAAAACAAAGGGCTGCACAGGCTGGTCTCGGGGGAAGTAAAGACCATGGGAAATGTTTAGGTCCCACAAGGCAGGCTGAAGGACATCACCCACAGCAGGACAGCTGGAAACCACTCCACCAACGTCCCCACTCAAGGGGGAACCAGTGTCACTCGCTGGCCGGTTCCTGACCTGCAGATCTGATGGCAAAGCCAGAAGACCCTGTCTCAGCCAGGAGCACTTTTAGCCCAAAACTGAGATCCTGGCCTATTCCAGAAGTCTTTAAAGCAAGAGCCGAAAGGAGCCAGACAATTCGAATGACCTATCCGTGTCCCAGAACAAAGCTCAAGACACTTTAGGAATGAAAAATCACCCACACACACAGAAGTAGAATTCATATCAGCAATGGATCAAATATCACCAGGCATAGAAACTACAACAATTCGAGACATAAATTCATTAAATTAATTAAAATGAACCATATGTTGCTGGGTTTCAACGCAACATAAAAGCAGCACACCCCCCTCTCCTTCCCAGCAGCAGCTCCCCTACCCTACCCACAGTCCCCTGGGAAACAGGAGGGAAAACACAACCCTGGCTCCACTGTGCAGGACAGGCAAACTCCCACTGGGCATGCAGGGCTACAGCAATACACAGCTGGCCTGAAGTGAGGAGGCAAACCAACCTGGGGAGAGCATACCAGGCAGAGCCAGGGGAAGGGTTCCCCAGGACACCTGGCCAGTGCCCCTTAAAATTGTCACAGTCACAAAAGACAAGGGGACAGAAAGACCATCCCAGACTGTAAGAGATGGAGAAGACAAGGCAACCAAATGCTATGGGGCATACCAAAAGTGATCCTGGGACAGAAAAGGGACATCAGGTAAAAGGAAGGGACTCTGAGAAAAAGGTGTAGTGTCACTAACAACAATGCACTGGTGCAGACCTGAGTTTTAACCAACATACCATGGTCATGTGTGGTGTCAGCAACTCAGGCAGGCTGGGTGAGAGGCGTACAAGAATTCTAAATTTTACAGCTTTTCTGTAAAATTTTTCCAAAATAATAGGGTATCTAAAAAATATATCAGGCTCGTTAAGAAAATAACATGAAAAATCATCTGAAAGCAACTCAGAATTGACACAGATGTCAAACTCAGCAGACTCGGACTTCATATACCCTGTGTAATTCTCTTCTCCATAGTCAAAACTTAAGCCAGAGACATGGGAGTGGGGGAAGATTCAAAACGAACCACAAGGGGTGGAAAGCCACACTGTGTGAGGTAACCAGCACACTGGATATGACTCGCAGCCACACAGACATCTGAAACAAAGACTGGGACCAAAGCGACACATCACAACTACACAGTACATCTGAGACCACTGCAGGGAGAGCAGGGCTCGTGGAGCATGGGACACAGCATATGCAGCTGGAGTGCCAAAGGACCTGGGCAGAGGTACAGGAAAAACATTGGGAAATTAAAAAGGCAAAAAAGCTTTCATATTTTGATAAAGACTACAAACTAAAGGACCCATGCTCTGAAGAAAACCACACCCTGGTGCACTGCTGGCATCAAAAGGAAACTTTACTGCAGGCAGACGGGAGGAAACTTTACTGCAGGCAGACGGGAGAAAACAGGCAGAAAAGAACAAGGACAAGGTGACAACAGGTCTCCTTGGGAAGCAATACAAGCACAAAGCCGCAGAGCATTGTCGTGGAAAGTGCTCACACAGCTCTGTGAATACAGCAAAAGCACTGCTTGGGTAGGCCAACTGCCTGAGTGGGAGTGAGACACAGGGGAGTGTGCATGCAGAGACATGCACATCCGTGCAGAGTGCAAGATCATCAGGCTGGACTCTTTTGACATGCAATGCCCAACTCCAGGATGCTAGCAAGAAGCTCACTGAGAAACCCAGAGCCTGGGTGCAGCTCAGTTGGTAGAGCACATATGAGGTACTGAAAAAAACACAATCATTCAAACTGCAAAACACGGAAAGAGATGCGGCATACCAAAACTAGCCAGAGGGAAGGTGGACCAGCTGCTGTACCACCAAGGCAGGTAGCCATAGGCAGCTGACCTCAGGCAAGCACAAGTGTGCAGGGAGCACAACCCCACCTCAGGCAGACTCGGGGATGGCACTGATGGCCCAGTCTAAAGGATGCTGATAAGCCATGGCTTAATAAGCATGAATCAATAGATACCTGGGTAAGGTTTTAGGCCACCCTCCACCCTTTTCATGTTTCCGTCTATTTTCATCAGTGAGTAATAAGTGGAAGTAAGGAGCTGGCATTGGTCTCCTGTCCACTTGCGAGGTGAAGGGAGCCAGGAAGCTCCAGGGAGGCTGTCTGTCTGCCTGCGTGCTGGGAGGAACACAGGGCCTCCCTTGTACTAATTAAGAGATATGCCACTAAGGCTGTGGTTGTGACTGAGTGGTAGAGCGCTTGCCCAGCATGTGCAAGGCACTGGGCTCAATCCTCGGCACCACATAAAAATGAATAAATAAAATAAAGGTGTTAAAAAAATGTTTTATCTTTTTTTTTTTTTTTTAAGCACTCTGCCACTGAGCGGCACCCCACTCAGGAAGTTTCTACTCTCTGAACAGCCTTCAGGTCAGAACCAAATCTGTGGCCATGGGCTGGGGCTCCAGCTTGGCAGTCAGCAGCTGGCCTGACCTGGCTCACACTGCCCTCTTTCCAGACTCAGAAGCTGTACCTCAACAAGCAAATTCCAAGAGCAGAATCCCAGGGCTGCTTTTCTCTGACTAAGTTAGAACACAGATGAGTTAATGCCTTAATCTAATCAACAAAACTTGTGTCCTCGGTCACAAAGTGTGCAGGGCCAGACCCAAGGTCTAGCAGGGTTGCCCTTGACAAGGGTCTGTGTCTAGCCCCACCCCACCCCCACTCCCCTGCCTCGGAAAGCAGTTAACAGGTAGCTTGAGCCAGGCCCTGCCTGTCTCTACCCCTAGGTGGAACCTCAGGCGAGCCCAGGTCCTCCCATCCTCCCCCACACTCCCTCCCACAGGAATCTTGGCCCACCATCCTACCATCCTGCTAGAGCAGAAGTACCTGGGAGGCAGGATGCCAGCCCCCATCACCTGTGTGGTGTTCCCCCTGATACTTCAGCCTCGGGCACAAGCATGCCCTGAGGACAGGGGAGTTCCTACACACATCAGCTTCAGTGCTTCTTAAGTGGAGAACCAGGGGACCTCTAAGGATCAGAGCAGAAGCAGCAGCCCAAGGAGGCCCCGCATTTTCACTCTGCATTTTCACTCTAGAACCCAGCAGGGCTGCATATGAGAAATTCCAACTATGTAGAGCAGAAGGAAGCAGGTCAGTTCATGAGCTAACATTCTGATCTGCATGAGTGGTATCAAAAGATATGTGCTCCCCAAATCACCAAGTTCTTATGATGAAGACTGATTTGATTCTGAGAGTGACAACAATTAAGGAGCATAAGCAGCATCTTACACAAAGGAAGGTTCCTGAACCACAGGTTTTGACTGCTTGATGCCAGCCACCTTAAGGAGGTGCAGGAAAGCTCTGTGCCACCTCTGGACCCATCAGAGATTGCACCCTCTGTAGCCCTCACACAAGTGAACTCCTAGAGGCCATTTTGTGGGTAACAAGCACCACCTAACTGTGCGGTAAACCAAAGGGCCCAAGGGCATGGCAGGAGGTCTCAGGCTCGGTCTCCCTGGACACGGGTACACCCTGGGATTGCAACCCCTCACTGAGCTTGCCTGCGTGGGAAACACTTGCCAGGTTCCCCCGTACCTGCCACACCAACCTCAGGAACCCAAGGTTTAAGAAGAGCCCATCTCTTCTGCCTCTCCCACCAGAAAAGACCAAATCCACATGTGGGGGTGCTCTTTTTTGAAAAGGAGCTTACATGCCTGGCCAATCTGCCCACAATGAATTGCCTTACGAATCAGATGCAGGAAGTCCTTGGTCCAAGTTAAAGCCAAGAGGCTCCTGTTAGGTGGCCTCTCAGTCAACCCAGAGACAAGAACTTCTCCAAGACTGTTCAGCCCTGAGTTCAGAGGAGGTGCCAACTGCAAAAAATCTCCAAATCAGGAAATGCATGACATTATATTTTAAGTCACTAAAATCAAGATCATCTTAAAAGATCAACCAAATTTGGGGAAACCAAGACAGGTCACTAAAGCAAGCAACCAGGTTGAATGAACCACAGGACCAGATTAGAGTAGGCCAACAGGAGGCAATACCACCCAAGTCACCACCTTGAGGCCACCTGCAGTAAGAACAACACATACTTAAGAGTGAGCTGGGTGGGCCACAAGCAGCACTGGGCCACTTCTAGCTCCAGGCTGTTGTGGAAGAAATCCATCCTGCATCACAGAGACACGGTCCGCCTGTTCCTGGTATGCAGCAAACCACAAGATCAAAGAGAAGCAGCAGCTCTGGTGCCAGCACAGTCTGGCCACAGCCACACTCTAACAGGAATGGCTCCATTCCATGGGAATTCTAGAAGCGGACTACCCAATCGGGAGTCCTCTAAAAACTGCACACAAATTTGCATGCATATGTATAGAGAGGTGTGAGGGGAAACAGATACAAACACATGCATCTAAGGGTGCAAAGTTTTTTAAAAGCTTCCAGGAAGCATTTAGCTAACTTGAATCCCTCAGCTGTGGTTCTCATGCAGACAGCTCTTTCAGGAAATCCATGAGTTTGAAACCATCATCACAATGACACTGCCTTTCAATGGGGTGCTCTGCCTCTTTCAATGGTGGCCCCATTCCCATAAGACATTCTCTAAGGAAGCAGTGACTTCTGAATGCATCAAATTCCAAGGCTTCCATCCACTTCTCGTGCCTGCCTTGCCCAATGCATACAGTATGTACACAAGCCATATCTGCACCAGAGGCACAGCAGCTGCTCTTTGCTGGGGAAACATCATTTCCATATCAAAGTGGCTGGTTTCCAAACTCCAGTAGTCAGGCATGGGGTGCTGGCAGGGCACTCCTGGGAAATGAATAAGGAAGACATGCGGCCAAGCTGGCCAGTGCCAAAGTGCAAGCTTTTAGTCGAAGACCAGTGTGTGGATCTCTACACTGTAAGCAGCAGCTTCAGATGACTCAGGCCTTTGAGAGTGGTTTTCTGGCTTGGCAACACAAAGCACATCAACATCTGGAGACACTGTCTGCTCACACACCTCCTTCCCGGCAACCGCAACCTATTCAGGTGTGGCATCACACTTGGGGAAGACCCTGGCTTGGTGCAGGGAACCTGAGGTGCAAGCACAGCATGGACACTTGCACAGTGCTGGTGATCAGTGCTGAGGATCAGAGAAGATCTTCAAAAACTATTAAAATACTAGATTCCAGCTAGATAGTTCATTTGTGCACTTCAAACAAAACTCACTGCAACAGACTCAAGTACAGAAGATGATGTGAGAATGCAGCCATCTTCTATAGAGCCACATGTTGATAGGATTTGTTTTAAACAATGGCCCTCTAATCACTAACTTTTTGGTTTTTCAATATAATTATTTTTGTTTTTACTTACGTATGAATTTATTTTTGGCAGTATTATGGACTAAGCTGCCAAGGGCCTTGCACATGATAGGCAAGCACTATACCACTGAGCTACATGATTTTTGAAAACTTTGGGATAGAATCTAAGTTTATGAGGCTGGCTTGAACGTGCAATCCTTCTACCTTAGCCTCCCTAATCACTGAAGTACAGGCTGGAAACAGTAAATTCTAACTACTTATAATAATGTTCAATGGGGTTATTAACCCTGTTTTAAAATGGAATTACTACCTAAGTATTCTACAAATCTCCCAGGGGCAGCTTGACAACCATGACAGACACACTTTCATAACCAAATGCCCTCTGAGATCCTCCATGTGTAACATATAAAGAGGTCTTGAGACCCTGTGGCCTAGGAACCAAGGATGTGAGACAAAAGCATGCAGCAACTGGACCTCACTTGTGACAAGACCCTCAGTGTGTCCAATGCCTCGGATTCCACAGTAAGTGCCAGTGGCTGTATGAGGAGAGAGGGAAAATGTTCATAAAGGAAATCTAAGTTCCTCCCTCAAACAGCAGCAGCCATCTGGCTGCCAGCACCTTTTATTCCAGTCAATGGCACAGAGGACAGAAGGACCAAAGGTGGACAGATGCCCTCTGTGGACAGGTGCCCCACTGACCCCCCCATAAAAGCATAGTGTGCCTTAGTGAGGCACATTTGGACCACCTGTGTCACAGTAAGAACGCCTCTGACCCCTTCCCACACCCCTCTGCAGGCCCTGACCAGCCTACCCTTCACCTCATCACAGATGAGGAGCTGGATTCTGGAGCGGGTGGTGGCCCAGAGAGGGCCAGCCTGCTCCCAGGCCCCCCAGCTGGCCAATAGACCAGATAGGAGCCCTTGCCCTGGTGAGCTCTTCACACTAATCAAAACAGGAGCCTTGGGCCACAACCCAGGACTGTGAGCATCAATCACATCAAAAGTGACCAAAAAGGGCCATGAAACACAGAATGTAACAAACAAACAGTGTCTGGTGTTCTAAGCTGGGCTGGGCATTACCAGCCTCAATTCAGAGAGCATGCAAGTGGCACAAGCAAGGCGGGCCTAAGTAGGCAGGAGGCAGCTACACAAAGCCCTCAGCTGGCTGTGCACCCCCATGTACAGGGATGCACACCCTCTCTCAGAGACACATCCACCCCCAACACCCAGTAAGTTTACAGTGTTTAACGATGCTTTGTGAGAAATGGTCTCTGGATGAGGATCCCAAGTGCTTCCTGGGCAGATTTGGGGTGGGAGGAAGGTGCACAAGCACCTGCAAGAACACTCTCTCCAAGGCAGTTCACACAAGGATCACAGTTCCATTCTGAGGGGAGTATGGTTTTATTCACTGTTCACATCTCCATCAGGGAAGACCAAAGAGGCCCTTACCAGTTACCCAAGATGTCCTGCAACAGGATAGGGCACATCCAGACATGGACTATCATTAGGCCTAACAGGAAACAAGCTGTGAGGCCAAAAAAAGACATGGAAGAGTCAGGCGTGGTGTCATCCCAGAGACTCAGAGGATGTCAAGTTCAAGGCCAGCCTGAGAGAATCAGTCAGAGCAAAGACCACTGTCAGCCAGAACCCACAGTGCTTGCAGTCTCGCGCCTGCAGACCCTCCCACTCTCAACTCCTAGCAGCCAAGGACACTGAAGTAGAGTGCCCAAGTCCTATCAGTCGAGAGGCCTCTGGGGAAGAGGGAACATGCCTGGGGAAACCAACACATTTTGACATGAGCAAGTCTAATCTGGTGACATCTAGCGTTACCTAGGCTCTATGTAGTTTAAGGGAACCTAGGCGCCCAAAATGCCTCGGAAGCCTAAACTGCAATAAAAACTGAACATTCAAAAGAGCACAGTAATTTATGTTGGAAAAATTAGTTCATATGTTTCCTTATGATGAAGCACAGTGTACTTTATCACCTATTTTGAAATCCCAAGAGACACTTAGGTTAAACAAGGAGGTAGGTGAGCATTAAGACCTAAAAATCCCTCACATGCTGCAATTGCAATCCAGTACTGCAGTATGTCGTCTGCCCCCATGCCAGTGACCAGCACCTGATAGCAGGCTAGTGCGCTTGGGCATCAGGGTCAGAGGGAAACAGCCATTCCAGTGGAGCAGGAAGCACAGCTTCTCCTTCTGCTCTGAATCCCAGGTGGAGAGACAGAGTCCCCAGAACAGCACTGCTGCCCCTCCCCACCTCCAGCCTTGCCCAGGCAGGGACCACCAGTGTCATCAGAAGGAACTACAAGCACAGGGGCCTTGGCTCTGCTGCCAGGGAGACTTGCTCTCTACAGTGAGCACACAGCCTGTTCAAAGACTGAACCTTTCAGGACTCTGGGACCTAGCTACACACGCCCTTCTTCAGCATGTCTTACAAATTCAACGTCTCAGCAAATCGAAAAGCTTCTTTCTGTGTGTGTGTGGGAGCGCGCTGAAGCAGCACCCAGGGGTTTGTACACGGAAAGCAGACTCTGACTGAGCTCCATCCCAGCCCCACACCTCTATTTTAATTAGAGGTGTTCGATCAAAAACATACAAGATGATATCTAAGCTTCCTTCCACATAAACAATACTGCCTTTATTATCCTGACACATCACTTTAAACACAAAAATATTTTTGAAAATATTATTCTAAATGCCCACTTCACTTCAGCATAATTTTTGCACACTTATGTGACTCAGGTCAGTGCTGGGCAACCTTCCATCTGGAGTTCAGCCCACTGGCTCTCCCTGCTAAGATACACCCTCCAAGGGCTACTTCAACCTCATCACTTCCCTGGAAACACTTGGGCCTTCTACCCTGCTAAAGAGAGTGAGAACTTCAGCAACAATCAGCCCAAACCAGAGTTCTATGCTCGAAGATATTAGCTCTAAGGATGCTAAAGCTCGTATATTCTCATAACAAATTAGCTAGGTGTTTCATGGTCAGCAAACCGAGACACAGAGGACTGAACTGGTATGCCCATGGTCAAAGAGTAGCCCGGACCTGCGGCTGGACCACCACAGTTGACCTGGGAATAGCTCAGACAGGAACACTGCAGAGTCCACACAGACAACCCAGGTCACACCACATCAGACCCTACAAGACCTACAACCATACATCTCATCTAAGCCACTCACCCCTCTACCTTAAGGGTCAAAATGAACAGTGAACACAACAAATGTTAGTAAGAACCCAAAGATTACTAGAGAACCTGTAAAATTGGGGTCTTTTAAAAACCCTGCATTTTCATGATAGGAAAGATCATGGGCGGCAGGCCTTGAGAGACTATCCATCGAAGGCCTGACTGCTGTGCAGTGAGGCAGGACTCCCTCCTTGGCAGTATGTGCATCTTTACTCCATCCAAACACTCAGACCAAAAAGGGTTATAATCAACCCAACTAAATATTTACAGCTCACAAACCTGACAGATGGCACTGAGTGCCTTGAAGTCCCCAAGTCACACCATCACACTCACTATCCACCCAGTGTAGACCAAGTAGGTCAATCCCGGATTCTGCCAGCAGTCCTGATACAGGGTGAGTTTGACTCACTTTAATACTTATTAATAATCAAAAATTCACACTAAGATTAGCAGCATTTGCTTTTTCTCATTATTCATTAAGATCTACTTTGCAGACACAGATGTGGCTCAGGTGAGGGTGACTGGATTCCCAGCCACTACCCTCCTCCTTTTGTGCACCTGGTTCCACCTTCAGGCCAGGAAAAAAAGCTTCCCCCCTCACCGCCGACACCCCCACACTGAGGCAACTCCTCCCAACTGCTCTCTAGCATCAAGTATCACCCCAAACACTTCTGTCAAGAATTAAGAGACTTGCAGGGTCCATTTCAAAGTGGCCTGATCAACGATGACTGAGACAAAGATCAATAACTTCAGAATAAGAAAATTCACTCAGGAGGAAATACGAAAGGATTCCTTCTCATCTGCTAGCAGTAACCCCACAAAACCAATCATCTACTTTTGGACTACTAACCTGAAAACAAGGAGCAGATTCCTGGCAAGGCAATGAAAAGCCAAAGCAAGCCATGCATCTTTTTTCCATCCACCAACCCAGCCATTAGAGAAGGTGAGTAATCTGTCACCTCACCACAGGTGCCCAAGGAGGACCTTGTCCTGGAGTCAGACCCAGGCAAAGTGGGCCTCCATGGAGACAGATGTGCCTGTCACTACCAGGTGTCAGGGTGAACTGGCCTAAACCCTAACCTCCCTATAGCCTAACCTCCAACTGCTAGGAACACCCAGTGGCTACAGACCTGTCCAGCAGCACAGGGCAGCCAGAACACAGCCTGTCTGCTCCCTCCCAAGGTATTCCTCACGTGAACAACTAATGCAACCTGCAAAGTACCACAGTAATACAGCAACAAATGGTTCTCCAGACTATCTGGGGATGGCAAGATATGATAAAGGAAGCGTAGAAGAATTAGCTTCTTTTGCAAACAAGGCTACTGACTTGTTTGATCTTTCAGCCCCATTCTTCTGACTGTGACTCCAGGGGTGCTACTCACTGACCCCAGGAAACCTGGGACTGCCATTATGAACCACACCCAGTGAACTCAGGACAGAAACCAGAACACTGAACAATACCCCATGGAGCCCAAGAAGGCTGCAGGGAGACTGTATTGTGCTCCTCCTTTTTACAAACCAAGGACTACCACACAGACGGCCAGGGAACACAGCAGACTCACCGATTCCATGGTGGAGAATCAGCGTTGCTGAGGACTGCAATCAACTCCAGCAGGGCTGTGTACTCTGAAACAAGAGCAAATCAGATCCCATCAACACTGAGGTCACTATGGCTCCTTTTACTGGTATGTCCCCACTTGGACCATCCACACTGGCCAGCAGAAGGCTGCTGAGATGGTGCTGGGCGGCTCTGGGTTGTGAAGGCCTCACACCCTGGCTGCCCCAGGGCACTGTGCACTCAGTGCTCTCTGAAAACAAGGCCCTGCTGACCAGGCCAAGGGAAGGATACCAGAGGCATGCAAAGGCTGGGCTCATAGTCCCTGCTGAGGAAAGGTGTCCCAGGCTTTCCACCCACAGGCTTGGATGGAGCTCAACAGACTTCCTGTCACATACCCCTCCATCCCCACTCCTCCGGACACCCACCTCCCACCTGAGCATCTCCACGCCCCACTGGGGTCCCTCCAGAGCCGATCCTGGTGGAAGCCACCCCATTGACCTCCACTCCTTAATCTGCCTAGGGATCCATTCTCAAAAAGTCAAGACCATAATTCAGTCCAAAGGTCCCCTGCATGATTCCAAGTCAGAAATGCAATTCTAACACCCTCCCACACCCCAATACAAGAGAGAAGAAAGATGGTGAATCCTCAAGTGCCTGCATGTCACGGTTGGAAAGAAAGGCGAGGCCTCGGGTGGGAATACACCAGCAGGGGCCTCTCTGGTGGATAAGCACATCGCTGATAGAGGCCATTCAGTCAAAGCCTGCCACTCACAGGGCAAAATCTGCCAGGGAGAGACCCATGTGGAATGCAGGGCCCCTCTGCACTTCAGCCACCCAGGTATGAGTAACATCTTTATCATTAAGCTGTAGCTACAGACACAGATCAGCAGTGCACACAGGTTCCAGAGGACAATCCCAGGTAGTTATTCCTTGGGATAGTGGGAGGCTGGTCTAGAATCCCCAGCGAAATGAGAACCCAGGATGCTAGAGCCCTTACATGAAATCCAGTAGTACTCACACACACCCTTCCATGTGCTTTAAAGCATCTCTATGTCACTTGTGACACCTAATATAAAGTAAGTGCTATGTAATCAGCTGTTACACTGTTTGTTTAGGGACTACAGAGAACAAACAAAGGCCTGCACGTATTCAGCAGGGGGGCCGTTCTTTCCCTGAATATTTTCAATTTGACTGGTTGGTTTAACAGATGCTGAACCAAGATCCAGAAGGCTGGCTGTACTTTTATCTTTCAAAAGCTCAGGAAACATAATATTTACATTAAGACTTCGTTGGAAGATTCAAAACAAGGATTCCTTCAGAGGTAGGAAGGAGCCCCAGAAGCCAAGGGAGCTGGCAGGAGCTGGCTGCACACCTGCACCCCCACAGCCCTGCAAGCTCCAGGACACACCCACAGCTTCATCAGAGGCCAGAGGCTGCTGCCCTCAATCCCCCCAGTGACCACAAAGAGGGGCAACAGGAAGCAACAGCCACACAGGTTCCTACGATTACTCTGCGAGTAATCACACCTTGTGATTAATTCAGTGATTTATTTCTACTATTTAAAACTAGAAATTTTAAAAGTACAAAGACAATTAAACTTATTTTCATTCACCAAATGTTTCTGCATCAAAATGTACAAATTCAAAGGTAAACCCAAAGTCTTATATCAAAAAAGATCAAATGACACTATGTACATCTTGCATAATAGCTACACCAGATTTCAAAAGGGTTTCCAAAAAAATTTTTTAATATTTATTTTTTAGATGTAGATGGACACAACACAATGCCTTTATCTTTATGTGGTGCTGAAGATCGAACCTGGGTCCTGTCCATGCTAGGCGAGCGCTCTACCGCTGAGCCACAATCCCAGCCCGGGTTTCAAAATTTCCAAACCTAATAAATCAAGTAACTACTGTAGTCTTGGCGTATGATGAACACACTAACATTGCCAATAAGAATGCTTTTTAAAGCTAATTTTAAATTTAAGTAGCATATTGTTTTAGGGGCTGGGGTTGTGGCTCAGTGGTAGAGTGCTTGCCTAGCATGTGTGGAGGCACTGGGTTCGATCCTCAGCACCACATATAAATATATAAATAAATTAATTAAATAAAGGGCCACTGGCAACTTTAAAAAAATCATGAAGAAAACTGATTAACCAAAAACTGCATAATCTGGGCTGGGGCACAGTGGCAGAGTGCTTGCCTAGCAGGTGTGAGGCACCAGGTTTGATCCTTAACACTATATACAAAAATAAACAAAGGCATGCAGTCCATCTACAACTACAAAAATATTTTTTTAAAAACCTGAATAATCTGCCCAGAAAGCTCTGAGAACTTCAAGAATAAAACCAACCAGCACAAACGGGGCAGCAGGAGGCCAGAAGGGAGACCTATAGGCTGGGTTCCCATCAAACTCGATCAGCAGGAAACCCACAGGCAAGAGGGGCTGGCCTCAACAGAATACCTACTCTGCAGGGCGTGCAGAGAGTTGTTCTGTCCCCACAACTGGTGCACAATTTCTCAAAGCTGCTCCAACCTCAAGAGCTAGTAACACAGACATGAATAAGCAGCTTCCATCACCACACCTCTGGTTTCCGTGAGAAGCAGCAAGTGTGTAGCTAAGCTTTTCAACCTTCCTGTGGAGACCAGTGACCAGTTTGCCAAATACTACATGTGCAGGAGAATGTCACAGATTCCTGAAAAAAGCCAGGAGACATCTTTAAACAGAATGGTGGTTATCTCAAAGAGTGGAACAATCCAAGATTTTAAATCTAACTTTCTGTCTGTCATATCTCATCAATTCCTTTAATGGATTATGTACCAAGATAGGGGTGGAGAAAAACTTTTAAAAATATGCCAAAAAAATATGTGACATTTGGGCTGGGTTTGTGGCTCCATGGTAGAGCACTTGCCTAGCATGTGTGAGCCACTGGGTTGATCCTCAGCAACCCCCCTATAAATAGATAGATAGATAGATTGATTGATTGATTGATTGACTGACTGATAAAGTGAGGGTCCGTCGACATCTAAATATAATTTTTTTTTAAAAGTGACACTTAAGCTGACCAACCTTATTATGCTTCTGCATACACTGATGTTAGAAACCAGCTCTCCTCTCTCTGCTGCCTAGGGAATGCTGCTTCAGTGCTCCAGGCCATGATGGTGAGCACAGGCCACCCACCCTGTGACATGGAATCACAGCCAAAGAGGCCTGGCAGGCTCAATTGCTCTTCAGGGGTAAAGAAGTCCTGGAGCACTAATGCTCTCACCACCTCTCCCTTTTCTCCCCCACTGCAGCCCCAAGACATAGATTTTTATCCATACAACTACTTTTACCACTATTCAGTTCATGTCCATGTTTACTAATCAAAGACCACTAACTGCTGACCACAATTTCTGCTCAGCATAAGATGAGCAGTATAGTTACCCACAGGAATTTGGTTTCAATCCACACCAAGAGACCCAGACATCTTCAGCTGGCCTGCACAGGGTCTTTCAGATCAACACATTGCTCTCTGGCTCTGAAAGCACTGGACAGTGATCAAGGCATCTGCCTCCCTCTTCTGCTTTTCCACTTTCCTCTACAAAAGGAGCCCAAATTAGTGAAGACTGGTCCTACTGCCCAGTCTTGCCCCACAGGTCTCTAAACACTGACAGACATGATTGTTTTTATTTTTCCCCCAGTGTTCCCCACCACATTATTTTATTTTTGAGACAGGGTCTTGCCGATTTGCCCAGGCTGACTTCAAACTTGAGCTCCTTTTGCCTCAGCCTCCCAGGCAGCTGGGATGACAGGGCTGTGCCACCATGCTAGGCTCTGTCACAATCTCATGCAGCATCACAACACTTTTTAGTATGAATTGGGCTGGTGAGTTCACACCCAAACTTTCCGCCAGCTGTGGATGCTCAGTACAGGGAACACTGCCTGGCTGAACCAGCACAGACCATTAACCCTGAGTTCTGAGTGGGTTCCAGGTGGTGTCACATGCAAACAGCCTAAGCACCAAGTGTCTCCTAAGTCTCTTCCCCAAGTGCCCTGGAGTCAGCTCCCACAGAGTGTTAGGGACCTAAGCTACCTGTTGACACAGGCATCTTCAGCAAGCTCAGACACAGAGAGGGGTCAGACATGATGGACTGCCTGAGGCCTGGGATGACAGGCACCAGCAAAGGAGGCCTGACACTCACAGGATCAGAGCAGCAAAGTGCTCAGAGCCGACTCCAGGACACTTGGCCACTCAAGGCCAGTGCCCTGTGCAGGAGAGTGCGAAGCAGGTTGGCCCAGGGCCCCGTCAGGGAAGAGGTAAAGGAGTGAGCTACCCTCACACTATACTCTGCTTGGAAAATAAAAGGTGGGACAAAGGAAAAGGCAACAGAGCTGGGTGCTCTCAGGCGAACTGAGCTCAATCTGGAGCTCAGAGGTGCCTCCACTGTAACGCTTCTCAATCTAGGCCCTCAGACATTTGGGGCCAGAGCCAAGAAGGCCCACATGATGCCATGACCATCAACAGTGTCTCCAGCCTATATCCCAGGTCCCCCATAGGGCAGAATCACCCAGCAGAGAGGGACTGCTGTAATCCTACTTTGGCAATCCTAAAAAGTTACGTCTCCAGGATTCCAGGTATATGACGTTTCTGTGTGACACAATGACACTGCAGCATGGCATACACATGCGTTCTCACACATCTGAACCAGACTGATGGACGCTGTCCATATCAACATCCGGGCTGCGACATACCACAGTTTTGCAGAGTGCAGCCATCAGGAGAAATGAATCAGGACTCCCTGAATCACTACTCCCACAGAACAGTATGTGCTTATTGTTTAAAAAAAAAAAAAAAAAAAAGATTCCAATACTGGTGATTTCATATAGTTTGGTTTTACCCATAATTAACTGACTTTATTAGTCTCCACAGGAACCCCACCAGGTAGGTATCTACATATTCCCCCCCCCCACCCCCACCCCCGCAGAGAAGACTAAAGCCCTGGGAGTATGGGAACCTGAGTAGCCCACACAAACCCAGCTGGCTCTGATCACGTGCTCCTATCACCCTCCCTATAAAATAGGCAAGTGCCTGCTGCTCCCCAAGCTGGCTCACAGAGGAGACCAGGGGTCCACTGACTGTGAGGTCCTCAGGCATTCTCTACAGTGCTGCAGGAGCACACCTGCACCCTGCCAGGCCTCAGGAAAGCAGGCCTCTCCCTCCACCCA
Source organism: Callospermophilus lateralis (assembly GCF_048772815.1). Lineage (NCBI taxonomy): Eukaryota > Metazoa > Chordata > Mammalia > Rodentia > Sciuridae > Callospermophilus > Callospermophilus lateralis. The sequence goes on from NC_135322.1 coordinate 65,679,820, forward strand.
CTTTTTAAAGGACTGGGTGTCATCTGTTACTGTTTCCTTTGACTTAGCATAAATGAGACAAGGCAGGGAATTAACGCAACGGAGCTCCCATACACCTAGCTCCCATGCCAATATGCTTTCCATTCAGGAGGATGAGCAAGGCCGGGTTTCAACACACTTCTCTTTATAGCCTCCACAGAACAAGTGCAGCAAGAGGGCAGAGGACACCACGCAGCCCAACTGCCCTGTCCCCCACACCACCTCCAGAGCAGTCACAGAACCTCCTGGTCCTCACTAAACTCAAGACATGAACAGGTTTGCAGCTGTAAAGAAAAATGAAAAGGGAAACTGCAGGCCAGAAGTTGGGAAATGCCTTAAAACAGACTTCAGCCAAAGAAGTGCAGCTAGGCCACTGCGAGCACAGCCCCACCTCACCCAGGAGGTGTTCCATAGGCCCTGGACCAGCAGTAACAGTATCAGCTGGGGAACCACAGCTCCGCCAATGCTCCTGTACAGCAGGCTGCCACCTCCCTCAGACCTTTCAAACACCACATTGGACAGGGGTATGGGCCAGCATCCCTCCCCTACTCAGATACAACTCAAAACATAAACCTGCCTTTTCAGAAGGCTACACCAGGAGAACACTACCGATCTACCTCCAGCTCTCAGAAAGCCACAGAACCCACCTTGACACACTACACATATCGTCCCCACCAAAATTCATACATGTGGCACTGCTAAGAAGGGCGGCCGGGCAGGAGGTGTTGGGGTTTCTCCAGGAATCTGACCCCTCTCCTCTTCTACACACATTCTGCTGCACTTCCTCTTTCCCTCCAAGCATGAGCAGTATTAGGCCTTCATCTGAAGCCAGGCAGATGCTGATGCTATGCTCCTGGGTTTCCAAAATTGTGGGCCAAAACAAACCTGTCTCCTTTATAAAATCACCCTGGGTCTGATATTCTCTTATAGCAACAGAGAACAGACTAAGGAAATAATCAGAAAACTCAAAAGAAAACATGCATATGTTGTCTCTGGAGTTCAGTCACCCTCACTATTTTATGATCAGAGTCAGGGATGCTTGAAATACCCATGACACCCACAATGAGTGATGTGGCTGTCTTACTCCAAATGCATATTATTCTCAACCTCTCACAGCACCTTTCTGTCTTATTCCTACAAAACGAACAATATGCATAGGACAGGCTGCAGGAGAGTACCAGTCTGTCTTTTGCTAAGTAGGAACCTCAGAATCAGATGCAGCTCCATGAAAATACTGTGTTCGTGCCAAAACTTTGCTCAGAGTTCTTGCAAGTGTTTTACACCCGATCCCAGGGCGAGGTGAGGTCGGGGCATATCAAGATAGATCAAGAAGGGTGGTAGGAGGCAGTGTAAGGGCTGGGGATGTACTTCAGTTGGTAGAGTACTCGCCTTGCATGCACAAGGCCCTGGGTTCAATACCTAATGATGGGGGGGGTGGGGGTGGGGATGGGGAGGCAGTGTAGCAACCCACAGCAGGGAGCACCCTTAGAGACCAAAAGCACCATCAAGGGGACAGACCAAAAGCAGGATCATTTAAGAGCGTGTGGGTGTGTGCGCGCGCGCGCACGCACAGTACATGTTCATAAACAAATTCAGCAAGGCTGCATGACCATATACCAGCAAACACCAGCAGTGAGCAATCTGAAAGAAAACCTTAAAAAACAATTGTTTATAATAGCTTCAAAAAATAAAATATTTAGCAATGAATTGAACTCAAGAGATCTAAGACTTGTACATTAGAAACTACAAAATATTGACAAAAGAAATTAAGGATCAACATAAATGGGGGAAATCCTCACATCTGTGGTAAAAATAGCAACACTTTCCCAGGTAATCTATTGGTCTCAACATGATCCCTATCAAAAGCCCAACTACAGGCTGGGGTTGTAGATCAGTGGTAGAGAACTTGTCTAGCAAATGTAAGGCACTGGGTTTGATCCTCAGCACCACATAAAAATAAACAAAATATTGTGTCCACCTGCAAGAAGAAAAAAAGAGAAAACAAAGCCCAGCTTCCTCTTCAACCCCAAACTTAACAAGTGATCCTAGAGCTTGCAGGGGATTTTAAACGCTTGCCAATGAACAGATCATATTCTACACCTTATAGAACCCTAAGTTTCTTCAGCCTGTTTTGAGAGTGGAGGAGGAAGATAGTTGGTATAACTAGTACTCCTGTAATGTGAGATTTTTTTCCAAATTTTTTTTTTAAATTGTTATCTCTGGAGTTCAGAGCATACCTGTAATCCCAGCAGCTCTGGAGACTGAGGCAGGAGGTCAAGCTCAAAGCCAGTCCTAGCAAAAGTGAGGTGCTAAGCAACTCCATGAGACCCTGTCTCTAAATAAAATACAAAACAAGGTTGGGGATGTGGTTCAGTGGTTGAGTGCCCCTGAGTTCTCAGACTTTTAATCTATAAAACCCTAAAACCACTTTCCATATCCAACATAACATTCTTTCTTTTAAAAATACATCCCTATCACAGGTCACAGCAGTGTGCACTTGTAAACCCAGCAACTCAGGAGGCTGAGGCAGGAAGATCACAAAATTCAAGACCAGCCTGGGCAACTTGGTGAGACCCTGTCTCAAATTTTATAAAAATTTTAAATGGACTCAGGATAAAGCACCCCTGGGTTCAATCCCCAGCAGCCCCACCCCCGCAAAAGGAAAACACATCCCTGCCCCTATAGGTGAAATATTCTTTTCATTTAGACCTTGAGCCCTGGGCAGTAATTTGTATACCCTAACATCTGAGGTGTGATGGACACACTGTCCATGTAAGCAAGGAAGGAAGGAACACCCACTGTGGACACAGAACGGAAGTGCAGGGCAAGAGAGCCTCTGCTCATATTCCAACTGCTGAGCTTTTCCTTTCCTAAAAGCATGCTTGGAGAAGGATAGGAACTACAATCTGCAGCCCAACCCCTATTGAGTCTGCCCACTACTGCAGCACAGGACCTCTCTCTCTTTGATCAAGGCTCCACCCAACAGGTAGGGGCCTTCCTCTGGCCAAGAAGGTGAGCTTGTTCCCGTGTGTCATCTTCACAGTTCCTATCTGGGGCTCACCTTCATCAGCTCTACCTGCATTCTGCCCTCTGTCCTGCTTCTGCCATCATAGAGGAAGAAGCCCCTGCACCCTTTGCAGGTGGAGGTACAGGCTGAGAAACACCTGTTTATGCCACTCCCAGCTCTCCTTTCCATTTACTGAAAGCCTCTAGTTCCCAGAAGTGGCTCCACAGAAGCTGATATTTTATCAAGAACATTCAGGGACTCTACAGGAACAAAGATGAGATGCAGAGGAGGGGTGACAGTAAGCTCCTGCTCGAAGGCTGCCTGCTCATGGTCACATGGGGGACTAGGGCATCCTGGCACAAGCACGGGTATGAGAGCTTGTTCAACAGCCCTGCAGTCCTGGTGGGGCAGCCAGCACCGCCCCTGCACATGGTGTTACAGAGCCCTCATCACAGCACGTCAGAGGTGTCTCCATGTTCTTGTGAGAAACTAAGTTCTGAGAGACTGAATAACTAGCCTAAAGTCGGGGCCACACTCCAGCTTCAGAGCCTGGGTCCACGATGGTCACGTGTCCACTGCCAATCCACATCCTGCTGTCAGGGGATCCTGGAGAGCATTTTAAGGTTGTAACTGGCAAAGCCTCCCTGGCCCAATACCAGCACAATGCAAAGAAATAATTTACATCTCCAAAAGACAGGGCAGGCTTAGGTAACTCTTCACGTAAACCAGGAACAAAACAGGCTCTGAAGGGGACATGCGGCAGTGGTCATCCAACAGAATACTCACTGACTCCAGGCCACTCCCTGCTTCTCCTGCTTTCGCTCGCTTATGAGGGCTTCTTCTCACCTGCTCTTTACCTCTTGCTTTCTCCATCTCTTCAGCCTGTGTGGTTTTAACTACTATGCTGTTTAATTCCTACTGCAGGTCAGAAAAACCCCTCCTGAATTCATGGGTCACTGTCCACCAGAGATGACTTCCTGGGCTGGGGATATAACTCAGTTGGTAGAGTGCTTGCCTAGCATGCACAAGGCCCTGGGTTCAATCCCTAGCACTACGGGGTGTGTGGGAGTGGGTGTTAAGGGAGAGAGAAATGACCTCCCACTGCAACTGCCCTCCTCATAGACACAGCACATACCCAGCTCAGACCACTGTTCTTCCTGCACTCCTGTCCTGCCTCAGGTACCCCTGTCCAGGCATTCTTCCCAACTGGAAATGGAGCCCCTTCTCCCTCAATACCAAAATCCAACATGCCAGCCATGCTCAGCGCCTAAAGATCACCATCTCCTTTCTCTTACCACACTGCCCTCACCTCTTCTAACTCGACAGCACCTCAATGCTCCTCCTGCATTACCTCCACCCCAACTCCACACACCATCTAACTTATCACCCACACTGCTGAGAATTGGGTTTGCCACATCTAACACACCTCTCGTCTACATTCTCTGGTCTATGGAGGCCACCAGTTTGACAAGGAACATGTCTGAGGTTTTCAACCTCCATGCCCACATGAGACACGCAGGCCACATGAGGATGTGCTCAGAGGTACACAAACAGGCTGGAGCAAAGGGTCCTCCATGCAGTGGCTCAGTGCTTTTCACTGGTGGACTGTGCGGAGGTAGGTGCATCCCTGCTGCAGCTCCCAGGACGGCCACTGGCGCATGTGGCTTTGAACTGTCGGTCTTCAAACATCTTTTAATTTAGGAGGGACTCTCCCCCTACCCAGCCCTTTTTACCACTCTGCACACTTGGAAAACTCCTATTAAGTCTTCAAAATCAAGCTCAGATCTTGACATCCTTCTCTATACAGCATTTTTCACGTTGTATAAGGTGGACATGGGTGGCTTTTATATTTCTACCCTATGTCACCACTATATCTGGGAGCCCTTCTCTAAAAGCTCATAAGCACCTAAAGGTGGCTCCTGTTGTTGATCACTGCAGCCTCAGAGCCCAACACTGTCACACAGTCCCATGGCTGTGTGCACACACACAGTCAAAGCACAGGGAACTTCCAGGTGATAAAGAACCAAAGAGTGCACAACTGGCTGGGCGCAGTGACACATGCCTATAATCCTAGAGGCTTGGGAGGCTAAGACAGGAGGATCACAAGTTCAAAGCCAGCCTCAGCAACAGCAAGGCACTGAGCAACTCAATGAGACCATCTCTAAATAAAATACAAAACAGGGCTGGGGATGTGGCTCAGTAGTTGAGTGCCTCTGAGATCAATCCTTGATATTTAAAACACACACACACACACACACACACACACACACACAGTACAACTGGCTGTGTTAACAAACATGACACAGGCTGCTTCACACATGCATCACCATCGTGAACCGTGCTCTACCCTCAGCCTCTCAGCACCCTGCACCCTTCTCATCTTTCAAAAATATGAAAATTCACCACAAATAAATGTAGCTTAGACAGAGAATCAGAAATGGAATAATGCATACAGTATTATTAAGAAGCCCTCCTGACCTTGAGCTTCTCCCGTGGTCCTGCCTTACTCATGAACCATATGTGGCCCAAGCAGTGTCCTTTCCTCCGCTCAACACTTGCTGCTTCCTGGAGCTCTCTGGCTGCACAGGCCAAGTTATATATCCTTTTTTGTCTCCACCTTATACTAACAATGAGGCTTTCAAAATACTGTTCTGTCAACTCAAGGAAGACTAGACTATTAGGCTAGAAGCCCTCCTACAGGAACAGCACAGACAAAAGTGCTACTAGCCACCTTGCTAGCCCCAGTGCTGACACAACCTAAGAGAAGAAAGCAGCTACATCTACGCACAAGATTAGCAACATTCGACTCTTTCCTTTAACCACAGTAAAGAGGAGACTCCACCAGGAAGATAAGTGGGGTATATTACCCACAGGAAACTGAAGACCCCTACCTACCACTACCTAGCCTGCTCCACCCATAGAGACAAGCAGGCCCAGAAGAGACAAAGGACAGGCCCAGAAGAAACAAAGGACTACACAGGAGCAGGCCCACGGTGTTTCAAAGACTCAAAGGATCATCACAGTTTATCTCCTGCACACTTCCACTTCCTTAGGATGCTCTGCGTTCTGCATTTCTGGGGGTGAGGGTCACAAAACTGTTATTCCTTTTTGTGCTTCCCAAAAAGATCTAATAAGCAAGCAATGACCTGGCCCACAAAGACCAAACCTCCAATTAAAGTTATGCAATAATCCCAACAAAGATACTTCCCTCTAAACTGAAAAATCTTTCTTCCCTTCCCCACAAAGTAAGGCAGAGAAGCCTCACTTAGGAAAAGCCATAAATATGTGAAGATTCTACTAAAGGCATCACATCCAGGAGTACCAGAGCAGTAGGTCTGCTTCACTGCTGCAGCAGAATCCCCAAGGTAAGCATGCACAGACGCGAGGTGCCATCCCCAGGGATCAGCTCAAGGATAGCTCAATAGGCTGGCAACAGCCCTTTCCCACACATTCCACAGAGTGACTGCCAGGGCCCAGCACACGCTCTGCAGGGCAAGGCCAGGCCCTTCCGCACCAGGCACGGCAGCACCAAGCTCACACAGGTGCACCACCCACATGCAGTCTAAAAATCAAGGCCTCTGAGTCTGATGATCTAAAGTCTGGTGAGCATCCAACAACTAAAGCAACGAAGCATGAGATGGAGAAACTGCTAGGACCCCAGAAACAGAACGGAGCCCCAAAGCTAGGCTCTAACTGGTAAGACCACACAGCTGCACACGAACACCAAAGGTGACGGGAAACGTCCCTGAGGAGGGCAGATAAAGCAGGATTCGAAGGCAGGTGATGTTTCTCAGCAGGTAAGACCACGAACTTTGAGGACACACAGCCCAATGGGCACCTAGCAACTACCTCCCAAGCCCCAGTCCCCACCCCTGCACTTATAAGTGTGTCTTCAATGTGCCGGCTCAAGGAATCAGAGGTCTTTTTTTACTTCACCTGCTGCATTTAATTCAATATGCTGGCAAGACTCCTCCTCTGAATCACACAAGCTTGCGGAAGGGTGGTCTGCGTTGCTGCAGTGGTTGTGCTGGCCCATCCATCAGCCAGCAGGCACAACTGTGAGCAGAATCTATGAATATACACATGTCCTCCCAGTGATGACCGTAACCCACCCCCAGCAGAGGGACACTCTACATCTCGAACATGGAGCAAAAATTCAAATGTCTGTTGCCCACAAGGGTCCATACTCTTCTTCTGGAAAGCACAACTCTTCAACAACAGCAATTCAAACAGAAGAGGCACACGTTTCCTAATAGCCAGCATCACACATAGCCTCAGAGAGCACTGCCCACGGACTGACGGGCAGCCAAGTGTGGTTTATTTTTAAAGAAGTGTGGTCTTTCGGCAACGGCCGTAGCAACAAGGCTATCGGGAAAGTGATGGTGCAGACCCAAAGTGCATGTACACCACAGCAGTCACGGCCTCTCCTTCTGCAGCAGGATCAAAAGTCTGGGCAACTAAAGGCAACCTGGGCAACCAAGCAAGATCCCATCTCAGAATAAAAGGGAGTGGGGGTGGGTACTGGGATGTAGCTCAGAGGTAGAGCACTCATGAGGACCTGCATTCAATCCCTAGTACCACAACCAACCAACCAATGTTCATGAACACTCATTGTTGCTGGTATCTAGAAATGTTATTAACTTGAATATCTTCATTTTATTTTTTATACCTAGGAACTTTTCGTCACACAGTTGACAAACTAAGAATACTAGAAGCCATGCCTATAACTCAAGGTGGCTTAGGAAGCTGAGACAGGAGGATTGCGAGTTCAAAGGCAGCATCAATAATGGCGAGGTGCTAAGCAACTCAGTGAAACCCTGTCTCTAAATAAAATACAAAATAGGGCTGGGATGTGGCTCAGTGGTAGAGTGCCCCAGAGAGTTCAATCCCCAGTAACCCCCGTCCCCAGGGGGGTGGGAACATGAATATTAGCAGCTATTAGAAGGTACCCAAGATCACCCAACCAACATGGGCAAAGTCCGAATCATAACAGCCATCAGACTCTGTACCCTCTGGTATGTCCTCACAGTGTTGCCTCCCTCATTTTGAAGGTAAAGTAAAGTGGCCACAGCATGACAGTGAATCAGAGGCAGAGTCACTGAAAGGAGTGGCAGCAGAAGAGGCCAGAGAGGGCTCCAAGGGTCATATAGATCCCACTCTTCTTAGTATACAGAAAAAGGTTTTGAACGATTCATTTTTTAAACAGAGATAACTATGGGCCTCTGAATATATAACCATTTTAAAGCAGGCAACAGTAAAATAAAAAATTAAAGTGTTTACTTCTATGAAGATAATAATCAAATGTGCCCTCTTAATACTAAAAACTGTACCAAAGGAAAAACTCTAAGTGCCCAAGTTCTCTGTGTAACAACAAGCTGAGTGGAGAGTGAAAAAACTCACCTGAGATGGGCGTAGGCGCACCCCTATCACTCCAGATGAGGCAGGAGGGTCAAAAGTTCCAGGCCAGCCTGAGCAACTTAGGGAGACCCTCCCTGCCTCTAACCAAGAATGGGCTGGGGTGCAGCTCAATAAAGTGTCCCTGATTCAATCCCCAGTACACCAGAAAGAGGGGAGGGGAGGAGGGAAGGGAAGGGAAAGAAAAGGAAAGCCACCTGAAAATGCACTGTGACACATCCTTGGAGCCCTCAACCATCCAGGCTTTGAGTACAGCCACAATACGAGCAAAGAGAAACACACTCTGGCCTTCAACTACACTGATCCTACAAAACACCACAGCTTTCTAGCTATTGTCCTTAGAATCTGCAGGGCACTCGATCCAAATCACTAGACACTATAAGCTGTACTCTCACCAAGGTCTAGGTAGTGCCAGCCCCAGGGGAACAGGCTCCAGCCTACTGCACGAACTTTCTGAACATGAGGCCACCATGGATGGCACCTTGCTCCTCGGCTTTTAGCTTTGAACTCTGTGATCTACAACTTATTGCATGAAGAGTCCAGTAAAGAATCAAGAGACACACAGGCAATCATAGAACTTTGAGACCAAAGTCTAAACCCCAGAGTTGCCCCCACACCCAGACAACCTGCCTTTTACTCTCTGGTAGTCTAGGGAAAATGGGATGATTCACATCACCAGGCTTCCACTTAAAGAATTCGGTTGTTAAACAATGAACATCTTACAACTTTTATCAGTACAAGGTGGAAATGTTCCCATAGGGCAGGGGCAAATAAAAGTGGAACTAGAAAAAGCAGTCTACCACAGACAACATGAAGTACAGAATAAGGGCCCTGTTCTAACATCCATGTGGGCAAAGGCCCCGGAGAGCCTGCAGAAATTGTCCTGGCCCCACCTGGAGAGGCATGAAAACAGAGGGGGCCCACCTTCCTCCAGACAGCACCCACAGTAAGTCTATGTATGCCTGGGCTGCAATGCATGTATGCTGATGCCAGTGTGGCTGTTGGAAGATGGAAGCAGAAAACAAAGAACGTGGGTCTGGGGTCATAGCTCAGCGGTGGAGCACTTGCCTCGCACATGTGAGGCATTGAGTTCTCCAAACTCTCAGCACCTCATAAAAATAAATAAATGAAATAAAGGTATTGTGTTCATCTATACCTAAAAAATATTTTTTTTAAAAAAGGAGTGTAGATAGCAATTACTTAAAAATAAAGTTCTTCCTTAGCCAGGTGCAGTGGCGCACACCTATAATCCCAGCAGCTCAGGAGGCTGAGACAGGAGGATGGTGAGCTCAAAGCCAGCCTCAACAATGATGAGGCACTAAGCAACTCAGCGAGACCCTGTCTCTAAATAAAATAACAAAACAGGGCTTGAGATGTGGCTTAGTGGTCAATTGCCCCTGAATTCAATCCCTGGTACCAAAAAAAATAAAGTAATTGTTCTGCGCATGTGCCAACATCTAAATGTGTGTTCATTCTGAAGATGCTAAAGTAGTTCTCAAAACACACTCTATTACACAGACCTTTTTAAGGTCTTGCAAACCCCAAGTCAGAATATATTCTGCCACAGAGTAACAATGCAAAAATCATTAAAAAAAAATCCTTCAAAACAAAACAATTATTTCAAAGGACCAACCTGATTGTACCTGAGGATTAGCTCAGTTGGTAGAGTGCTTGCCTTGCATGCACAAGGTTCTGGGTTCAATCCCCAGCACCAAAAAAAAAAAAAAAAAAAAAAAAGCACACACACTCTGCACAATTAAAAATTAAATGGTGGGGCTGGGGTTGGGGTGCAGCGGTAGTGCACTTGCCTAGCACATGTGAGGCACTGGATTTGATTTCCAGCATCAATAAAATAAAGGTATTATGTCCATCTACAACTAAAAATTAAAAAAAAATTAAATGGGGGTTGAGGTTGCATATGGCAACCTACTGCAGACCCCAAAGTGCCAGCCAATCACAGTCACTCTTTGAAAAGGCTCCTGTCTCTTTGCTGTCCTGTCTTTGCAAAGAGCTCTCCTGAAGTCACCCAAGATCTCAGCCTGACAGTGCATTAGCTGCCAGACTTCAAACCAATATCTAATCTAAACAACTCCAAGCTCAGTCTAGAAGTTAAAAATCCTTGCAGTAGAAGCAAAGTCAAGATCAGGTGTGATTAAGATCCCACCAAAATGTTTTTTCTAAAAAAAGTAATAAACATGAATTCAACAATATGAGAGGCGTTTGATAGGCCTGAAATTCTCCTCAGGGAAATTTCATAATGTTGAGATTCAGTACAAAGCTGTCAAGGACAGAAATAGATGCATACACGACAGAAGCATGCAGGTGTAAGGGGTACAGCAAGCTGAGGACAACTCTCTTCAGATAATGGTGAGACATAATCCACAGACAGGAGTACCCTAAAAAATGCCAGTTTGTGTCTTCTCGCCAAGGACTCAATTCCAACATTCTACACAGTTTTCTAAAGTTAAAGTATGTAAATAGAAACTGCTTTTGGATGTGATGGAGGAGTAGAGAACTCTGAAACATTCTTCTGACATTTCACCTCAGAAAGTCATCTTATGGTTTAGATATTAGGTGTCCCCCAGAAGCTCCCGTTAAGTCAACGCAAGGTTTAGAGGAAAAAAGACTTGGTTTCAGACCCTTAACACAATCACAATGAATTAATTTACCTGATGGGATTAACTGAGTGGTAGCTACAGGCTTGTAGGGTTAGCTGGAGGAGTTGAGTCCCTGGGGGCATGGATTTGGGGTATATATTTTGTATCTGGCATGCAGTGTGTGTGTCTGTCTGTCTGTCTCTCTCTCTCTCTCTCTCTCTCTCTCCTTCCAGATCATCATGTAAGCTGCTTCCCTTCTCATGATGTTCTGCCTCATCTTAAGCTGTGAGGAATGGAGCTAGCTGTCTATGGACTGAGACCCCTGAACCCCCAAATAAACTCTACAATTGTTCTGGTCAGGTCTGCTGTAGACAGGCTTCCTTCTGGAGAATGTCTGCCCAAATCTGGTCCGGAGTAACAATAGTTGTAGAAACCTCTCTCTACTCACAGCTCCTCTGGACACAGTTCTGTCCACCTTGATCTCCACCTATATCTCCATATCTCTAGGTTTTAAGCCAAAACAAATTATTTTTCACACGCTGGACTATACGATGCAGGACTCTCCAAGAGCCAAGACTCTCCAAAAGAACTTCAGGAGGGTTTTGACCAACAAAAGGTGAGCTCTTTTGATCTAGCACTCTCCTCCCCACTGTCCACCAGGAATGCAGAGTCTCCCCAGCAGCAGAGAGGTCTGTGCCCCACTCCCTTCTGCAGCCCTGGTCAGCCTGCAAATGCTCCAAACCTCAAGGCTTGGCCTGAGTGCTCCTGATTGCATGTGTCACCACGCTGAACACTCCAATGCAGCATCACTGGTGCCTTCTTTGTGACAAATATTAATATCCCCTCTAGCCAGAAAAGTTTTCATATGTGAAATACTGCAAATTAAACTTATCTACCATCAACACAAATAAGCACCAGGGCGCCGGGTGCTCTCTAGTCAGTGAGGACACAGCAGCAGAGTGCTCCAGCCCCACTGCACACACCCTCCTCTAGCACAACGCACTTCAACACCAGCCACACATGTGGAGACTCTAAGCAACAGGCTCCCCCAAACCAAGCTCCCCACTGGGTCCTGCAAGCAGGAGAGCAAGGTGCCAGGGACATCACTCTGAGGATGGGGAACACCCAGCTCTGCATGGAAACATATGGAAATGGGGTGAATTAAGTGAATAAAAGGCAAAGGTCTGTGGCCAAGGCACATGAAGAGGCAGGTGTGCGCATGAGAGGGGTGGAGCGAGAGCCCAACGGCCACTAAAAGCACACTGCCAGAGAACAGACTGAACAGAGCCATGCAGACCAACCACAAGACCCCAGGGAGCAGACCGTCCACAAGTCCCCGAGGAGGGAGAAAGGGGAAGACAGGCTCCCCGTCCACTCAGGGCGGTCAGGCTGAGGTCCAAGGTGCAGCTGCAAGACACTCAAACTCATGGCAGCTGGGACAAGCGGCATGAAGAGTCCAAGTGTTTGCCAAGGAAGGCAGCTATGTGATTTTTGTGCTCCTACATAAAGTACCAACAAGATGCCAAACAGGATATTTTGCTATGCAATTTTTTAATTATAAGCAGGATAAGCAACACTCTGTATTGAGACCCTACGTTTTGAAAGGTAGCAAGCAAAAGTTTTGATCTTTGTGATAAGCTTCCGTACCCTGAGTATGCTCTGGTTATAATTTCTCCCTGAATGAGAATTGTGAACAAACTCACCCAAGTTTCTTGTATAGGAAAGACTTGCTGACAAGAGAAGCTAAACTTGGAGACATTCTTTCTTTGGGTTCCAGAAGGTGCCAACAGCCTGCTTGAGGAGTGGGTGTGGGAAGGGTGAGCTGTCAACATCAGCAACTCGACTGCCTATTGAGGCCTGGCCCTCGGCCATGCCTAGACTACTCCTGAAACCCAACCAGAGCAACAGGACAAGACGGACAAATTGCTACCACGCTCCCCTTCTCCATGGTCCCTCCACAATCAAGGAGGATGCAGCCATCCTGTATCACCTCTGGGTTGACCAGAATGCAAAACTACTTCTGGAACCTCCAAACAGAAATCCACTGTTATAAACAACAAACCAGTAAACCTACATTGTAGGGCTTAAGCTCAGGAACTACTGTATAAAGAAACAGGCAGAACATACAGAAGACAGCACCCCATCAGCAGGCAATGTACTGATGATTCACTCAGGTTCACATTCAGCCCCTGGAAAGCTCAAAGTCCTGGTCCTGTGGGCCTCCAAGTGCTGGGTAGGTCCAGGCATTTGTGGTGTGTGGTCACATGTGTACTGCACTCCCTGGGGTGGGCTGGCAACAATTAACAGCAATTCCTTCCAGAGAACTAAGGTCTGATATGTCTGGTCTGACTGTGGTGCAGCATTAGCCAACACAGCAAGGAGAGTGCTTTACCCACTTAAACATGAAGCACCAACATGTTCAAGTCATCCCACTGATGGAGAAAATCTAGCTTATCTGGATTCCAGGGAAACTAAGAGATCATCCCCAAATACACCAGGAATCAGTGCCTGAGCCTGCAATATACAGCTCCCGCTCAGCCACCATGACAGACAGTGACAACCCTGCCTTCCACCTGAAGCCTTGCTGTGACAGCCCAACATCTACTTCACTAAAATGGAGTGCTTTTTTTTTTTTTTAAACAAAGCTTTCATTAGGGAGTGGGGGAGAGATTGGCCTAGCATACGCTCTTGAGCAAAGGAGCAGCAGGCAACAAGGGAGTTTGAGCTTGTGTTGTTTTGTTTTTAAAAGGGATCACACTGAGAATCAGTCTCAGAGAAAATGCTCTTTAAAAATGTCCCACTAACCTTAAAAAGGCCTCTTTCTGATTGTACTTCATACAGGGGTTAGGAAAGCCTTATCAGTCCCCAGTCAGGTACATTATCAAACAATGGACCCTGAGACAAATGTAAGGGAAGATGGATAGAAGACCCACACTGCCTGTGTGGCCATGCATCCACTGCCTGGAGGGCATTTGTGGCACAGTGCCTTCAACAAGGGATACCCTTTGCCCTGTCCCAGACTGAGGCCCCAGTAAGCATGTGTGTTGTCCTCACAGGTCTAATACAAGCTCTGAGAACACCCAAGGCGTAAGCTACACTCTAAGTGGCAAGAAGGAACAAGAAACAAGGCTCATCACGCAGCCTGCATGGGGAAGAGGGGCTTTGGGACAGGGTCAATTCTGGCTACCAGGCCATCAAAAGCTGTGAAGGGAGCCCCTCAGGGGCACCCACACCTCCAACACCCTCAGCTCCCCTTTCCCTGTCCACTCTGGGTCCAGTAGTAGCAGCAGCTGCAGCTCCCACTCATGTTCTCTGTGCCACTGTGGCTCCTCTTCACCCAATGCCCTGACCTCAGCAGCGCTCTCTGGGCAAGGACCCATCATAACTGCCCCCAGTGGAGCGCCTGCCACCTTCCCCAACTGACAAAGACATCTGGGTGAGTTATCCTCCTCCTTCCAACTGATCCTGGTCAGCTCATTACCACAGGAAAGGCAGAGCCAGTTTCCCAAACACAAAGCTCCATGTTCAACATCAGCCCGCAGCACCAATCCAGCTCTGCAATCCACTGCTACCACAGCTCAACAATCACAGCACCATGTATCTATCCTCACTCCAAAGTTCACAGCCAAACAGACCTCAACCCCAAGAACACTCGCAGATACGCAGGCCTTGCATTTCCTTCCCTCTGGAGGGCCATATAGCTAATTGCCGATAGTTAATTTGTCCAGTAATCCCATCTTCCTGTCTACCCTGAGAGCCTTGCCATTCATCTCTCCTAAGCTTTACCCCCTACAGCTCGGGCTACCATTCTAGTTGTGAGTTTTTAAACATAGACTACCCTAACACATACCAACCAGCACATGCTACGCACCCCTCTGGATGCTGCCTGCAGTTCCCTTCTACACCCTCAGGACCCACTGAATGGCACTAGGCCACCAGCCCTCTGGGCAGCCTCAGTCTCCTCTGTGGCATCCACGTACCCTGCCCTCCAGTCCACACCAACCAACACTCAATTCCTTTGCAGACTCAGGCCCTTCTGCCATTCTGTGTCTCTAGTCAATGTGACTCGGCCCAAAAAGCCCAGTTTGGAGCCCTCTCCTTCAGACACCCTTGGCTGCAAAGACTATGCCTCCCTGGGCCCACCACCTCATACTCACTTTCGTGAGGTTTTCCCTCCCATACACCACATTCTGTCAGTCCTGCAAGTTCATCGATGGCAGGGCATGGTGGCACATGCCACCCGCCTATATTTCCAGCAAATTGGGAGGCTAACACAGGGGGATCACAAGTTCAAGGCCAGCCACCAAAAAAATAAATATAAATAAAAAGGGTCTGCCCCCGCAGAAGTGCATCTCCCCAGCATTTGCAGAAGTCATTCATTACAGCACCACATCCCTGAACATGTACCACCATCTATGGATTATCGTCTTTACACAGAATGACTTTCTTTCATAAGAGAAAATGAATGTGGCTGTGCAACAAACAGCACTGTGGTCAGTGGAGAACAAACACAACCTGAAAATACATGAAACGTAAATGTGTCCTGTGCCCTGCTCTAGGGCCTGCACTTCACCCTGCCTGGGAGGATTCCTTGCCCTGCACCAGGCCCTACCCACCTCTGCAGGGTTGGCAAGGCTCACAGTGTACTCCAGGAATGCAGGAGAAACAAATGGCTAATGTTCTATTCTGTTCTTTAACCACTGAGCCACAGCCCCAGCCCTTTTTTATACTTTATTAGAGACAAGTCTCAACTGAATTGCTTAGGGCCTCACTAAGTTGCTGAGGCTGGATTTGAACTTACAATCCTCCTGCCTCGGCCTCCCAAGCCACTGGGATTACAGGTATGCCAACACCACACTTGGCTTGCCCTTCACCTTTATGCCAGCCCATTCTACTCCCATCACCATTCATCTTGTGGCCCAGGCATGTTCTCAGGAGGACTTCAGCACAGGGAAGGAGTTCTTAGAACCCCCCACATGAATTCTTACAACACTTCCCAAGCTATTCTGACAGGCTCCTGTGAAGCCTACTCCCTGTGGACAGACAGTTCCTCTGCGGGTGGTGGTGAAGAGCGTAAGGCTCCTCAGAGGGGAAGTGCCCTGTCCTGTTGGCCCTTGCAGACAACTGGTAAAGGAACTCACTAAGCTGAATGGGTGCCTTTTCTCTAAGGGAGTAAAACCATGTATTTGTACAGAAATATAAAAAGATAAAGTCTCAGCTATAAAGCTGGCATATACACAGTCCTACGGGAAGGTCAAGCACTTCCCGGAAAATCTGATCCAGAGGAAAAGTCTCTCGATCCTTAAGTACTCAAGGGCAGCTCTCCAATCCCATCATTTCTGCACAGTCTTGGCCTACACAAACCTACTGCAGCATCTGCATATGAATCCCCATCATCTATGTTCTAACCTAATACCTTGTCACTGAGACTTACCACTAAGTCACATCCCCAGCCCTTTTTATTTTTATATTTTAGTTTAGAGACAGGGATTCACTGAGTTGCTAAGGGCCTCGCTAAGTTGTTAAAGTTAGTTTTCAACTTGTGATCCTCCCACCTCAACCTCCCGAGCTGCTGAGATTACAGATGCGCGCCACCATGCCCGACCATATTATTGAAACTCGTAAGCCCGAAGTTTAAATTAAAAACACAAGCCAGGCTAGGAGTGCAGCTGAGTGTAGCTCAGTCTAGCATGCACAAGGTCTGTAGTTGGATCCCCAATACTAACAAAAAACACCCTCCAAATAATCTTTGAGGAGACCTAATTTAATTGCATAAATTTACTAAAGTTTACATTAAAAAAAAAAACTGCTTGCAGAAATTTATAATACCCTACAGTCATTTCCAAAGGCCAAGGCAGGATACGTTGCGTTGATCTAGCAGTGCTAAGAAAGAGAACAGCACCACCCAGGAGGATTGGGGTACACAAGCCACCAGGCAGATACAGACTGGAATCAGGCAAACCCCACCCACCTGTGCACAAGTGATGCTGCACACAGACACGGGGTGCTGCCTGCTCTTGCATTGCCCACATCACCACCCTACTAAGTTCCTGTTAGCAGCTACTGCCCATCATGAGCTAGCTTGCTTTCTTCTTCATTACCCTAATCAGCAAATTAAAAAGGAAGTCCAAGGGGAGAGAGAGAGTGATGGGAAAGGCCAATACAAAGTTCTCTGAAAATCAATTGCCTTTTAAATTGCATGCACATATTCATTACTCACTCACAAAGAACGTGTATTTCACCCACAATTATTACACACGTGTAACACGTGCATGTACATATGCAGTGTACTTATTCTATACACATTCTATGTGTACATGTTTGACTGGCATGACCCTCTTCTGAGTTAGATGAGTCATGGACTGAAGTAGAGAGCAGGCAACACAACTGGAGTCAGAGGGCAGAGCCAGGTGAAGAACTCAGACCAATGCTCCCAGCTGTCACTCCTCCCTACACTGCTCCCACCAGAGGGACCCTGCCCAAGCAACAACTAAGTGCTTGTTGCTTCCCCACAAAATGAAACTAAACGTGTGTGTGTTTTAATGGAGATTGAAGGAGGGCGGGGACAGGACACTACCACTGAGCTGGCCTCAAACTGCCTTAGCCTCAGGGAGCTGGGACTGGTATCACCCAGCCCCAGGTGAGCACCTCATGAGGAGGGGCAGGCACACCAAGGTGAAACAGCTGGAAACCAGCTATTCCAAAAAATCAATCATTTAAAATCCAAAAACTTGAAAACTTTACCCACACATTACATTGTTACTACCACTTTTCAAAATTAACTTCTAAATACTATGAAGCAAGAAACAGGTCTCAGCATTCAAACTTTTTTTTGGGGGGGGGTGTTTACTGGGGATTGAACCCAGGGGTGCTGTACCACTGAGCCACGTCCCCCGCCCTTTTTATTTATTTTGAGACAGGGTCTAGCTAAGTTGCTAAAGGCCTTGCTGAGGAACCTGTGATTCTCCTGCTTCAGCCTCCCAAGCCACTGGGATTACAGATGTCCACCATCACACCCAGCTCAAACTTTTTCTATGAACTATTTTGTTTTCTTGCATTAAAACACTTGTTATATGTAATTTACTACTAATTTCTGATTAACAGTAGAATACCGCCATCTTACTTCACTGACAGAATCACAAACTACCCTAAATGAGGCTTCTTCTTACGGAAATAAACCAGGGTTTGAAGAAAGGAGACAGGGCTGAAATAAAGGAGCTCAAGCTACTGTAGGCATCTCAAAAGAACTCTGCCATCCCAGCAGCTGGGGAGGCTGAAACAGGAGGATTATGATTTCAAAGTCAGCCTCAGCAACTAAGCAAGGCCTTAAGCAACTCAGCAAGACCCTTTCTCTAAATAAAATATAAAGAGGATGTGGCTCAATGATTAAGCACCCCTGGATTAAAAAAATAAGAGAAGGAGCTCTGCCTGACGGGCGTGATGGTACCTGCAATCCCAGCAACTTAGGAGGCTGGGGCAGGAGGATCTCAAGTTCAAGCCCAGCCTCAGCAACTTAGGGAGACCCTAAGCAACTCAGCAAGACTCTGTCTCTAATAAAATATTTTAAAAGGCTGGGGATGTAGCTTGATGATTAAGCACCCCTGGTGCTGAGGGTTGTGGGGGAAGGAAAAAAAAAAAAGAGCTTTTGGGAGGAGGCAGAGATGGCAAAGGTACACAAGAAAGGCATGTGTTTTTATAAATTCAGTCTGGATATAAACTGATCAGGTTAACCTGTAATGTCCTGGGGATCTCTTCACAGGGGGAAAATTGTGATCTTTGAACTACCCTAAAATAACATCAAACTCCACCCCTAAAGACGTCGCAGACAATTCCAAAGCATGTCTCAATTCAAGAGCACACAAACTGGCCTAAGACTCACCCTACACGGCATTAACCAGAAAGGCTGAATTAATAGCATTAAATAGTAGAAATAGGTCAAAAATATGTCAGAAAGCAGCCTGTGGTTCACAAAAGTGGCAGCTTACTTACGCAAACCCTCACTATTACTAACAACCTGAATGTTCCTTCAAGATCCAAAAGCCTGATTAAGGAAGCATAAAGTCCATGAGCCACAAAAGGACAGAAGGGACGGAAATGAACCTCTTGCAGTGTGGGTGTACCCAGCACATGAACCCATGTCAGCCTTCCACCTAAACCCTTATGAATGTGTCTCAGCAACAATCTGGGAAAGTCCAACACTGTCCTTTTCCACCACAAGCGTTTTTCAGGGTCCCTCAGGTGGCGGTAAGAGAACCCAGGACTGGAGAAAGCCTCCTCAAATACCCACCTCTTACCTATGAGCCCTGCTTCTAGAAAGGTACACCAAACCTGCAGTGAACACTGTTCCCTAAAGCAACCCAGGCCCAGGGCTGAGGAGGCCAGCCTTGGGACTTGGGGATGAACTGAAAGGGGTTGGGGGGTAAAAATCTATGGGACAGCAGCCCAGAGCAGAGGTCTCATGGCATAGGTCATCCAGGTGCACTTCAGTCCCTGGCTTTAAAAAAATCATTCAATCCTTCCCACCCGCTCCCCGCCAAACTTTGTTTGTTTGTTTATTTTTATGTGGTGCTGAGAATCAAACCCAGTGCTCTACCACTGAGCCATATCCCAGCCAAACCATCCAATTCTTAAAGATACCCTGGAAAACTTTTGCATTCCTTCCTCAGACCCCAGTTAAATGTGTAACAACTCAAAATATGGTGGAAAGATGGGAACAACAAGAAGAAAAAAGAAAGGCAGCAAGGCAGGAAGAGAAAGAGGACCTGGCACGGGGAAGCGTGGGACATGCTGACTGGGAAAGCAGGTAGCCAAACAGCAGGCACTGCTTCCATTCACACAGAGCACACCTCCTCCCAAACAGCCACAGCCCAGAACCACAAAGCCACACTCTCTGCAGTGGGCAGACTCACATGACTGCCAACCTCTACCGTGCAGACTTCAGGACTACTCAGAACACAACACATTTATAACTGGAGATGCAAATTTTTCCATTTTGTGAAGGGCAAACAAGATCCTAAGGATCAGAGATGAAATGCAGAAACAGGACTGGTGCAGCTGGGACCACCTGCAACTGCTGCATGGTGGGTAAGTGGCTAGGGTCCTCGGTGACACTTAGGTGACCAATATTTAAATGTACAAAGTGTCATCTTTTTAAAAGATATTTATTTTTTAGTTATGGATGCAATATCTTTATTTCATTTTTATGTGGTGCTGAGGATCAAACCCAGTGCCTCATGCATGCTAGGCGAGCGCTCTACCTCTGAGCCACAACCCCAGCCCCAAAGTGTCATCTTAAATCCCAAGCCCAGGGACTGCATTTGTAGCTGAGTGGTAGACTGCTTGCCCAGCATGTGTGAGGCCCTGGGTTCAATCCTCAACACATTAAATAAATTTATTTATTAAATAAATAAATATATAGATAAATAAAGGTATCATGCCCACCTACAACTAAAATATTTTTTTAAAAAACCCAAGCCAATATATATAAATATTTACTCTTGATTGGTGCTCATGACGCTACAGGCACAGATCCTTTCCTGTGACTTTTATTTCCAAACTCTCGTTCCCAAATTCCTAGCTTCTCTAATTCAGCATGCTTGACGCTCTAGCTTTCTTCCCAAATGTCCACATTTTATTCAATTTATATCACCCGAGACTAAGTATGCCTTATGTCAGCCATCAAAATGAGTCAGAACAATGCCAAACTGCTCTGGTTTGGGCACAGATCCTGATCTCTACAGAAAAGTCCACCAGCTCACTGCCCACCCCTGCTGTGGCCAGATGAGGGGTGAGCAAGGACCTGTCTGCAAGCACGAGGTTCTGCTGGAATGCTGCTCCCCTTATTCCCTCACCTCCTGTCTTAGTCATGTTTCTGCCTCAACAGCAGAGTGAATGGCTCAAGTCCAAGTACTTAACATTTGCCCACCAGAGGAAAAGTATGCCCAGTTCGACCCCTGTTAGAATCCAAAGCTTCACTCAACCAAAAATAAAGCACATCTCTGCACTGGTAAGTGGGTAAGATGCCAAGTATGTTAAAGCAAATCTACAAACAGTAGTAGAATCCTAGTTAGGAACAGAACAGAGACTAACCATAAATGGGCAGAAGGAAGCCATGTGGGTAAACAAAAACATCCTAAAACTGCACTGTGATGTGACTTTCACAATAAAGATATATACTTAAAATGGATCAATTAATGGTTTGAAAAATATACTTCCAGGCATCTTTTTTAAAAAAAGGTTAAAGTCAATTATCTATGTACCTATGTTATTGCTCTTTTTTTGATCTAAGCTAGTGATTAAAAACGGTTCCACTGGGCTAGGGATGTGGCTCACTGGTAGAACACTTGCAAAACTTCCTCGGCAAATGAATTTTGTTTCAGTCATTGAGATCCATGTTTTAAACCTAAATAGAAACATGACCATTAGTGATGACCAAACTAAGTAATGCATTTTTAAATCAAACCACCTCCAACTTAAAGGAATCCCTTAGAGAATGCCCACTTTCCGATTAAAGTTTCCTTAAAAATTCTACAGGAAATTTAGAGCTAACTGGCAGAATAAAGAATTATCTCCCACTGAATGCAGTGGCACACAGCAAGAGGACAGCAAATCTGAGACCAGTCTGGGCAACTTAGCCAGAACCTGGAATAAATAAAAAATAAAAAGGATTGGGGGTATAGCTCAGTGTTAGAGCACCCCTGGGTTCATCCCCAGTACTCAAAAAGAAAAACTCCCTTCACAGAAAATACCATTATAAGCCAAACTGCCTTTAACAGGAATAGGTCTTGCCTGCCAAGGTAGCACCAAGACAAGAGTGTCCCATGTCTGTCACCATCAGCAGCCTTGGGAACTTAGAAAAGCATGGCTGACAGGAAGGACGCCCTAGAGACACTTCTGGAAGACAACCGCAGCACCTTCCAAGAACGGGAATGAGTGAAACGCACACAATGCCCACTTGCTACTATGAATAGAATGTGCCACAGACTCGGAAAGCAAGCAAGGCTTGCTCCCTGGCCACAGGATAGTCACCTTCCAAGAACAGCAGGAGTGCCACCAACCATGAGCCTGGAGACAGCACAGCCAGTAGGTCAGAGGAAGGACTCTGGAGGCAGTCTGGGTTGGCGATGCCACTTACAACCTATGTGACCCTGAACAAGTAGCCCAGGCCCTCTGTGCCTCAGTTCACTAGTTAGTCTCCACAGTACACTAAGAGTCATACCTACACCCAGGGGCTACCAGGACTGCAAAGACTGATCTCTGTAAAGAAGAGTTTTATCAGACAGTTTTATGACTGTCCTCAACAAAGGAAGGACTTGCTAGACTCACAGTGAGGAGGCCACTGCAAAAGGCCTAGAGGTGGAACCACTTCTGCAGCACAGGGTAGGAGCATCCTAAAGAGTAATCTCTTAAGGACAGGAGACAGTGGCATAAGGAACAAAGGTCAGAGGTCTCAACTTCTGGAGGCTGCCTGCTGTGAAGCTGAAAGCACAAAAGAGCAGCTTCAAGGCCCAGGTCTCATCCCATGTAAGGCTGTAGTCTAGGTAGGTGCGTAAACCTTCTGTTGCAGGTAGGAAAACCCAGGGAAAGGCAATTCCTGAAACAATCAGATATACCCAGATAATGGGCTCTCTAAAAAGCACTCCTCTCACATTTTATCTGGCAGCTTTCTCCTTCACAAATTATAAATCTGAACTCTCTAAACAAGACTCTACAGGAAGCAGCCTTGGCAGGTCCTCAGCTGTGACCCTTCTCACCACTCAGGAGCCTGGAAATAGCTCAAAGCCTTTCAAAGTGCACAGGCCACCTAAGTCAGAAAGTCACCAAGTGCCAGGCACAGTGGTGCACTCCTGTAATTCCAGCAGCTCAGGAAGCTGAGGCAGAAGGATTGCAAGTTCAAAGAAAGCCTCAGCAACTTACCCTGTATGAAAATACAATACAAAAAAGGGTTGGAGACGTGGCTCAGTGGTTAAGCACCCGAAAAGCAGCCACATAAAAACCTGTAAGAACTTTCCCACAGCAGCACTATTCCCAAGAGCCAAAAGGTAGAGACAACGCAGATACCAGTCCAAACATGAACGAGTGAACAAACGCCACTCAATGCAATATTACTCAGCCATGAAAAGGAGTAAATTCATGCTCCAACACGGCTGGACATGTGAGACTCTGGTTCTCTCTTCTACCAAAGTTAACCCTGCAATCCGATTTCCCTAATATGTAACAAAATGTGTCTGCTGTGATCTAACAAATCAGTTATAGTATAGTTAGGCCAAGCTATTTTTAAGTTACAAAACCATGGGCTTGAAAATGTAGTCACTCTGAGCCTCCAACATGTCTTTGTCCTCAGTCTTCCAATCATGAAATGGTATCACAGGTAATCCAATCATAATTACAGCCATTCCCCTTTCCTTCCACATTTTTAAAGGCCAATCTTGTAGACTGTAACCCTGAACTCCTCCCATCAGAGCAAGGGGCAGTACTGCCTCAGGGATAAAAACTTGGGCAAGACTTCCCCCACTGCGTGCTTGCTTGCTTGCCAGATTGTTTTAGTAGCACACTTTTCTGCATAAGTGAAATCTGCCTTGTCAAGTAACTTGCTTTCTTGTAGCACCCCATATTTCCAACAACACAAAAGACCACAGATCAGCCAGACATGGCAGCACATACCTGTAATCCCAGCAGCCTAGGAAGCTAAGGCAAGAGGATCAGCAAGTCCAAAACCAGCCTCAGCAACTTAGCACGATGCCATCCCAAAATAAAAATAAAAAGGGCTGGGGATGTGAGTTGGTCCACAGATCCATTTACATGAAATATCCTTAACAGGAAAACACACACACACACACACACACACACACACACACACACACACAGATCCATTTACATGAAATATCCTTAACAGGAAAATCCACAGACATAGAAGTTTACTTGTGGTTGTAGCAGTTTTAGGAGAAGCAGGGGGAGGTAAGTAGTGATTATGAATTTGGGGGGACAATAAAAATGGTCTGAGAGCCAAGTGACAAGGTCACACCTTTGAACCCAGCGACTCTGGAAGCTGACACAGGAGGACGCCAAGTTCAAGGCCAGCCTCAGGGACTTAGTGAGAACCTTGTCTCAATATAAAAATAAAAAGGCGGGGGAGATGTAGCTCAGGGGTAGAGCACACCTCAGTTCATCCCAGTACTCAAAAAAGGATCAAGAACTAGATAGCAGGAATGATCATATAAAGTTGAAAACGTACCGAAGGCCACAGAATGTCCACTTTAAAATGGTTGGACTTGAGTGCTGAGTTTTTTGTTTGAATATCATCTCAATTTTTAAAAACACTCACACCCCAGGGCTGGGGGTATAGCTCAGTTGATAGAGTGCTTGCCTCATATGCACAAGGCCCTGGGTTGAATCCCCAGCACCACAAAAAACAAAACAAAACAAAACAAAAAAACCCTCACTCCACAGGGAAAACAAAAGTCAGCAGGTCACATACTGTGTGTGGCTCACTTATGTGAAATCATGAAACAGCAACAGGAACGTCACTGGTAGCTGCTAGGAGCAGGAGATTGGGGGTCAGGAAAGGACTCCTTGGGGTGATGGGAAAGCGTCCCCTGATTGCTGTTCTCTACCTGGGCAACACAACTGTCAAAGTACACCCTACTGTCCGAATGGGTCTATGTGTTATCTGAAGCAAAAGAGTCACTAAAGACAATTGCAGGCATGTTAGCAAACTGCTGAAGAGACAGTGGGAGCTGGGCGGACCACACGGGATAACACTAGTAACTAAAACAGATGTCAGGACAGAGGCTCTGCCTAACACAGAGCTGCTCCCCAGGATGCAAAGCTCAACCTGGCAGAGGCCAAGCTCAAGAGTCACCTGTTGCCATGTCCTCAAAGGCCAATCCCACTGTTATGGAATGCCAACAAAAGTCAGCAATGCTAAGTAAAACAAAACACGGTTTTCTGAAATGTTTTAAATTTGATCCAAATAAAATTCACATCAATTTTCTTCTTCAAAATACATGTTTTACCCTTGTTTTATTTCAGCATCTCTTTTAGATAGTTCAGGTTATAAAGGTTTCATTTCTCAGAAAGTGGTCACTGCACATTATACCAAAGCATAATGATTCAAGAACAATGCAATTCTACAATGATATGAAGCAAGGCTTTTATGGAAAATCCAATTTAATTTGTTCAAAAAATTGACAAGAAATGGTCACTTTAGAAAATGATTGTTATGATATCTGTTGAAAGAAGAATGTTGAAATCTTTTTGTACATTCCAGCATCCACTTTGATCAAGATGGAGGGTCAGAGACTAGATCTAACACCATCTACCTTAAACAACTAAACCCTGCATAAGCAACTGAGGATGGCTGTCCAGCCCCTAGGCATAAGCAACGAGAACAGGATCCTCAAGAGGAAAAACATATGGTGAGCCCTGAGATTCTAAAGAGCTTCCAGGTCCAACATGGGCAAGGACTATTTGCAAGAGCAGCCCAGTGGTTCCACTGACTTGGGAAGACAAAGACAGGAGAGTCCAGGAAATCAAAGCAGTCCACCTGCAGGGCACAGCCAAAGGAGAGTGTAGAACCTCAAAGCCCTGGGAAAAGCTCCCCACATCCAGCAATGACCAGAGCAAGGGCCAACACAGGCTTCTCAGGAAACCACCTTAAAAAGGAGGAGGACAGGGCTGGGGTTGTGGGCTCAGCAGTAGAGCGCTCGTGTAGCGCGTTTAAGGCCCTGGATTCAATCTTCAGCCCCACATAAAAATAAATAAATAAAATAAAGGTATTGTGTCCAACTACAATTAAAAATTAAATATTAAGGGTGGGGGGGGGACAATCACAAAAAAGGAGACAATCATAAAGGGCTGGAAACAGTCTCATTTCTGCTCCCACCAAATTCATAGGAAGATCTGCCTCAGTAATGGGGTAAACAGCTCTAGACTAGATGTTACTCTGGTCTCCCCTAACAGAGTTTGAAATAAAGACTTGAGAGCTGAGATTGTGGCTCAGTGATAGAGCACTTGCCTCACATATGTAAAGCACTGGGTTCAATTCTCTGCATCACATATAAATAGATGAGTAAAATAAAAGTCCATCAACAACTAAAAAATATATATTTAAAATAAGAGAGAGACCTGAAAGAACCAACTATTTCAAAAGAGACCTGAAAGAACCAACTATTTCAAAATAGTTCATCTGCATCCCAGGACATGGCCCAAGAATATTTATAGTAATTCAAAAACATTCAACAATAATAAAGAAAAGCTAATGTCTGGCACACACTCAAAAATTAAGACACAAAGAAGCAAGAAAAATGTGGGCACCATTTTTCAAACTGACCAACAATTGTTCAATAAGAAGAAAAAAATCAATAAAAACCAACTAGAACTGACACAATTGAA
Organism: Callospermophilus lateralis; assembly: GCF_048772815.1. Lineage (NCBI taxonomy): Eukaryota > Metazoa > Chordata > Mammalia > Rodentia > Sciuridae > Callospermophilus > Callospermophilus lateralis. Next base: position 65,706,250 of record NC_135322.1, read on the forward strand.
ACAACAGACAAAGATATGGAAGTATTCTGTATGTTCAAGAAGCCTCAGATTAGACATGCTAAATAGAGACACGGAAGATGTAAAAAGGACCCTAATCAAACTTCTTAAATGAAAACTATAGTACACAAGATAAGAACTTCTGGCACACTAGACTTTGCAAAAGAGGGTAGTGGTGAATTTGGGGACAGCAGTAGAAATTTCCCCCAAAATAAGACTCTCTGAGGAAGAGACAAAAATGCTACACTGTGCTCCAGGGCAGTTTAACCAAGTTCATGAGCATGCAGGTGGAGTCTTCCAAGGAAGGAGGGCAGCACATTATCCAAGAAATAATGGCTAAGAACTTTCAAAATTCAGCAAAATAAATAAATAAATAAATCCACAGATCCAAACAAGCTCAACAAAACTGAAGCATAAGAAACATAAAGAGGGGATAAGGTTGTGGTTCAGTGGTAAAGTACTTGCCTAGCATGTATGAGGCCCTGGGTTTGATCCTCAGCACCATCTAAAAATAAACAGAATAAAGGTACTGTGTCCATCTACCACTAAAAAAAAGAAAGAAAGAAACATAAAGAAAACTACACAAAAGTACTCCATAAATAAATTAAACCAAATGTCTTAAAAACATCCAGAGAAAAGAGTCAGTCACTTTACATAAAGGAAAGGGGAGGTGACTACAGGCTGAAAGCAAGAGTAAGCAGTCTGGCCCACCCCGCCCAGCAGAACACCTGTGCAAGCAAAGGCAAAGGCAGGGTGAGCACCTGGAGGCAGACCAGAGCCACAGCATTCTGCAGCAGCAGGCATCACAAGGAGTGCATGCTGCAGGTCTTCAGACAAAAGAACCAAGAGAGGATAGAGCCAGATCTACAGAGAAGCAAGGAGCACCACCAATGCACAAGCCAGCTTTGCTGCCATTCACTCTCAGAAGTCACCACGTGACTTGGACTACCTAACTTCTTCAAGTCTAGATTTAAAAAAAAAAAAAAAAAGTCTTGAACTCATGGAACCTTTGGAGCTAGAGGTGTAGCTCAGAGGTATGGTGCTTTCCCTGACATGGTAGTCTTGGCCTTGGGTTCCATCCCCATCCCTGTCCCCATCCCCATTAACACACACACACACACACACTCTCTTGAGAGCCTCTGCAGTAATGTAGTAACAAATTCAAGAGGCATAAAAACTAAACTGTGGAGAGGGAAAGGGAATAGAAAAGACAGTAGGATTAATTGGTCATAAAATTCACTAGCCTCCTGTATGACCATAAGAGTAGAAACCTAAATACAGTAAGTTATACGACGTATGTACATTCTGCCAAAATACATTCTACTGTCATATGTAACTAAAAATAAAAAATAAAAATAATAAAAAAAAAAAACTACACTGCAAGAAATCTGTTTTAAACCATGAAGTGGTAATGAAGTTCAACAGGCTGGGCATTGAGTCACATTAGGGGAAAGGGCTCACAGAGACATCATGATGTGTCCCACATAGTCCTCAAAGACTACCCACAGGAGAATGTTAGTAATGAGTTTCATAGGAATTATATTAAAGGCTTTCCTTCTTTTTTTCCTTTGAGAATGATAAAAAAAATATTATTTTTAATTTTTTTCAATGACAAATATATTCATTCACATAATAAAACTTATGATCTATTTACAATCCTACCAATTCAAAACCTTCTCTTCCAAGACAGCCACAGTAGCACTCAATTGAAGTCCCAGCTACTCAGGAAGTTCAGGCCAGAGAAATTCAAGGCTAGGAGCTCAAGACCAGCCTGGGCAACACAGTGAGCCCTGTCTCAAAAAACAATAAATGAAAGAAGGGACAGATGGAGGGGAAAACCAAAGAAATTTCTCTTTCATTTTTGGTAGACTCTCTTCTTTAACCAAGACTTTTTTTTTTATTATTTATATTAGTTATACATGGACACAATATATTTATTTTGTTTATTTATTTTTAAGTGATTCTGAGGATGGAACCCAGTGCCTTGCATGTGGGAGGCAAGAGTTCTGCCACTGAGCCACAGCCCCACCCTAACCAAAAGACTTTTTAAAGAATAGTTAAAAATCTATCTAGTTAAGTTTATCCACTAGATACTACTTATCTTCATCTAATTAGAAACACATTCACATCCTATGTGGACCCCTGTAATGCCTACAAGCAACCAACTTAAAAGACAAGGTGGGCCAGGCGCAGTGGCACACACCTGTAATCCCAGGGACTTCTGAGGAGACTGAGACAAGTGGCAAATTCGAGACCAGCCTCAGCACTTAGCAAAATCCTCAGCAACTTAGTGAGACCCTATCTCAAAATAAAAAATATAAAGACTGGGGATGTAGCTCAGCGGTAAAGTGCCCCTGGGTTAGATTCAAGTACTCCCCAAAAATCAAGATGGCTGAGAGGCAAGGGGGGAGTGTTGGAAAGTGCTATTGGCGAAATCATGTTGTGTGCATGTATGAATATATAATAAGAAATTTCCATCATTATGCACAACTATAATGCACCAATAAGAAATGTGGAAAGGGAAGGGAAAAAAGAAAGCCAAGGTGGCTGCCAGGTGCGCTGACGCACACCTATAATACCAGGGATTTAGAAGGCTGAAGCAGGAGATAGCAATTCAAAGCCTCAGCAACTTGGTGAGACCTTATCTCAAAAAAAAAATAAATAAATAAAAATGGCTAGAAATGGGGCTGGGGTTGTGGCTCAGCAGTAGAGCACTCGCCTAGCACATGTGAGGCCCTAGATTCTGTCCTCAGCACCACATAAAAATAAATAAAGTAAAGGTATTGTGTCCAACTACAACTAAAAATAATAATAATACTAAAAAGCGGGGGGGTGGGGCCCTGGGGATTGAACCCAGGGATGTGGCTGGATTCAATCCCCAATACCACATGCATACACAAAAAAAAGTCTAAGTGGCCATAAAGACAAACATTGAGACCAACAAAAAGGAAAAACTCAGAAGTAAGCCTCCACATACATGTCAGGTGGTTTTCTGGAAAGGTGCCAAGACCATTCTGGGGGGGAAGACAATCTTCACTAAACAATGTTGAGACAACTGGGTGCCCACAAGGAAAAAAATGAAGTTGGACTCCTAACTTTAAAACCATTAAGTTTAACTTATGATGTATAAAGATCTAAGTTAAGACAGAAGACTACAGACTAAAAATCGTTGTGGAGAAAGCTTTAAGACAATGAATTTCACAACGTTCTGTTGGATTATGGCACCAAAAACACAAGGACACCAGGGGAAAAAAAAACAGCTAAAATCTTCACACATCAAAGGACACTATCAACAAAGTAAGAATGTGCTAGGCAAGTGGCACTCACCTATGATCCCAGCTACTGGAGAGGCTGAGGCTGCAGGATCACAAGTGGTAGGCCAGTCTTAGCAACTCAACAAGATTCTGTCTCAAAAAAAAAAAAAAAAAAAAAAAAGAAAGAAAGAAAGAAAGAAAAAGAAAAGACTGGAAATGTAGCTTACACGTGGTTTTGATCCCCAGTTCCACGGAATAAAATAATAGTTACAGAGAAAAGAAGAAACCATGAAATGTGAGAAAATCTTTGCAAACATGTATCAAATAAGGGACTGATACCCAAAATATATATATTTCCCATAACAAGGGAAGAGCCCAGTTGAAAAGTGGACCAAAACCAAAACAGACATTTTTCAAAAAAGATATACAAACAGCCAAGAAACACATGCAAAGACACCCAGCATCTCTAGTCATTAGAGAGCTGTAAATCCAAATAAGACACCATTTTCCCACACATTCAGATGGCAACTATTCTAAAAAAGGGCAGAAAGTAAATGTGGAGTCTGTGGAGAAACTGGACCCTTTACACTGCTGATGGCACCACATGGTATGGTTGCTCTACAAAACACTATAGCAGTCTCTCAAAATTACAGGATCTTAATATCCAGCAACTCCACTGTGACAATCCACATTCCTTTGGGTCTCTACCTAAACAACATAAAAGGGGGACCTGAACATATGCATCCCCTGTTCACAGCAGCATTATTCACAGGAGCGAAAAGGTGGAAGCAATGAACTGAAAAACAAAAAATGAACACATGATAAGTGCTCACAATGGAATACTATTCATTCTTTAGAGGGAAGGAAACTGACCCATGCAACAACACAAAGGAACCTTTAAGAGGGTGAAGGGAGCCAGTCACAAAGTACACACTAGGCTGTGGGCATAGCTCAAGTGGTAGCAAATGAGAGCCCAGGTTCTATCCCTAGCACTGCTGACACACACATGTAACAGGGAAAATGTTGTATGATTCCACTTGTGAGAGATACCCAGAGCAGTTAAAACCTGCAAAAAAGCAGGATGGCAATGTAGCAGCTTCTGGGAAACAGAGAGAAAGTCAATGCTCAATGGGTATACTCAGAGCTATTGAAATGGTCTTATATATACTTCATAATAATCATCTCTAAAAACCCCAAATTGGGGGGGCTGGGGTTGTGGCTCAGTGGTAGAGCACTTGGCCTAGCATGTGTGAAGCAATGGGTTCGGTTCTCAGCACTGCATAAAAATAAATGAATAAAATAAAGGTCCATCAACAACTAAAAATATACGTAAAAATAATTTTAAAAAAAGAAAAGAAAAACCCCAAGTTGGCCAAAGTTCAATTCTAATGCTGTTTTACTAAACAGGGTAAAATTCATTATCTGTGCCTTCTCAGTTATGCTACCCAAATTTCCAAACTTCTCTTTTAACCTGAGTAAACAAGGCCAGGCACTGGGAGACTGAGGCCAGCATGGGCAACACAGTAAGTCCTACCTCCACAGAGATGAATACCTCCTCTAGCACCAACCATCATGGCCTTTTGCATTAAAAATATGAGCTGTAAAAAGCAGGGTTCTCACCTGAGCCATACCACCTACCTAGTGACTCCACTTTTGGGGTTTTTAGAGCACTTATCCATGATCCTCCGCCCAGAGCCGTGGAGTGCACTCCAGTGCCCGCTTCAGCACACTGCCAGCACGCCATTCGTCACAAGCCTCGTTTTACCAAGTCACCTCACTAGCACCAGCTCAACCATGATCGATGCTTCTCTCAAGGTGTGCTGCCAACACCAGGTATCCAGTTCATTTAATTCAGAGCTAACTCCTTACACTGCCACATGTACATCAGGACAGGTATTCTACTTGAGAAAAACACCCTCTTCTGTATGAGTCAAAAACCTAATGCTTCCTGTTAAGACATGGGTCTACTAACAACCTTAGATCACAGTGGCCGATAGACCCCTTGCACCTAAGATTTCTTAGAGTGGCAAAAGAATAATTCTGTAACCACACTGGAAACAGAACCACAATATGCCAGAAATGACCTTGGCCATGCCCCTATATAACAGACCATGAATGAGATCAAATGAGCAAGTCTAAGAAACCACAGCCCAAACCAAACACAAGAAAGAAGGAAAGCCAGGACTGCCACCAAAACAACCAGGGGACCCAAGCCATGCCAAACCACCAACTGTGGCAGGGTCAGCGATCTCGGCCCACAGGCCAAATCTGGCCCCTTGTCTTTTTAATGTATCAGTCTACAAACTAAGAACTGGCTTACATTTGTATCCAGTTGAAAAAGAACTTAAATTTCTGACAAGTGAAAATTAGGTGAAATGATCATTTTGGTGTCAATGGAGTTTCATGGCAGGCAGCCAGGCTTACTCGGCAGTCTGCGGCAATGGTACTACCACACAGCAGAACTCAGCAGCTGAAAAAAAGAATGTGCTGGCCCACAAAGCTTGAAATGTCAACTCTGGCCCTTCACAGAAAATCTGTGAGAGAGAACAGAAAGTCATGCTTACATGCTGCAAGGACCTGCAGAGTACTAAGCAGTACACAGAAGCAGAGCAGGCACCACCATGGCCAGACAACAACTCCTGCAAGGTTCCAAGGGGCCAGCAATCAGATGGCATCAGACTTCCAAGGCGTTGGCAAGACAGCAGAACCTGTGACTGTACACTCCCCCTAGGGGAGCCCACTTCAACAGGCAGAGGGCTGCTGTGCCATCAGGCAGGCAATGCCCACTCCTCTAGAAGTCTATCATGAGACAAAGGGAAAATCCCCCAAGTGTCCTGATGAACTCCCAATACCACGGAAACTTCTACCAGGGAAAGAAGAGCACTGTGTTCCAGTCACCAATCATGCTTTTCAAAATGTTAGGATGTCGATCACAGCAGGGACCAGGATGAGGAGCAGGTACATGGGCACGAAATCAATGTGGTACCTAGGAAAAGATGCTGGCAGAACCCGCTCCACTGAGCAGGGACAGTCACCCTACACTAACATACCAAGAGTGGCCCAACTGCTGGCAGCAGTTCTCTCAAAAGGAAATGGTTCCCTTGCTTACCTAAAACCTGAAGGCTTACTTCACACTTACGTGGAATTCCACAACAGGCAGTTGCCAGGGAATGAGGAAAGATGGGGCTGAGTGAGGCTCTGGGAGGGGTGGGTGATCATGGACAAACAACACAACATACTAGAAACCCCTGGACTGTGCATTTCAAACGGGGACTTTTGTGTCACATGAACTATATCTCAGTTAACAACTCTGAAAGGAAATTCACCTTTCCTTTATATATATAGCCCCAGGCCAAAAAAAAATTATCAGACATGCAGAAAAGCAAAGAAATACAACCCATAATGAAGAAAAAAGAAATAATCAATTAAAACCAGCCAAGAACCTAAACAGAATTCAAATTAAGAGACGAAAGACAATAACAGGGGCTGGAGTTATACTTCAGTGGTAGAGTGCTTACCTAGCATGTGTGAGGCACTGGGTTTGATTCTCAGCACCACATATAAGTAAATAAAATAAAGGTCTGTCAACAACTTAAACAAAAGTTAAAAAAAAAAAAAAAAGTAACAGCTACTAATACTAAATTCCATGTTTCAAAAGTGTGAAGACATGAAGATCTGCATCCCACCTCCAAGACATAGCACCAGGTACAGGGTGAACTTCTGGATGTTGTAGTCAGATAGGGTATACTGTTTGCCAGCAAAGACCAATCCTGCTGGTAGGGGCAGGGGATGTCTTCCTTGTCTTGGACCTTTGCCTTGACATTCTCAATGGTGTCACTGGGCTCCACCTCCACAGTGATGATCTTTCCAGTTAAGGTTTTCACAAAGATCGGCATTATCAGTGGTGGCAGCACACAGCAAAGAAGCTAGGGACCCTGACCAGCAAAACCATCACTCAGCAAAAAGCAAGGCACTAAGCAACTCAGTGAGACCCTATCTCTAAATAAAATAGAACATAGGGCTGGGGATGTGGCTCAGTGGTCAAATGCCCCAGAGTTAAACTCCCAGTACCAAAAAAAAAAAAAAAAAAAAAGTATGAAGACACAACCCCCACCCCAAGCACTTGGAGACTATCTCCTGGAAGTTCCACCCACTACTCACTGGGGCCTCTCTGGAGACCAGCCCTGCCCCGTCACCTCACTGGTATAAGTAAGCTCAGTGTGGTCTGAACAAGGGTTTACAAAAGACCACTCCAAACTCCAGGGACTTCAAGAGTTCTCTGAAAGGAAGAGCAGGGACACGCAGAGATCCAACACGTTTATGCCCCAAGTCTGCTGCACCAAGCAGCTAAAATTAAGTGAATTATTCCTAACTTCTAGTTTTAATAACAAAGAATATTTCTTGAGAAAAGAAGGTGAAATTTAAAACTTCTGATTACTTAATTAGGTCAATGCTGACTGCATTTTTCCCTGCCTTGAGTACTTCAAAGTAAAATGAAGAATGATCAAGAGACTGTTTCACTGCGTGACCAACTGTCCCCAGTTTATACACCATGAGCTGTTTGTTGCCTTCTTAAAGCATCTGTAACACTCCACATGCAAGATGTACTGTTCTTCCTGTTCCGAACACTGCAGTAAATACACTTAGGCTATCATGGATGAGCCTTCAACACCACATGACACTGTGATGGAGAAACCTGGTGGGGAGGCTCTACTGAACTGGAAGAAGAAACTCAAAACAAAAAATTAAACAACTTTCAGGATGAATACAGCGAAAAGGAGATTTGTGTTTAAGCAGTTTCTACAGATGTGCCAAAGGGAGGCCTTCCTACCCTCACTGGGATTGTGGCTGCAGCTCCTCCATCCTGAGGAAGAGCACTAACTGAGGACGATTCCCTACTCTCATCAGCTGGGCTAGCTCTGTGGCTAGCACAAGAGGCAAAATTGAGGCCTTGTCATGTATAACTAATTAAAACAAATTTAATGTGTTTTTTTTTTTTTTAATATTTGTTTAGTTGAGGCTGGGGTTGTAGCTCAGTGGCAAAGCGTTTGCCTCCCACACATGAGGCCCTGGGTTCAAACCTCAGCACCGCATAGAAATAAATAAATAAATAAATAGAAATAAAGATATTGTGTCCATCTGCAACTGAAAAAGATATTTTAAAAAATATTTGTTTAGTTGTACATGGACCTTTACTTTATTTATTTATATGTGTTGCTGAGAATTGAACCCAGCTTCTCACGCATGCTAGGCAAGTGCTGTGCCACTGAGCCCCAGCCCTAGCTTGTTAAAAAAAAAAAAAAAAAAAAAAACTAAGAGGAAGATATTATCCCAATTCTTAAAAGGAAAATATGTGAATGTACCTGTGTTCACAGATTATGATTAAGATTAGAACACTATCTACAAATCTGCAGAAAAGGGCTAAAAACACTTCACATCCATTCACAGCCAAGTGGCAACAGGAAGCTCTCAGGAGTCAAGGACAAGGCAGTGGGGCTGAGGAGAGGGTGTGTAAGGACCAAGTCAAGGACACACACCCACAGACAAGGGCCAGACTGAGCCTGGGCAGAGAAGCCACTCACCCTGACAAAGAGAAAAGGAAACACTTACCTCCGGGTTCCTGAGGAAAGCACAGAACAAGGAATGCCCTCCTTCCTACAGTTCTCGCTGCAGATGCTCCTCTGAGCCTCTAAACTGGGCAACTACCTGGAAACTCCAAAAGGTTTCCCAGCAGCCTTTAATCTGCTGAAAGCAATGCTCAAAACCTACTAACCTGAATCTCTGCTTGTGGGGTGATCTCAAACCTAAGGAGTTCAGGAACCCTGAAAGAGATGAATTGAGTTTCACAAATAGCAAGAACTCAACTCTGAAGGAGGCAACAGAAAATGGTTTTGTCAGTCTGCTCTGAGAATGAGCTTCAGGTCACAAAGGAAGGCAATCACTAGGTGTCCAAGGTACAGGTGATTCATTCCTCAAATCAGGAAGGGTGCCCTCAGTAATCTGGGACACCTTACAACAGGGAGAAAGGAGAGCAGTCCTGCACCGAGCACTTACATCCTAACCACCAGACCACGTGCAGATCCTAACCAGCCATCCAAGCACGCGATACTGGTTTTATCTCAATTTTTTGTGAGCTAAGCTACATTCTCTGCCAAAGGGTACCTGAGTAGTAAAAGCAGCATGATTAGCGGTGCTTCCCACTAACCAGGCATAAAGCACGGTGAAAACAGAGGAAGATTACTGGAGCTGGTAGTGCCCATGCCTGTCCGAGGTCTCCTGCAGTTCTACAGCGCAGGTTGACTAAATGTGAAGGTGCTCCCAGCTAAGCAGGGGTGTACCCTGGGGCAGTGGAGCAGGTAACAGCACTGTGTGTGTGTGTGTGTGTGTGTGTGTGTGTGTGGGTGGTGGGGGAGGGAGTCTAGGATAAGATGAAGGTTCTAAATCCAAGAACACCTGCCCATCCTTTCTGAGGCTGAAGCTGCTGTCAAACACTCCTAGAACACAGCTTCAAGAGAGCTGAGGAGGAGCCAGAAGAACAGGAGGCAAACAAGGGCATGAGCTTGCACCCTCATGCCCCAAATCACAGTGCTGTCTATGCTTCTGGTTTTGCATAGATGGGGAAAGGGCACCATTACAGTTTCTCAGTTCAATATTAGAGGGTCTGGGCATTTACTCAAAGAAAAAAAAAAGGAAGACCCTCCCATATTCCACAAGTCACACAGCAGTGACAATGAGGAAGCTTCTGGCATCTGAAACAAAGACGAGAGTAAGGAATCACACACACTGCACTCTCCGGTCCTGTTAATGGCCGTGCTATTCATTTCACTCACTAGAAGGAAGACTAGGCATCCACCAGGATGGTCCCAAGCCCTGTGTTTGGCACTTCAAGAATACAAAATATCATGCAGTGGGAAAGACAGTTATGTAAAGGAAGATTACAACACAGAACAGTAAATTATTACCAGGGGGGCAAAGGGTGAGGATGAAAACCTGACCAAGTGGGGTGGAAGTTATGGGCAAAGCAGAGCTATCATGAGCTCAGGAGGATTTACTGGGGGGTTGGGGCAAAGAGGCAAGCAGGTAGTGACTAGGGCAAAAGTAAACAGGAGAGAATTCCAGACAGAAAGCAAAGACTTGAAAGAATGAAGTCATCTCTAAGAAACAAAATGATCAAGCCAGATCTGCATGTGAGAGAGATCAGCTTGGAACCAGTGGTGGACACACCTGTGATCCCAGCTACTCAGATCAGAGGCCAAAATAGGAAGATGCCAAGTTCAAGGTCAGCTTAAGCAAAAACCTATCTCAAAACTTAAGGGAAGGGCTGGGGTTGTAGCTCAAAGGAAGAGCACTTGCCTAGAATGTGTGAGACACTGGGTTCAATTCTCAGCACTGCATGTAAATAAATAAAATAAAGGTCCATTGGCAACTAAAAAATATTTTTTAAAAAAAAATTAAGGGGAAAAAGGGGGCTGAGGATGAAGTTCAAAAGTAGTGGGCTTGCACAGAATGCATGAGGCCCTGGGTTCAATCTCCAGTGCCACAAAAAAGAAAAAGAAGAAAACTTACCTTGGCAATTGTGAGAAGTCAAGGATCAGTTAGAAGGCCAGGGCGACAATGCAACGTATGCCAAGTAGAAATGAAGACTTCTCTCCCCCTAAGGCTGTGAAGGTGGAACAGGCAAGCCCTGGTGTGGAAGCTTTAATTCACCTAGCTTCTTTATTTTATTTTTGTAGCAAGAGTCTGTATTTTCCTATTTTATGACCTCTGATATTCCAAGGGCCTGTCTTAACCCTAAGAGTTGACATGTTGGTGGGAATAGCTAAATATTTCCTTTTTTTTAAAATCATCTTTTGTACATGTAATCATGTAAAGCAAATGGTGAAACACTGTTCTAACGGTTTACTGAGAAGGAGAAAGACTCAACTTTGGGGCAGAGAATTCTCTCCCACTATGTGGAAACTGACCCACACTGATATGTGGATCAGCACTGTTGGCCCAAGTTTTGTCTAATTTTCTGCACCTGACTTTAGGATCCAAAAACCAAAATTTGAAAAAAAAAAAATAATAATAATGTTTTTTGCCATGTTGTGCCCTTCCTTCTGGAACTGTAAATGAGCACTGTAATGGTACCTGTTTACACTGTGAAGTGGATGTTATTACAGAGAACACAGCAGAGGCTCCCACTGTTGAGCTCATAACGCCTAGTAAACATATCACCTGTGGAGAAATCCATTAGGACCTTCTGGTGCAGTCTATGTGAAATAAATTTTGAATATTTTTCTTAAAAAAAAAAAAAAAAGAGGTCATGGAAGGTGGGACTGAGAGTGTAGACAAGCTAGAGCAATTAGAGCTGCTTAAGAAGGAAAATGAGGGGCTGGGGATGTGGCTCAAGCGGTAGCGCGCTCGCCTGGCATGCGTGAGGCCCGGGTTCGATCCTCAGCACCACATACAAAGACGAAGATGTTGTGTCCGCCGATAACTGAAAAATAAATATTAAAATTCTCTCTCTCTCTCTCTCTCCCCCTCTCTCTTTAAAAAAAAAAAAAAAAAAAAAGAAGGAAAATGACAAGTGGCAGTGCTGTCCCAGAGTAGCAGGAAGGCCAAAGAGGCTACGAAGACAGAACGCTGTACTTGCTTCTAGAGTCAGTCTACTAGCTGCCTGGCAAATGGAGGAGGTGGCAGCTCAGAGCTAGAATCCCACAGGCCCTGGCCCCCGGCTCACCACCACAGACCTGGGAAGCAGTCAGGACAAAGGCAGGCTTGAGGTCTGGGCAGCAAGGCACATGCACAAGCTCTCTCCAGCCAACCTGAAGCCAGCAGTCTCTGTCCTTCTCCTACATAGGCAAGCAAGCCCAGGAGGACTTGTGAACTTGAGAGGGTAGAATACCCCAGGACTGCAGCTTGGGAACCCAGGGAAGGCTCTGAAGAGCACCCTATGCCAACACAGACCCAGGGGGAAGACAGCTGCTAGAGGAACAGCCATCCCCACAGCCCAATGCCCTGGCCTCGAGTCCACACAGACAAGTCAAGGGCAACTTTCTCATACCAAGAATTAAAAGCTCCAACTTACAGTTTTAACTTTAGAACTTCCTTACATAAAGAATAAAAAAACTACCTCCTGCCCATGCTGGTGCCACTGTGGTGCTCTTCAACTAGCATAGCCTAATCCACTGAGTGCATTTCCTGCCTTTTATTCCACTCTGCCACTACTTCTCCAGCCACTGAATTTTCTGAAGATGTAAATTTGAAACAAAAAGTTTCTCTCCTTCTTAAAAGCTGGCTTTTAATACAATCTACTTTTATGCACACCTATTTGTGGAGTACGACAAGCGGGAAAGCCCAGTCTTCTGCCCTGCACAGTCGTAGTTCCACACAGGGGTGCAGGGTGGCAGGACCAACAGCACATGGCAAAGGCAGTGGCATGCCTCTTGCAGTAAGTCCTAAGCCAAAGCTTCTGGGATGCCACTCCATAATGACATGATGTTATTTAAGACTCATTCTTAGCATGTGGAACAACTGTTGTTTCAGGCTTAAAAGAAGCAAGCTGCCATGTTGCAAACGTCCAAATGGCAAAACACACTGGAGGTCTTGAGCAGAGATAAAAGCAACCCTCAGGGACAGCCAGCAAGAAAACGGGCTTCATTCAGTTCTACCCTCAGACACAGATTAGTTCTGCCAATAACCTGAGAGCACCCAGGAGCACCAGCAGTCCACTCGAGCCTCTGGATGAGACCTGAGCACAGCAACAGAAAGGCTGTGCCCAGACTCCTGACCCACAGAGGCTGAGAGACCATACATGTGTGCTGCTTCAAGCAATCACATCTGTGGGGATCTGTGACCCAGGAGCTTAAGGCAAACACTCCCACAGGTCCCACTGAAGGAGAGTCATGGCACTCTTCCTCGATACTCCTTCCAGGCAAGAATGGCATTCAGTAGCCCTGGTCCAAAGGAAGAACATCAGCGCTCACTCATACCACTACACCAATCAATCTAGACCATCTTCCTTTAAGTGACTTCACAGCTTTGACAAATTATTATATCTCAACTTTTCAAATGTAAATTGGACAGAATGCTGCTCTTCAGATTAAAAATCTAACTCTACATCTCTGCAAACCTTCCCATAATAATCCATGCAGACATGCCAGCAAGGTGACCAGTTCTGCCTGGCTAGGAGCTGCTTCCCTTCTACCCCTCCACAGAGGCTGCAAAGCTTTCCCTGCCCTCTCTTCCTACCCCTGCCTGCATGATGAGGACCTCAGCTAGGGGCCAGCAGCAGGAACTTTTACAGTTCAGGACAAATCTTAGCATGTATTATTCAAGCAGTAGGTTCTCAGCAGACCATCCCAATTGCTCTCACTAGGAGACAGTCTTACAGGACAGAGAAGGGCTACAGAGTCTAGCTCATAGGTAAAAAGAAAAGCCATGAGCACTCAACAAGAGAACAAAAGCCCTCAACACTCAGGCAGGAGGGAGAAGATCACACCTTCCTCATTATCCAGGTTCTGATGGTCTGGTGACCAACTGGGATGAGAAGGAGGACGCCTCAGTGCCTCCCCTCCAAGCAACACTGCTGCGCACTGCTGAGGACTCAGAACTGCATTATTAAAGCCATGTACCCTAGCGCATGATCCAAAGTGGAGTCACTGCCACACTGGACTGTTTCCATAGTAACCAGAAAGAAAATAAAAAGCAACCAGTTTTACATGAAAATTATTCTCCATTACAATAACACTGCAGTCAGGCAAAAGATTTTGACAAAGAAATAAGCAGACAACATCTATAATATCAATGCTAATGATTTATTCACCAATCATACAAAACAATCATTTTCCTTTAAATTCTACAACAACTTTTTACTGTTCACCCCAAAGTCTGAGAACTATTTCATAAACACTGAACATTTCTATCTGGCAAAGTGATTAATTCCAGCTTCTCATGAGGCCTAAGTTAGGAGAATATCAAGTTCAAGGCCAGCCTGGGCAACTTAGAAAGACCCTGCTGCCTCAAAATAAAAAAAAATTTTTTTAAATGGGCTGGAGTGTGGTACAGTGCCCTGGGTTCAATTCACAGTACCACAAAATAAAACAGAACAATCCTATCAAGGAAGTGGTTGGTCCGCATTTTTTAACTAGCAAACAGTAGCAACAGATATCGCAAAAGTCAAGGAACAAACCTAACAGTTATAATGAAATCAAAATCACGTTCTCTGCTTTAATGTATAGTAGTCAAGAAAAGAAATGCCCTCAGAAGTGCAAAGAAGGGCCATAACAACAACTGAACAGTCGATGAATAAAAGGCAGGGAATGAGCACACCCCAAAAGCAAGGAATCTTAGCCAAGGCCAGAATCCTCATCAAAACTCCAAGCTACCAGAGCTGGGCCTGGCGGTGCATGCTGGCAATCCCAGCTCCTCAGGATGCTGAGGCAGGAATAGGGCCAGGTGGAGGCTGGCCTGGTCAAAACCCTGCCTCAAAAAAAAAGAAGGGGTCTGAGGCTGTAACTCAGTAACAGAGAGCTTGTCTGGCATGTGTGAGACACTGGGATTGATCCTCAGCACCACATAAAAATAAATAGATATTGTGTCCATCTACAACTTAAAAAAAAAAAAAAAACTTTAATTTTTTTTTTTAGTTGTAAATGAACACAATCTTTGTTCTATTTATTTATTTTTGTATGTGATGCTGAGGATGGAACCAAGCACTCAGCCACTGAGCTATAGCCCCAGCCCCTAAAAAAACTTTAAAAAAAAGAATAAGGGCTGGGGGTGTATCTCAGAGATTGAGCACTTACCTAGCACAGGTGAGGCCCTGGGTTCAATCCCTAGTACAAATAAATTTAAATTAAATCTGATTCAAGTATATCAACTCATTTCCCACCACCAAAAAAAGGCATTTGCATTCAGAAGATCCTATCTTCAAAAACCCCAAAACTCTTCTTGTTTGTCAAGACTTAATAACCCACCACATCAGGATGAACACTGCTCCTCTTAGAGGTAAAATCAGAACTCATTGGAAAACTTTTTTAAAAAATATACTTTTAGGGGGCTGGAGATGTGGCTCAAGCGGTATTGCGCTCGCCTGGCATGCGTGTGGCTGGGGTTCGATCCTCAGCACCACATACAAAGATGTATGTCCGCCGAAAGCTAAAACATAAATATTTTTTAAAAATCCTCTCTCTGTCACTTTAAAAAATATATTTTTAGTGTAGATGGATATATTTTATCCTATTTATTTATTTTTATATGGTGCTGAAGATCAAATGCAATGCCTCACACGTGCTCGGCAAGCGCTGTACCAGTGAGCCACAACCCCAGGCCCTGGAAAACTCTTAATTGGAAGAATGTTGATATCCTCTAGCTCTAGTTTATTTAGAGAATAGAGTGACTATTTTGTTCAATATAACTCACATCAACATGAAGAGATATAAACCAAACCCAGCCACACCAGGAGTAATATCCAACACCCACCCCGCCCTTGCCCAGCAAGGGCAGGTGGGCAGGTTGCAACACAGTACTGACTCAGCCAGGCGGGGCTCCCAGCCCAGCAGTTGCACTCAAGCCACGAGGACTGGGCTGCCCAAGACGCCTTTTCTCCCTGGTCTCACACCTGACCAAGTGTTGGCTGATTCTTCCAGAAGGAGCCACATCCCACATGATCCTCCCACAATGGATACATGGACTGAAAGGCTAGAGCAGAACTCCCTACACCCAAGCACAAGACTGCCACCCTCGCCCCTGATTTCCTATTCCTCACGATCCCACATGGCCTTCTGAAATCTCCTTTACCTCAGAAGACTGTCCGAGAGCTGCTGTCTCCTTCCTCAGACACAAAGAAAATCCACAGCAATGACTTGGAAACCATGAGGGAACTCATTCTGCACATCACAGCAATGGCATTCACCTGTTCATCAGATGTTCCTTGCAGAGTGGCAACGACATTCGTGACAAGTCTGCATTAACTGTTCCACCAAGAATGTTGTCAGGGTTTTGTAGACAGAAACAGAAGACCCTCTATCAAGTCCAAACATCATCCAAACAACAGGCCCTTGCCCTATGAAAACTTTCACCTTCAGGAAGGGTGTCTAGTTTGTCACATCTTTCAAAGTTCAGAACATTATGCAGAACACAAGCTCAGACATGGCAAGCCTTTAAAATTAAATCCCAAGCCCTCATACACTGTTGGTGAGCATGAGCCAGTACAACCTTAACCAAAAGCAACCTAACTAGATCAGACTCTCGGAAGGTAAGTGACACGAAACACTTTCACAGGTACAAGAGGGTGCACAGGATACCACCATCACAGTAAACACTGGGACAACAATGGCGAAGGTAGACCAAGCTGAGGCACACACACATTGCCATGAAGCAGCTATGTTAACACATGATAAACTCCAAGAGTAAGTTTTAAAAAGGCAAGGTACAGAATAGTACACACCTACCACAGCAGCCTCATGCACACACACACGCTTCTGCATCCAAGGAAGAGCCCTGGGAGAACTCCAAAGCAGTACTAAAAGGCTGGGTATCCAAGAGCTAAGACTCCCCTCATCAACGGACAAAAGGAAACCACAATTGTCAATTAAAAAGCAAGCATAAGGATAAAAGCAGCCAGGCATGGTGGCACTCATGGCAGGACGAGGTAGGAGAATCCTACATTCCAGGCCAGCCTGGGCAAGTCAGCAAGATCCTATCTCAAAATAAGAAAATAAAAAGAGCTGGGGATATATAGCTCAGTGATAGAGAACACCTGGGTTCAATCCCCAGTACCAAAAAGAAACATGTGAGAAAAAGTTCTTCGGTCTTATCTTGGTCTCATCTATGTAAGTCAGAATTAGTTTAGCTTGCTACTTTGACTCTCAGAATTAATGTGAAGTATAAAAATATCACAAAGCATCTCTCCAGTATTCCTACCATCAAAATGTCAAACAGAGAAGCTGAAAATCCAGTAAAATGCAAACATGTCAAATCTTGGCCTACACTCAAGTGTCTGCACTGTGTCCCCTTCCTAGGTTTGGCTGGAACATTTGAAAGTGCATGGCTGTCAAACACCTCGCCACTCAGAGCCTGGGCAAACACTTTCTATGGAGAAAACAATCTGTGAAACTGCAGAATCACCATAACGCTAAGCAAATCAATACACTACTGATACATCTGATGCCAATTCACGTACATACACATCTGTGTCTCCAAGCATTCCAAATGGAGATGCAACCAGTTTCCTCACTGCATGTGGTCACAGGGACATTCAGGTTAAGCAGCTACTGATACACCTCACAGATGCCAATCACAGTGCTGGGCCACCAACGGAGTAGGAGAACACACACAGCACAGCATGCACAAACATGAGAACATCATGACAGTGCAAGCAGCCAGAGGCTTCTACGCACATGGGCACCCGGAGTCCTCAGCAACACAGGGAGGGAAAGCATCATTCTGAGCTTCTGTTGAATGAAGAGGTTCTGGAAACAGTGGCAATGTAACACAACGCTGAACATTTGGGGCCAGTGAACTGAATACTCTGGGGACGTGGCTCAGCAGTAGAGCACATGCCTAGTATGCCTGAGCCCCTGGGTTCCATCCCCAGGGCGACACAAACACACAAACACAGACACACACACAAACACACACACACACACAAATGGCTAAAAAGGAAAATTTCAGATAACACAATAAACATTTCATATAAAAAAATATATCGGGGGGCTGGGGATGTGGCTCAAGCGGTAGCGCGCTCGCCTGGCATGCGTGCTCGCCTGGCATGCGTGCGGCCCGGGTTCGATTCTCAGCACCACATACAAACAAAGATGTTGTGTCCGCCGATAACTAAAAAATAAATATTAAAATTCTCTCTCTCCCTCTCTCACTCTTTCTTTAAAAAAATATATATATATATCGAGGATGTGGCTCAGCAGTAGAGCGCTTGTCTAGCGAGTGTGAGGCCCTGGGTTCAATCCTCAGCATGATATAAAATAAATAAAACAAAAGTATTGTATCCAACTAAATATATATATATATATATTTAATATTTAATTCCAGGAGCAGTGACACGTGCCTGTAATCTCAGCTTCTTAAGGGGCTGAGGTAGAAAAATGGCAAGTTCCAGGCCAACAAGTCAGCAAGACCCTGTCTCAAAATAAAAGAATGGCTGGGCTGTAGCTCAGTGGTACAGCACTTGCTTAGCACACACAAGTCCCTGGATTCAATCCCAGTACTTAAAAAAAAAAAAAAAAAAAAAAAACACGAATGTGTGTATATGTATGGGGAATGTATATATCATATGTTTGTGTACATATAAAAAATGCATTTTTATAGGGAGGGAAGAATTTATGAACACATAGAGCGCGGTCACACACCAACTCCATAATGAAAAGTACTGCATCAGTGCTTCCTCACTACTTTGCTCTGCTCTACCTGAAGACCCCTTTACAATGAGCCACCAAGTCTGCTGTGAAGCATTCAATTATGAGCCAGAGAGATGATTAGAGCCACCTTGGAAATGAGGTGCCAGGATGGCCAGCACAACTATGCCCCAACCTCACTGGAGGCTGGAGCCTTGAAGAAATCATGGAGCACTGTAACCAGTCATCACTCTGTCTCCACCGTACAATTTTTTTCTTTTTCCAGCTTTCAGAAAACTGGTGAATATCATCTCTAGATATCATTGTGCTTACTGGGAAAATAGGTCACAATAAAATAGTTTTGGAAACATGACACAAAAATTTTAAATGCTAAAACTAGACCTAGTATTTGTTTCTTGGTGTATTATCCTTTCTATTCTAATTTATTATGACTTCAAAGGAACCCCCAAAATCAAATAAAAAATATAGCTTAACTTGGGGGCTAATAAACTGATTTTGTGCTTCATGTTTTCTAGGACAGTTCCTAACTGGTGTGTCTGTCAAGACACAAAGGCCCAGGGCATAGCCACTGTAGCTCAGCCCACCTGAACTGGACTTGGGAAGCAGCAACACATGCAGGCTGTCCAGCATAGACCCAAGAAACACTGTGCAGGGTTACAGTCAGAGTTGGAGAAAAAGGAACATAAAACTAGCACCCCACAGCCAACAGCAAAAAGGAAGTAGATAGGGGCTGGGGATGCGGCTCAAGCGGTAGCGCGCTCGCCTGTGCGGGGCACTGGGTTCAATCCTCAGCACCACATAAAAATAAAATAAAGATGTTGTGTCCACCGAAAACTAAAAAAATTAAATATATATATATATATATATTTAATTTTATATATATATATATATATATATATATATATATATATAAATAAATATAAAACCTTAACTGGTGGTGTTAGTTTTTCCTTTAAAATCCTTCAAACCCACATAAGGCATCCTGTTCAAAGAATGGTCTCCACATTGTTAACCACACCACACTTGAATATTCCCCACCCGAGTCAGCCCACAACGCCCCAGAGGGCATGGGTCTCAGGTCTTGCAGACGGGTGCCCCCATGAACAACCTGCAGACTCTACTTACATAAGCAACCAAGCTGTGTACAAACGTGTCCCTAGACAGTTACAGCCAGCATTAAGTGGCCCTCACTCCTTACTCTCATCCAACTTTCCCTGATGGAATCATCTCCAACAACTAGGGTTTCTCCCTGTGATGGCTCTCATAGGGATTCTGTGCTGGTGCTAAGGAAACCCCTTATTTCCATCAACTCCAGCATCAAAAAACCACATCACAACAGAATGCAATTTTGATCATTCCAAAGTTTTTCAAGGTGGAAATCATCTGGAAGCTTAAAGTTGCCCTCACTCGGGTCCTTGGGCCCGTCACCTGTTTGTACATTGAGTAAATATATTCCTCAGGCATGTGTGAGCAGTAAGTACTTGCTCCCAGAGGAGAGTCCCGTCAGCAGCAAATCAGTCCCTTGAGCATCAGGCCTGACATCTAGGTACCAGATGACCAGCCTCAAGACAACCTAGCACCACTACAAAAGCATTAATTACAGGGAGGTTTACTTCCTGCACACAACCAATGTGGCTTGTCATGAAAATATCTCACTACTTAGGAATGACTTTTAATAAAACTGAGGGCTATTTAAAGCAGCCTGGGGGTGGAGGGACTGCTTGCCTAGATTAATCAGCACTTGATGTCTGCTTTTGCATGAGTTAGGCTGGTGGACTCCATGAAGTTTCTACCCTTGCCCTTGGCGTTCTCTTCCTAAACCAAGGTGGATACATAAAGACTGCCACTGTAGCAACAGTAACAGGAGGGAGCAGAGCAAAGGCAAGGGCTGGCCAGGTTCCCGAGGGAGACAGTAGAGCTACACTGCTTGCTAAGGCTTCACCAGTAAACTTCCTATTTACAAAACCTCCATGAAGCCAGCAGGGAGAAAACATTCTGTTAATAATGCAACATTAAGGGGTTAGTGTTGTGGCTCAGTGGTAGAGCCCTCCCCTGGCATGTGTAAGGCACTGGGTTCAATCCTCAACACCATACAAAATAAACGAAATAAAGTTACTGTGTCCAACTACAACTTAAAAAAAAAAAAAAAAAAAAAAAAAATATATATATATATATATATATATATATATATATATAAAGGTAAAGCCACTAATATCTGGAATTTACTTGGATTTTACATTCTACAGTTCTGTTTTTTTGTTTTTTTGTTTTTGTTTTTGTTTTCAGTTCTGGGACTGAACCCCACTGAACCACTGAGCTACATCCATGGCCACTTTTTTCAAACAGGGCCTCACAAAGTTAAGTCCAGGCTGGCCTCAAACTTGCCATCCTCCTGCCTTGGCCTCCCATGATTTCAAGTGTGTATCCCCATGACCAGCCAATTCTGGAGCATTTCTACTACCTGATCAAATCCTAAATTCAGAGAAACAGACCCATAAGGAATTGAAATCTAAAGTCACCATCTCACCCACATGGCGCACTACCTGCCAGTGCCTAACAATGACAAGCTGGGGCATGCAAACACAGAAACACAAGATGGGCAGGGGAGCAAAGGGAGGGAAAGGTACTTTTCTCCCCTGAGATGCAGGGGGTGATCACAGGGCTATACCTCAAGTGGTAGAGCTCCTGCTCAGCATGGGTGAGACCCAGCACCAGTTTAAAAAAAAAAAAAAAAGTTACCAGCTCACAGAAGTTAGCATCAGTCACAATAAGGGTCTACTTCTCTGGAGCACATGCAGGATTCCATGTCCAACAGTGCATTTGTTTATTTCAGGAAAACCACGTGAGTGAAGTCTCGTGTGAAATTTTCTACCAGCTCCACATCTCATGAGATGGCCAGCGGAATTATCAGGAGTACAGGCTATAGGCCAGGGAGCTTGGCCAACAAGGAGAGGACACAGGTTCCAGTCCCAGCTCACCTGCAGCTCAGCACAGCACCTGTCACTCTAAGTGGAAGTGTAGGCTAGAATGAACACCACGCAAGCAATACACAGAATAAACACACACTACCATTATTCTACTCCCTACAAATCTCCCCCTCCCTGTTCAGGCCCACAACCTACCTCGAGCCTCCCTGGAGGTAAGGCGTGCCATTTTCAAAATGAGGTGATGCTTGGAACCACAGAACTAGCCATCCAGTGTCCTTACACCTATTATTTAATACTCTATCAAGCCTTTAAGTCTTGAACAACTCTGGTCTCAGAATAGAAGCTGTTCTATTCACTTTAACAGTCCATGAAGGACTGATTTCAAACCCAACTGCAAACATTTTGAAACCAAATAGCTCTGATTAGCCAATTGATCTTAAAATTATTTTTATTTAATTTGACTCACTGAAAGCATATCCATCAAAAGCATCCCTGGACAACAAAGAAACACCCAGCCAGTATGGGTCAGGCAAGGAAAGGCCCTTCTGTATCAGTGCTCTGTGGAACAAGGGTAAAGTTCACCCAGCTCCCATGGTTCTAGCAGGAACTGTGTGTAGCTTCTAACCCTAGTACAACTGTTGATTAGCCCTCTGACAGGGAAAACCATAAAAGCAAATTCCCTCAAGATAAGCAAACTCCCCACCCCACCCCACCCCACCCAGCAAAAGTGAAATGTTTCAATGTAAGAGAGGGTTGGTAACAAAGGAGGTTTACATAAAATAAACACAAAATGAATGTAGCACACAGCCTGGCCAGCCTCCGCCACCCCTGGAGGTGCACCTGGCTGAGCTGGGCAGGCACCCTGCAGAAACACCAGCTGCCAAAGCATTTACACAGCCCCCTTCCCCTGTCATGCAAGGTCTGAAAATATTAAATGGAAAACTCCAGAAATAAACAACAGGTTTTAAACTGTGCCATGTTCCCGCCCGCCCTTGGTCCCCAAGTCCACAGTGCTCATGTATCCTGGAGTCCATTCAATCACCCTTACTTAACAGCAGCCCCAAAGTCCAAGAGCAGAGAAGCTGGCCATTCAGAAACGTCAAGGAGAAGCCCTCAAGTACTTCTTTTCAGTGAAAGGTGAAAGTTCTCAATAAGAAAAAGCATACCCAACTACTCAGGAGGCTGAGGCAGGAAAATCTCAGGTTCAAGCCAGACTAGGAAACAACTTAATAAGACCCTGTCTTAAAACAAAAAGGCTGGGGACATAGCTCAGTGGTAAAGTGCCCCTGGGTGCAATCCCCAGTACCAAAAACAGAAAAAGCATACCACACATAGGATTCAGGATGGGGTACTATCCAAGGTTTTAAGCATAGGCAGCAAAAGGAGGGAGTAGTCTTAGAACACATCTCCCTCAGATACAGGGGACAACTCTAGTTCTGTTCTTCTTTCCTTCTGCCTGTCACCACCCCCTTCAAGATTCTCCAGGTCCTCCCAGCTCCTGGAACAGCTCCTTGCCAGAGCTGGCCAGAAGGACTCTATTGGCAGCACAGTACTCCATGGTCACTTTTCTGGGGCAGGTATTCCTGAGAATTCAAGTATTATTCCTACAGTACATTTCAACTCTCATTGACTACTTCTATCTGGTTGTTCTACATTTTTCTCTGGAAAACAGCATTTCCAGAGTCCTACCTTCCAGCATTTCTAGTAAAACACTCTGCAAACCTGATGCTCAACAGCGCAGAGGATGGTGAGGAAGCACAAAGGAGAGGATGACAGTGGCCCTACATTCAGCACCTCCCCTGCAGGACTTTCTTCCCTGGCTGGGTGAGGGAGCACAGGCTGTACTGCTGGGCTCTCACCACACCAACCCTGCCTCCCCCTTGACAGGCTCATCCTCCCAAGCCCATGTTCTTGGACAGGCTTCCATTTCAAGCAGATTTAGCTGACCTTCTCCCATCCCATGCTGCCTCCACAGCCCCTGTCCAGAGCCTTCTCACAGCAAAGGTGGACTCCACACCCAGGCACAGCTTGAGGAGCACTCTCCAGTGGGCTTCTAGACATCAGCACCAGAAGGGCTCTTTCTTCCAGGCCTATCTCATTTCACAGGACCCAGTCCATAACCCCATGCTTTAGTCAAATGAGTGCAACTCCCCCTATCTCAAAGTAGGGCTTTTGTCCCCACCATGTCAGTGTACCTACAACACAGCCTGACATACAGCCAATAAAATCTGTGGACTAAATCACTCAACATGAGAGAAACCCTCTCCATAAATCATATAATTCATTCCAGATGAAGAAAGAAACAAAGCCATTCTCCCACTACAGAAAAGGCTGAGTTAACTCAAAGCTCAGCTCTGCAAGTGGTCACCACCCTGCCAAAGGTTCGAACAGTTCAAAAACATAAAACAAAGGTCATGTGGTACTTTTCAACACTCCCAAAGTCATGAACACAAGGAAAGACAAAAGCCACTACAGGAAGAGAGGAAGGATCCTATATGGAACCTTAGAACAGAAGGAACAGGACTGGCAAAATGGGTGGGCTCTAATGAAGTCTGAGATTTCCTTAACAGCAAAGTACCTGTGTTAATTTTTTAGTTTCAACAACCTTACTACTGGGATAAGTCAACATTGAAGGAACCCAGATGAAGAACTTAATGGAACTTTTACAACTTTTCCGATATTTCAAAATAAGTTGATTTAAAACAAAACCTCATCCAGGACTTGAACATATTTGGAGGCTCAGTAGCCCCAATGCCACACTCCACTGACCAGCAAGGGTCAGCCAGACGCACTGGCCATGCCTGTAATCCCAGTTACTCAAAGGCTGCAGGAGGATTGTTAGTTCCAGGCCACCCAAGCAACTCACAAAGACCCTGTCTCAAAAATTTAAAAAATTAAAAGGGTTGGGATATAGCTCAGTGTGCCAAGTCCTGGGTTCAATCTCTACTACTAAAAGGAAAAAGGGGAAGGGGGACATCAAAGTCAGCACACAGGACCTGCTGCTGCAATGCAATCCTGGTGTGGGAGGCAGAAGATAGCCACACACACCCCCCAGGCCATACCTAATCCCTGGATCACAAGGAAAAGTGAAATAAGGCTACAAATCAGTAAATCTTGGATTATCCAGGTGGGCCCCATGTGATCACAGGGTCCACAGAAATGGAAAGGAAGGCAGATGAGTCAGAGATGCACTGATATTCCCTTTGGAGGAAGAGGAAGGGCAACTGATCAAGGAGTGTGGGCAGCATCTCCAAGCCGGAGCAGGCACCAGGAGCAGGCACCAAGACTGTGCTCCCCTTGGCCTCCAGAAGGTACCAGACCTGCCAACACTTTGACTTTAGCTCAAGGTGATGGTATCAGGTTTTTGACCTACAGAACCCTAAGATCAGGAGACTGCACTGTTAAAACATAAGTCTGGTGATTTGTTAGAGCAGCAATGGAAAATTATCAAAGACATCACTGTTCAGGGTCAGCATTTCTCCTCCCACCCTTCACAGCCTGCCTTTCCCTTCTCACACCTCCCATCAACCTGCCACCCCTTGAGCTAACATATTTGGAGGCTCAGAAGCTATAAGATAAGGAAAGAGATGGGGCAGGTATAGATATTTTTCTCCCTAAGCTTTCTAACACTTCACTGTCTTTAGCCTCTTAAATGTCTTTTTCAAAGGCTACTGTTTCAGGCTAGGCACGTAGCTCAGTGATAGAGCACTGGCTTAGCCTTTGATCCCCAGCACCAGGAAAAGAAAAAAGTTGTTGTTTCAACAGCCTCCTTTAGAAAGCCAATCACCTGATGAGAACCCAAGTTTAGGAGAATTAGGTCTAACTGTTTTTCTAAAGAAAAACAGTTTACCTATAAATCTCATTAAGGTTACACCCGCTTAAAATTAAGTTATAAGGGAAAGCATATACCACCTTTCTAAGTGTCATACTAAAAGATGAAGGATACAATCCAAACATACCTCTCTCAAGTATTAGGAAGAAACTTCACATAAGAAATACTGAGCATTAAAATATTTAATAAGCTGAACCAAAGAACTTCACATTTCACATAGACCATTCTCAAATAAAATAATCTATGTAGGTAATTTAAATAAACTAGAAGCGAATTTACAATTCAATTCAATACATACAATTTCAGCAAAGCCTAATGCCTCCTTGAAATGTGAATCAACCTTGGAATTGTGGACTGTTACAATGCCAAGCTTTCAACCCAGCTTTCTGACTCCAGAAAGCTGCATTTTCTTCTCTGCCATCATCCAAAAAGGATTTTCATGTTATGTACATCCCTTAAGTAAGTAAAAACCTTAATAATTTTTTTAAGCTATTTCTTTTAAGAGTGTAGCTCTGGGGGTTTTTTGGTCTTTTTCTTTTTTTACTTCCTGTTTTACAGGATGTAAAACCACATTTAGAAGCATGATAAGAGGGCAGGGGAGCAGCTCAGTGGTAAAGCATGTGCTTGCACACGCCAGGCCCTGGGTTTGATCCCTCCCCAGCGTTTAAAAAAAAAAAAAAAAAAAGTGAATAATGGGATGTAGCTCAGTGGTAGAGCACTTGCCTAGTATATATGCAAGGGCCTAGGTTCAATCCCAGCCCCTTGGGGTGGGGATGAATACCAACAAAGCTCAGTTTCTTTAGACTGATAAGTTCCTCACAACTGAAATTGAAGCAGTATAGCCATAATGATCTCAACTTGACACTACCACCAGAATCCAAGGCTTTTCTGTTTATCATGCTTTATATCAATGTAGGGGGAAACAGGTTAACCATAACTAGTCAAAAGCTCATGGGCTGGGATGCAGTAGTAGAGGGTTTGCCACAACAAGAGGCCTTGGGTCCAATCTCCAGAGGGACAGGGGTGGGAACTGTACAAATCAAGCACCCTAAGCCATCTTCCTAATAGGCAGAAATAATGATTATCCCAGGGTATTCACACTGAGAATGAAAACTGCTCTTAGGAGGAGAAAAAGAAGAAAACAGTCACTACTAATATGCAAAGACTACTGATGTGTAGTCTTTTTTGCTACATTTTAAATGAAAAATAACCTGTTTTTCTGTCTTATTTTGGGGGCAGGGGTGTAATGGTGGATTGAATTCAGGAGTACTCTACCACTAAATCACATCCCCAGTCCCTTTTACTATATTTTGAGACAGGGTCTCTCCAAGTTGGCTTCTAACTTGCAATCCTCCAGGCCTCCTCTTGTCTCAGCCTGCCAAGTTACAGGAATTAGAGGCATGCACACAGCAAATAACCTGATATCAAAGTTATTAGCATTTATAAGTTTAATTCCATCAATTCATAAAATCAGTTTATTCTTTTTTCTACAGTGCTGGGGATCAAACTCATGGCCTAGGAAAGCACTCTACCACTGGGCTACCCCAGCCCAAGGTCACCCTTTTCTGGGGGGGAGAGGTTACTGGGGATTGAACCCAGAGTGCTTAACCACCATGCCACATTCCCAGGCCCCCACTTTTTTAATGTTTTGAGACAAAGTCTTGCTAAGTTACTAAGGCTCCCTTTGAGCTCTCGATCCTCCTGAGCCGCTGGGATTACATGCATGTGCCACCACGCCCAACCCAAGGTCACATTTTTAAGAATTAATCAAGTCATGAGGGGAAATTTTCTATGAATTTTACTTGACCGTATCAGAAAAAAAAATTTGATCTAAGTGGTAAAAATACTTTGTTAACAACAATTTCAAATAATGAACAGGTATACACTGTCTGCTTTACCAGAGTGCCTCAGACTTTCAAGATAATAATTCATTACACAGATGCCCAAGACTGGAAGCTTATGTCTGTCTTGCCCTCAGCCAGGTAGTAAGGATGCTGCCCAACAGCACCTCTGCCAATACCATAGGAAAGAAGCAAAAAGGCACAGCCCTTGAAAAATCTTAGCCATTCAGACAGATCTGTGTGCAAACTAAACCCACCTGACTCTATTCACAGAACCAGTTCTAGAGCCATGGGATTTCTTAGGTCAGGAATAATGTCTAAATGTTTCCAACCACAACCAACCAATTCCCCCTCTCCATTTATGTCAAAGACTTGAAACCACACAAATCCAACCTCCTGTTATCAAAATCAAGAACTCAAGTCTCCAACTACCATTCACAAGCAGTCTTTACAAAAGAAACTTTTTGCCAATTACACATACAGTCCACACTTCACCCAGTGCTCAGGATGAAACCCAGGGCCTTCCACCTGGTTAGGCAGGTACTCTACCATGAGCTACATATACCCAGGCCTTACATTCATATTTTAGTATTTACAAAACAATGACTTAAATGAGAAAACAGCAGTAACACATAATTCCTTTTTGGTGTATTTCCCTTAGAGCTCCTCTTTTCCTTGATTAAAATGCTCAAACAGGGCTGGGGATGTGGCTCAAGCGGTAGCGCGCTCACCTGGCGTGCGTGCGGCCTGGGTTCGATCCTTAGCACCACATACATACAAAGATGTTGTGACCGCCAAATACTGAAAAAAAAAATAAATATTAAAATTCTCTCTCTCTCTCCCTCTCTCTCACTCTCTCTTTAAAAAAAAAAAAAAAAAAAAAATGCTCAAACAGCAGCTCAGGAGGCCGATGCAGGAAGAACGCAAGTTCAAAGCCAGCCTCAGCAACTTAGTGAGATTCTGCTCCCCCCCCCCAAAAAAAATAATAATAATAAAAAGGGGGCTGGGATTGTAGCTCAGTGATAGAGTGCTTGCCTAGCGTGTGTGAGACCCTGGGCTCTATCCTCAGCACCACATAAGAATAAAAATAAACATATAGTGTCCACCTACAACTAAAATAATAAAAATAAAAAGGGCCTCCTAAGTCCCTGGGATTATAAGCCTGTGACACCATGCTCAAACTTCCATGGGACACATGCCTGTAATCCCAATGACTTGGGAGGCTGAGGCTCGTGAGTTCAAAGCCAACCTGAGAAACTTAACCCTGTCTCAAAATAAAACAAAAAGGGCTGGGGATGTGGCTCAGTGGTTAAGTGCTCTGGATTCAATCCCCAGTAAATCCCCCACCAAAAAAAATCCTAAAACTTTCGAAGAATTCCATTTAGATACTAAGCCGCCCCTCATTACCTTTGGGAAAGGTGCTCAGCCACAGATTAAGCACCTTGAGCAGCAGCACACTAAGGCAGACTAGCATGGGCCTCCAACAAACTTCTATCACTGGAACTATTGTGGGAAGGGTTTGGAAATCAGTAGAAAAATTGCTTCCAGTCTTCTCCCTTGGCCGGAAAGCAACAATCCTACCAAAACCGTTATCACACTTCTCACAAAGTAATCTCCCCTTTCGCTATGTGTCCTTTATCTCTTGTTCTGTCCCAATCTTGAAAACCAGACCCCACACACATATACAATGAATGCGTAAGGCAATTCCTAGCCAATCAAATAAACAATTATGGGATTCTATCTTTCTCTTATCAAAATTACTCAAATACATCCACGTATATAAGAACAACTGTATGAAGTAGTGAACAAGTCAACAAATATTTCTTGAACCACTTCTATATCTACACTCTCACTCCCTGGAGCGGAACCTAGGTAAACAAGGGGACAATCCACATCTTCACATTAAGCTTACAGACCTTTTCATGAGGGGTGGGTGGAGGCAGCATGCAGACAGGGACAACACATTCAACCAACTACTGCGTATTTGATAAATTTTATCTATTTTCTACATGTTGTAACAAATGGGGGGAGGAGGCATTTTGCTTGAAGAATTAAGAACCCTTGGAAAGAGAAGGTGATATTTAAGGAAGATCCAGAAGCTGTGCACAAGTATCTTTGGGCTGGGATCCGGAGATGGATGCAGGATGATACTCAGCAGAACCCTGTACCACAGAGAGGTGTCAGAATGTGTCAAGACCATGCCCAAGACGATGACACAGAACACAATCTAAGAAACAAGAGGCCAAGGTAGCCTGTGTCTTGAGCTATGAGGGAGAGTGACAGGGGCTGGGGGTTGAGGGAGTCACTGGGGATGCTATAACAAAAATAACATTTGCAGCTGGGACTGCAGCTCAGGTGATAGAAACCATGCTTAGAATGCGCAGGGCCCAAGCCGAGGCTCGGTGGCACACACCTGTAATCCCAGCAGCTCAGGAGGCTGAGGCAGGATGATCACAAGTTCAAAGCCACTCTCAGCAACAGTGAGGGGCTAAGCAACTCAGTGAGACCCTGTCTCTAAATAAAATACAAAATAAGGCTGGGGATATGGTTCAATAGTAGAGTGCACCTGAGTTCAATCCCTAGTACCCTCCCCATCCAAAAAAAAAGAATGTTCAGGGACCTGCACCATGTCAAAAAACAATGTTTTTACTTCTACCAAATATACAAAATGCTACTTGGTCCAAAGGTGATTTACAAAAAAAAAAAAAAAAAAAATTAAATTAAATATGGAAGCGAGGAATGGGAGTTAAGAACATCACAGAATAACAAATTTAAGTACACAGCTGAATCTAATTCTAGCTTAAGAGATATCATGAAGGGGCTGGGGTTGTGGCTCAGTGGTAGAGCGGTAGGCCCTGGATTCGATCCTCAGCAACACATAAAAATGTATTAATACCACGAATAAGGTCTACCAAACAAACAAAAGCCACTTAATAATAGAAATATCTATAGGAATTACTGAAATAGCCATTAGAGTGAATCGTATTCTAAGCCTAAAAGGGATTTCTGTGCCAATTATTCAATTAACGGAGTATCAGAGCTAAGGACTGACACCTTTTCCTTATATAAGACAAAACTGGGAAAATTGAATTGCATAGAAATTCCATTTGAAATTCAAGTTAAGAGAACACATACTGAAAACATTTCAAGACAATACCTTCTAGTTATCAGACAGAGTTCATTCGATTTCTGTACAGTTTATTAGACGAACCAAAATCCATCCTCACAGAGCACTAACTAAACTGCAATAACAAACTGACAAAGCATGTGGTCAGACAAGCAGCACTGTCACCTATTAACTAGCAAATATCTTGCTACTAAGAGAAGCTCCTCCATTACACTTGCCATCTG
The DNA here is from genome assembly GCF_048772815.1 of Callospermophilus lateralis. Taxonomy (NCBI): domain Eukaryota; kingdom Metazoa; phylum Chordata; class Mammalia; order Rodentia; family Sciuridae; genus Callospermophilus; species Callospermophilus lateralis. Next base: position 65,736,808 of record NC_135322.1, read on the forward strand.
AAAGATGAAGGGACTTACACAAGGTAATGGACAGATCAAAACACTTATTTTGGCAACAAATGCAGATTATTCTCTGAACCCGCATTTACTGATGCTCTGTAATAATGTTATTTAATTGATGATGGGCTCACTGCCAACATGCAAAATAACTGTCCTCTTATATTTGATGAAATGTAACTTTATTATGTCAAACCTACTTAAGCACCCAAGGCACATAAAGTTTCTTGATAAATATTATCCCCAGAACCACACAAACAAAAATAATAATAAAGAAAAAAAATTCTCAAATACAAATAGCACAGTTTCTTTGACTCTTTGCAGAAAGCTCCCATCACTGTATCAACCACTGTAACTATAGCTAACATGCCAGCCACTAGTCATCAGCAGACACCTGGTCCAGTGTCTGGTGTGGTGTGAGCAAATGGCTGGTCTGGAGAAAAGCATCTGAGTGCAATGCAAGTCAGAAGGCTGACCAAGAGCTACAAATGAGGAACTAAAAACTAGGTGACACCTTTAAAGGTGTAAATTCTGGTAAATTCTGTCATGTGTATTTTACCACAGTCAAAAATAAAAAGTCCCAAGGAAAAAATTTCTGAAAGTTTCAAGCTTGGGCAAATTTAACAGTATCCTTAGAGTAGCTTTTCAACAAACTGGAGGCATGCACAAAGAACAGTGCAAAATGTCATAGCAACTTGGCCTTTGTTCCTCCTTCCCATCCCACTCCATTCAGGATGGCCAGCCTATCACAGGAGACCCAGCTCTTAAGCATGAAACTACGGAAAGAGGAGAACAACAGCTGAATGAGAGTGGGGGAGGAAATGCCAGCTATATGGAGCTCCAAGTCAAGGGTCACAATAGAAGTTGAGCAAAATATCTTTCCTTTTGTTTTTGATTACATTTGCAAAGTAATATCAAAATAGTTGTCAAATCATTTTTAAAGTCACAAACAGAACTCTAGGTTTTCAGGGCAGTCAAAGTCAAAGCCCCAGAGAGACTAAGTAACAGTCTCAGGGTCTCTGATGTAGAACCATCCAAGTTATGCCATTGACTGGTTTTGCAAGAACCAAAAATAGTAACCGTTTCAATGCACTTTTTCCACAGCAATATCATCTTACACGTTTTGCCAAATAACGTCTCATCATACCCCGCCAAAAAAGCACCAAAAGAGCCTGTTTCAGCTCAACAACTCTGCATTTACTCAGCTGAAGAGTTGAGGACACTGCTCAAATGGTCAGAGAAAACTCTTACCAAACAAGAAGTCCCAAAATCTGATTCTCCACGAAAATTTCTGTAATACCACTCTGTTTTTGCAAGCGAATATAAAATGCCTGACTGGCGGAAACCGTGAAACATAAGCATGTTACAACTTAATTGTTAGGAAGAAAACAGCTTTGAAAGTATGGGGCCTCCTCCAGCAAGTCTAGCCTTCTTCCCAAGCAGGTACACAAGGCTAACTTTCCAAAAACACAGCAAAAACGGAAAGCCTCAGAGGGGCACCAGGTAGAGGACAGGCCTCAAGAAAAAATCAAGACTCGCTACAAAACGACAGATTCAAGACTGAACGCACAATTCCTCAGTGAACGGGGACTGGATCCATGTGGCAGGGCCAACCCTGCACAGACACACACAGTGCTACCGCCCTGCCAGGGGATGATGAAATGAGGAACGGAAATTAACATTTCAGGCAACGTCTCACATTGTTCCTTGAGGCCAAGGGCTGCTGCTGCTGCTGCTGCTGCTGCTTCTGCAGCCGCCGCCGCCGCCGCCTTCCTCCCACTCGGCCCCAGTCCCGCCTCCCCTCCCCCGAACACCCCCTGCCGCCCCGCATTCCTGCCCCCGCCCGGCCGCGCGCCTCCCGCACCCCGCCGCCCCCTCCGGCTCGGCGCGCAGCCCGAGGGCCGCCTGCTCCCATTTCAAAACACGATAATAATAGGGACGCTGGGAATAACAGCCGCGGCCGGCCGGGCGCCCCTCCCGCGGGTCAGAGGTCGGCGCCCCGCGCCCGCCCTGGCACCCACAGCTTCCGCGCGACCCCGGGACCCCCAGGCCCGCCCCGGAGCCCACGCTCGCCCTTACGAGGTCCTCGGGACCCCCAAGAGCGCCTCAAGCCCATCCTCACCCACATGAGGTCCTCGGGACCCCCAGGCGCGCCCCGGTGCCCACGCTCGCCCTTACGAGGTCCTCGGGACCCCCAAGAGCGCCTCAAGCCCATCCTCACCCGTATGAGGTCCTGGGGACCCCCAGGCGCGCCCCGGTGCCCACCCTGCCCCTCACGGCGACCCCGGAACACCAGACCCGCCCCGGAGACCACGCTCTCCCTGAAGAGGTCCACGAGACCCGCCGGCCCGCGGCGGAGCCCACCCTGGCCCTCACAGCGGCCCCGGGACCCTCAGACCCGCCCGGAGCACACGCTCGCCCTTACAAGGTCTTCGGAACCAGCAGGCCCGCCCGCAGCCCACCCTCGCCCTCACGGCCACCCCGAACAGGGACCCCAGGGCGCCCGAGGCCCAATCTCCGCCCTGCGGGGCCCCAGGCCCCCGGCCCGCCCGCGCTGTCCGCCGGAGGAGGAGGCCTGCAGGCCGCAAGGCCGCGGGAACGCCCGGAGTCCGCCCGACCACCGCCCCCAGGCCCGCAGCGCCTCTCACCCAGCTCCGACGGCGGCGCGGCTCGGCGGCGGCTCGGCGGCGGGGCGCGGGCGCGGCCCATGCAGCCCGCGGCCGCGATTCCCGGGCCGCGCGGCCCGGGCGGGAAGGCGGCGGCGGCGCGGGATCCGGCTGCAGTGAATGCGCGGCGGAGGGAAACGAGCGCGCCCTCGGCGCGCCCAGGCTCGCGCGGGGCCGCGGCGCTCGCGCGGGCGCTACTGCGGGGGCGTTTGGCCGCGGACTCGGCGGCGGCGCCTCCCCGGCTGAGGCCCTCGGTCCATCGCGCTCGGTATCGGGCGGCCTCTGGCTCCAGGACCCAGCGGCGGCTGCGGCGGGCGCCGGCCGCATGAGACGCTCCCGCCCATTGGCCCGCCGTATCCGCCACCGCCATTGGCCCGCCCCGCCGGACGACAGGGGCTTCGCACGTCACGGCGTCGAGGCGGAAGTGCGCTGTTGGGGTGAAGGGGCGACTGCTACCTGACGGCTTCCGTGACAGGCCTTAGGCGGGACTAGGAGGACGTCCCGGGAACGATTGGCCAAGATTGTGAGCCCGGACGCTTGGGCGGGGCGGGGGAGGGACAGCGGACAATCGGATTGGCTGCCTGCATCGCAATGGGGCGGGCCCTCCTCTCTCGGGCACGACATTGGCCGTACGAAGTGCCGGAAGCAACGGGGTCGAGGTCTCGGAACCAGACTGCTCGGCTCGCGGAGCCCGTCGCAGCGAGTCTGCCCATCTCCAGAAAGGGGTGTCCCTGCTCCCGCCCGAGGCGTCGGGCCTCCGGCTGGCGAGCGGCCCCTGGTCGGCCGCGGCTTCGGAGAGCGCTTCCCGCCGACGGCGACAGTAGCAGTCAGCCAAACGCGTTCCTCCTGCCGCGCGCGAGCGGCGCTCGTCGTGAGCGTGCCCTGGGGAAAGGCCGAGGGCCGCGGCCGCGAAGCCGGGAGGGTGCTGCGGAGGGCTCGCCCAGGCATTTGCGTTTGCAGAGGTGGAAGTTAGATGGTAATCTACGAAGTGGTGATTTGGAAGGCAGACTCCAGCTAGATTTTAAGAGTGGCCAAGCCTCCTGTTTAAATGCACTTCTATACTTGTTAAGACCTAAGCCGAAAAGGTAGGTAACCGAAATCGAATCGGTGTTATTCTAATTTTCTCTCATACGTAGGACTGAATCCAGGGGCGCTGTACCACTGAGCTACACCCCCCCCCTTTTTATATATTGATAAAAATATATATTTATATACAGGGCTTCGCTACTTTGCCCCGCAGGCCTCGAATTTCGAGATCCTCCCTGCCTCAGCCTCCCAAGTCGCTGGCACTTGAGGCCTTTTGCACCACGCCCTACTGCTGCTTTTTTTTTTTTTTTTTAAACTGGGTTCTAAACAGTTGGTAAGCAGGGTATTTACAGGGTTCATATGGAATTATAAAACCAAACTGGATGGACCTTAAAGATGATCTTTTATGCAAGCCGAACTTCTCTTGTTCCAATCCTAGCCCTGCGGTTGACTGGCTGTAACCCTGGGCAGTTTATCTTTCAGACGGTCACTTTCTCATGGGTGAAATGGGAACAGAAAGAGGCTGAGGTTGTGGCTCACAACCTAGCATGTGAGAGGCACTGGGTTCAATCCTCAGCACCGCATGTAAGTGAATACAATAAAGGTCCATTGACAACTAAAAAATATATTTTAAAAATGGGAACAGCAAGTAGCACCTGTTGACCAGTGTCATGAAGATTAGACCTGGAGGATGCTAACCCCCAGGAAAGTGCCTGGGAGGCTTCCCTATGGAAGCACCCAGTGGGGGAGTAAAGGGCTTCAGACTCTTCAGAGGCAGCCAGGTCTTTATTTCAGTTACAGCCAGGAGCTTCATGGGGTCAGAAGTGGACACCTGATAAAAACAGCCAGCCCTCAGGCTGAGGAGCATTCATGAAGAGATGATCCAAGGGTTCCCATATTGGCCTCATTGTAAGGCTTGCCTGGTAAAAACTGTGGAATTCAGGGTCGTGGGCCCCAGCTTCACCTACAGGATCAGCCAAGATGAAAGAGAACTAGAAGCTGCAATTTTTACTTTGTTCCCTGACAACACATCCATTCTTTGAATAAACTTGAAAAAAAACACTGATGTAATCCAATCAATATTCTTTCTGGGGTATTTAAATATGAAATGTGAATAAACTGGGAATTTGCCTCAGAAACTGAATCTGAAAATATGCAAACTGAAATTTTCCACAGAAAGAAGTAAAAACTGTGAAGAAATAAAATGCAAACTAAAAGGAAAGAATTAAGCTGTTTAATGCATTAATTAAAACAATGATGTGGACCATATCAAGCTTCTTCAAAGAGAAACAGAATAGGCATAATCTCTACCAGCATGTGATCAATTGGAATGAGTACAGCTGTGGTCTAAATGTTCTGTAACTGCAAGATCCATATGTTGAAGCATAATTGCAGGGTGATGGATCCAAAGGGCCTTTTGAGAGGTGATCAGGTCATGAGGGCAGAGCTCTCTCCAATGACATTAGTGCTGTTAAAAATGAGTCCTGAGCCAGGCACATGGCCCAAGCCTATAATCCCAAGAGGCTGAGACAGGAGGATCATGAGTTCAAAGCCAGCCTCAACATTTTAGCAAAGCACTAAGTGACTCTGTGAGACCCTGTCTCTAAAAATAAAAAGAGAGCTGGGGATGTGGCCCAGTTGTTGAGTGCCTCTGAGTTTAATCCCTGTTACCACCACCACCCCAAAAAAAGAGTTCTGGGCCTGGGGTTTTTGGCCAGTGGTAGAGTGCTTGCCTACCATATGTGAGGCACTAGATTCAATCCTCGGCACCATGTTAAAAAATAAATAAAAGGGCTGGGGTTATGGCTCAGCCGTAGAGGGCTCACCTCTGCGAGGCTCTGGGTTGCAAGACCCTGGGTTCGATCCTCAGCAGCACATGAAAATAAATAAAGGTTTTGTGTCCAAGTACAACTAAAAAGTGAATATTTTTAAAAAGTAAAATAAAGGTATTGTGTCCATCTACAACTAAAAAAAATTTTAAACATAAAGGTATTTTGTTCATCTACTAACTAAAAAAATATATATTCTTCTCTTTTAAAAATGAGTTCTGGATGGGGCTGTGGCTCAGTGGTAGAGCGCTTGCCTAGCATGTGTTAGACACTGGATTCAATTCTCAGCACCACATATTAAAAAAAATATATAAAGGTACGTTGACAACCAAATATATATATATTAAAAAAAATGAGTTCTGTTAGTTACAGTGTGCCACCTCTGTAATTCCAGTGGCTCAGGAGGCTGAGGCTAGAGGATTGTGAGTTGAAAGCCAGTCTCAGCAATTTAGCAAGGCCTTAAACAACTTAGACCCAGTTTCAAAATTGAAATACATGTGTGTGTGTGTTTACATACATATATATGAAAAGGGCTGGGATGTGGCTCAGTAGTTTCCCAGAAAAATAAAGAGTCCTGAGCCAGGCATGGTGGCCCATGCCTATAATTCCAGTGGCTCTGGAGGATAAGGCAGGAGGATCACAAATCCACAGTCAGCCTCAGCAACTTAGTGAGACCCTAACTCAAAATTTGAAAAAAAAAGAAATGGAGATGTGACTCCGATTAAGCAACCCTGTGTTCAATTCCAGGTATTAAAAAAAAAAAAAAAGCCTGGCACAGTGGTACCCACCTGTAATCTCAGTGACTCGGGAGACTGAGGGAGGAGGACCATGAATTCAAAGCCAGCCTCAGCAATCAGTGAAGCCCTAAGTAACTCAGACCCTGTCTTTACAAAAAAGAGCTGGGAATGTGGCTCAGTGGTCAAGTGCCCCTTCATGCAATCCTTGGTACCAAAGGGGGGAAAATAAGACTGAGATCAAAGAATAAAACACTGTAAAATATCTCAAGTAAATTTTTAAAATTTATTGCACGTTGAAATAATATACTTCAAATGCATTACATTGAATAAAACATACTGTTTGGTTCCTTTTCCTTTTAGTCATGGCTACTAAGAAATTTTTTCCCCCATTTGGTATCAGGGATTGAACCCAAGGGCACTTAATCACTGGGCCACATCCCCAGCCCATTTTATTTTTTGAGACAGGGTTTCACTAAGTTGCTTAGGACCTTCCTACATTGCTGAGGCTGGCTTTGAACTTGCAATCCTCCTGTCTCAGCCTCCCAAGCTCCTGGGATTACAGGTGTGTGCCACTGTGCAAGGACCAGGTACAGTGCCATACAGCTGTGATCACAGGACTCAAGAAATTGAGGCTGGAGGACAGCAAGTTCCAGGCCAGTCTGGGACTTAACAAGGCCCTAAGCAACTTAGCAAGACCCTGTCTCAAAAAATAAAAGGGCTGGGGATGTGGTTCAGTGGTAAAGTGCCCCAGGGTTCAATCTCAAATACCAAAAAGCCAAGCATGGTTGTATATACCTGTAATCCCAGCAACTCAGGAGGCTGAAGCAGAAGGATCGAAAATTAAAGACTAGCTTCAGCAATTTAACAAGACCCTGTCTCAAAGTTGAAAAGGGTTGGGTGGCTGGGGATGTAGCTCAGTTTTAGGGTGCTTGGCTAGCATGCACAAGACTCTAGATTCAATCCCCAGCATCAAAAAAAGGGGGGGGGTGCAAAAAGGACCCTGATACATGACCCATCCCTGTAATCCCAGCAACTCGAAAGGCTAAGTTCAGAGGATCACAAGTTTGAGGCCAGCCTGGGCAATTTAGTGAGACCCTCTCTAAAAATAAAAGGGCTGGAAATGTAGTTCAATAGTAGAGTGCCTCTGGGTTCAATCCTCAGTAACAGGAAAAAAAGAAAATGGGCTGCATTATAAACTCTAGTAAAGCACCCTGGATTCAATCCCCAAACCAAAAAAAGAAAAAATAAGATTTCTGCCTGTAAATCCAAAATGTCCTACAGCTACCTGTATGGGTAACACATGAATACAGGACACTGGGGAACAGCAACAAAAAATGCTGGCAGCCAGCCAAGCCAGGCAGACCCAGCACAGCCTGAGGAGCATGGGAATGATTTCTGGCCTGAATCAGAGGGTGCCAATGAAGAGTTTCACTCTGGCATGCATAGGGTCATATTTCCACTTTAAAACATCACCCCTGGGCTGGGGTTGTGGCTCAGTGGTAGAACGCTTGCCTAGCACAGATGAGGCGCTGGGTTCCATCCTCAGCACCACATAAAAATAAATAAATAAAATAAAGGTAAAAGAAAAAAGATGAGGTCATTGCCTTTAAAAATAAATAAATAAATGGAACATCACCCCTGTTGGTCATGGTGGTACATGCCTGTAATCCCAGTTACTCCAGAGGTTGAGGCCAGACTGGGCAATTTAGCGACACCCTGTCATCACAGTGTGTCTGTATGCTGTCAATTGAGCCCAGGGCTGCTTAACCGCTGAATCACATTCCCCAGCCCTATTCAGTTTTTGTGGGTTTTTTTTTTTCTGTATTTTATTTAGAGACAGGGTCTCACTGAGTTACTTAGTGCCTCTCTACTGCTGAGGCTGGCTTTGAACTCAAGATCCCCCTGCCTCAGCCTCCCGAGTCCCTGGAAATCATAGGTGTGCACCACCACACCAAACTCACAATGATTTTTAGAAATCAAAAGAGCTGGCAATGTAGCTCAGGGGTAGAGCACCCCAGGTTCAATTCAGCACCACAAATGATAATAAGTGAAATCAAATAAAACATGGCCTGTGAAACCCTATGAGGGCGAGAGGCTTCAGGGAGGCCAGAGAAGCTGCTCCAGCATTTGCAGGTGAAGAGACTAGGGAAAGAGAGACTGGGAGGTGGCAAAGACATAGAGAAGGTCCATGTGGTGGACAACAGCCGAGCAGGGAGGCAGAGGAATCTGGACATCCTTCAGCTTGCCAGGAACCAGCATGGCCACATACTCCAGCTTTTCCTGAGAAACTGGAAATTATATGGTCACAGCATACTTCATTAAGGGAAATTGATGTTTTATTTTAAACACTGTGGATCAGACAAAACACATCAGGCCCATACACTCCATCTGAGTGCCTACAGAGTGGTCCTCCCGTAAGTACAATCTGTACCATCTGGACACTCTTTATCTTCATTTTATTTTATTTTTTTTTTCTGGGCATTGAACCCAGGGGCATTCTACCACTGAGCCACATCCCCAGCCACAGTCCTTTCTATTTTGAGATAGCATCTCACTAAGTTGCCCAGACTGGCATAGAACTAGCGGGTCCTCCTGCCTCAGCCTCCTGAGTCACTGGGATTATACATGTGCTCCACCACACCCACATGGACTATTGTTTTCTCAAATGTGTTTCCCAGGCCCTGCTCCAGAGATTTGATCTCCATATTGGAGGGGGTATCCAGAGACCTGCAAGTCATCATTCATCTCCAGAGCCTCCCAGCCTCCTCAGAAAGACCTGCTCCTGACAGTTGCTATCTTAGCACACCTCTGGTACTGTTTTGCAGGTGTTTATTTAAGCTGCCTGTTCCATGTTGAGCCCTTGGATTCATTCTGCAACAATTCATGGTCTGCTTTTTGCCAGGCACTGGCCCTAGGGCTGTGGAGTTAGCCATGAACATAACTAAGCCCCTACCAGAGGTACTTACATTCCAGTGTGTCTCTGGTTCCTGAAACCAAAATAAGCTAATTGTTCATTAAACATGAGCCACATGTAGCTGCAAAGAACAGATGTGGTGGACACCAGAGTTAAGATGCCCAGGGCAGGCAATACTTAGCTTCAAGTGAGGCCAGACCATGTGTTCCAGGGAAGAGAATGTGCAGATCTCATTTTGCCCCTAAGCAGAGGCACTCAGAGGCTCCATCACACTCCCGTCAGGCCCCACTGTGGCCCCAAACATACTGCCTCAGAATATGAGAGGTCATTGCATGGGCAGCCTCCTCTGCCCTTCCTGGCAGTGACCAGAGGTCACTGATGAAAGGTAGGCAGCCCAGCCACACCAGGCTTGCTTTAACTTCTTCCACATAAGAGGCCAGAGCAGGCCATATTCTGGCACCTTTCCTCCCGTCTCCTCCCCTGTGGCCTTGTGGTAGGAGCTGATGATTGGGTTTGGGCCAGACAGGCCTGGCCTCCACCCTGTGGTCAGCCCTAGCTCACCAGCATTCTTGGCATTGGAGTCAGGAACCCAAGCTCATTTCACAATCAGTGATGACAGGCTTTGTTCCCCAGTTCCCACAGCACGGTGGCACATCACCCTCCCAGGGCAGAGAAGCTGTGAGGTGAAGCAAGATGGAGTCCTGGGCCCTGACCCCAGTACCACCAAACAACCAGGGTAGAAAAGCAGTGGCCATGCCCATCACCCCAGCCACTCAGAGGCTGAGGTCGCAGGGGCACAGGTTCCAGGCCAGCCTGGGCGATTTACTGAGGCCCTGTCCCAAAATAAAAATAGCTGTGTGTACCTCCGTTGTGAAGCTCCCCTGGGTTCATTCTCTAGTACCTGGAAGGGGGGGAAAAGACTCTGCTTCAGTTCTTAGGACTAATACCCAGAAGTGGGCTTGCTGACCTTGTGGTGATTCTACCTTAATGTGGAGGACTTCCCTGCTGCTTTCCGTAGCAACGGCACCGTTCTCATTTTCAACCAGTGATGCGGGAGCTCCAGGTTCTCCACCTTCTCACCACTGCTGATAATCTCTGGGAGGTTTTTGGGTTTTTTTGTTGGGGGGAGGTGCCAGGGATTGACCTCAGGGTCACACGACCGCTAAGCCACAGGTCAGCCCCTATTTTGTATTTTATTTAGAGACAGGATCTCACTGAGGTTGCTTAGCGCCTCAGTTTTGCTGAGGCTGGCTTTGAACTTGCAATCCTCCTGCCTCATCCTCCCAAGCCTTTGGGATTACAGATGTATACTACTGAACCCTGCAATCTCTGGGTTTTTAAAGCTTTTTTTTTGGGGGGGGGGGGGGCGTGCATTATAATTTTTTTTAAAAAAAGAATAACTATCCTAATGAGGTGAAGTGTATACACTTTTTCTTATATTAGGGATTGAACCCAGGGAAGTTCTACCTCTGAGCTACATGCCCTTTTTTATTTTGAGACAGGTCTTTCTAAGTTGCTGAGGCTGTCCTACAGCTTGAGATACTGCTGCCCAGTGAGGTGGTACTGATCATGCTTCTGAAGTGCCTCTCCCTGGCGTCAGTGAGGGCGAGCCTCTTTCTGGTTGCTTCCTGACTGTTGCATCTTCTCCATAAAAGTGCTGATATTTCCTCCCATTCCAAGTTGCCTTTTTACTCTTTTAATAGTCTTTTGATGCCCAAAAACTTAATTTTCATGAAGTCTAATGTTCTGTTTTTACGGTTGCCTGTATCTTTGGTATCGTGACCAGTCATTGCCAGATCCAGTGTCCAGAGTTCTACAACATTGAGTCTCACATTTAGCTCTTCTAATTCTTTTTGAGTTAACTTCTGAACATGGTGTAGGGTCCACTTTCCCCAAGGCCTTTGCTGAAGACACAGTCCTTTCCCTAGCATGTGGTCTGGCACCCTGGAGGGCCCCTTGCCCAAAACACAAGGGTTTATTTTCAGCCTCTGTACAGTTTCTTTGGTCTGTATCTCTCTCTTTATGCCAGTCCCATGCTCTGTTATGGCCATGGTTTAATAAGACCTAAAATCAGAGTGTGAGTCCTCCATCTTTGTTCTTTTTCAAGAATGTTTTGGCTATTTGGGATTCCTTGAAATTCACAAATTTTAGGATGGAATTTATTTCCCTCCCTGTCTTTCTATCTCCCTCCCTCCATCCCTCCATCCTGCCATCTCTTCTTCTTTTCAATTCTGGGAATCAAACCCAGAGCTTTGCACATGCTAGACAAATTCTGTACCACTGAACTGTATCACCAGTCCCAAGATGGGTTCTTCTATGTAAAATACATCATCAGAATTTTGATAGGGGTTGCATTGAATCTGTAGATCACTTTGGGTAATACTGATATCTTAACCAATAGTAGTATCTTAAGAAATGGAATTTTTTGTGATTTCCTTTTAAGATGGCTTGTGTTTGTAATAGAAATGCACTGATTTTTGAGTGTTGACTTTATATCCTTCTATTCTGCTGAATTAATGTATAGGATTTTCTATATCATTTCATCACCTACATGATATTTCAGATATGCTAATCTGCCTCAGTATAGTAACCACTTTTCTATATACAATGTTGCATAATATCATCTTGGAAGCCTCAATTATGTGCAGGAAAATTGTTCAAAAATAAAGGTTAAAAAAATTTTTTTTGCAAGATGGACACCATATCTTCATTTTATTTTTATGTGGTGTTGAGGATTGAACCCAGCGCCCCGCGCATTGCCAGGTGAGCATGCTACTGCTTGAGCCACATCCAGCCCAAAGGTAAAAATTTAAACTTAAAAAATCTCAAACTGTGAGAAACAGTAAGTTCAGTGGTCCATTTTCTTCTTCTTCTTCTTTTTTTTTTTAACTCGAGGGGCACTCGACCACTGGGCCACATCTCCAGCCCTTTCTTGCATTTTATTTAGAGACAGGGTCTCACTGAGTTGCTTAGTGTCTCAGCCTCCTGAGTTGCTGGGATTACAGGGTGCGCCACCACACCCAGCCAGTGGTCCATTTTCAAAATGCAGTAATCTCAGTGACTCAGGAGGCTGAGACAGGAGGATCACGAGTTCAAAGCCAGCCTCAGCAACAAGGAGGTGCTAAATAACTCTGTGAGACCCTGTCTCTAATAAAATGCAAAAATTGGGCTAGGGATGTAGCCCAGTGGTCCAGTGCCCCTGAGGTCAATCCCTGGTACCTGCCCCCTCCAAAAGAAAACTTTATATATGGAAAATATTTTTTTTTTTTTTTTTTTAGTTGTGGTGCTGAGAACCCAGGGCTCACACATGCCAGGCAAGTGCTTTACCACTGAGCCACAACCCCAGCCCACTATTTAACTTCAAATGTAAAAATTGCTGGGGAAGTAAAAAACAGTAAAGGGAAAATAAAACAAATGGTTACCAGCAGAGTGTGAAAGACTCACAGCCCCTTGACAAACAGGAGGTAAGAAAGAAGGGGACACCCAAGACCTTCCTTGCAGTCCCCAGTCCATAAGTCCTTTATATGTATATATATCGTTGTAAATGGACACAATACCTTTATTTTTATTTATTTTTATGTGGTGCTGAGGATCGAACCCAGGGCCTCACACATGCCAGTAAAGTGCTCCCCTACCTTTTTTTTTTTTTGGGGGGGGGGCATGTACAGGGACACTTATAGCTACTGAGCCACATTCCTAGCCCTATTTATTTATTTACTTACTTATGAGACAGAGTCTCACTAAGTTGCTCAGGGCCTACTGAGTTTCTGAGGCTGACTTGGAACATGCTGTCCTACTGCCTCAGCTTCCTGAGTTCCTAGGATTATGTGCATATGCCACCACACCCAGCCCCCCAGTCCTTTTTAAAGTTCCTTTTTGTTTGGTTTGGGGGTTTCTTTGTGAGGCATTTTAGAGTCTAAGTAAAAGGTGGACTGGGGATGTAGCTCTTCCCCAGCATGTCTGAGGGATATCTATTACCACACAGCAGAGTCTAGGTGGGCTGCAGGCTCATTGGTGCACTACCTCAGTGACATCATAGGAACAGATTTCCTGCCTCATCCTAAAGCCCTTGTCCAGGGGAGTCTGGCTTTTAGGGGTAGATGGCCTGCCAAAGTTGATCACAATGAGGTCACGGTGGATGCTTTGTGCTGTGTGTTCTGAAAGTGTGTGGGCTGGGTGTGGTGTACACTCCTAGAACCCCGAGGCTGAGGGAGGAGGATCACAAGTACAAGGCCAGCCACAGCAAGTTAGTGAGGTCCTGTCTCAAAAATTAAAAAGCACCCCTGGGTTCAATCTCCAGTACCCCCCCCAAAAAAATCAGTGTGTTGACCCCTTGCAGATCCCCCAGATGCTTATGAGGGTAAGTGTTCTACTTTGGATCTCAAGTGTCCCCAAAGCTCCTGTGTTGGAACCTGGTCCCAGATGCAGTAAGCAGAGGTGGGGCCTTGGGGAGTGGTGGGATCACAAGGACTCTGACCTCGGGACGCACAGCTTTATGGGCCGTGGGGGAGTAGTGGGAATGCTAGGAGGTAGGGCCCACTGCAGCAGGCCCCGGGAGGACATATCGTGCCCCCAGCAGCCACGAGCTACCACAAGCTGCCCATCATGATGGCCTGTCTCACCCCAGGCCCAAAGTGATGGGACCACTCAGCCAGGGACTGAACCTCTGAAACCATGAACCAAAACAAATGTTCCTCCTTTTATTTTTCTCACATATTTTGTCACAGTGACAGAAAGCTAACCCATGATACAGTCCACAAGTTCAGAGTGTTTCCATGATGATACTAAGAGGTGTCCTCCCTTCTGCCCTTTCCTAAGTGTCTGTGGGCCTCTCCAGCAGCGGTACTGTGATGAGACCCACTCTGACCCCTGAGCAATGCGTGCTGTGTTAACATACCTGCTTCGTTGTCCCTGGATAAATGTCCATAGGCACAACCCACAAGACAGAACAGGGGTATTTAAGAACCTGAAGAGGTTCTGAAACCAATAAGCTGAGCTGCTGGCTTGGCCTTGCTATGTGCGGGGGGGATGGCCCCGAGACACCACACAGCTCTACACTTGGTCTCATGCAGCAACACAGAATTGACAAAGGAAACCAAGCTCCAATCCAGGGTCAAGACCCAACAAATACTGGAACTGGGCTGCGGCTCAGTGGTGCTTACCTACTATGTGTGAGGCACTGGGTTTGTTCGATCTTCAGCACCACATAGAAATAAAGGTGTGGTGTCCATCTAAAACTGAAAAAAAAATTAAAGACCCAACACATGTTAATTATGCATAATCTGTGTTTAATACTTTTTTATTATTTTGTACTGGGGATTGAATCTGGGGGTGCTTTTTTTTTTTTTTTTTTTTTTAGTCTGAGGATTTCTCTAAATTGCTCAGGCCTGCCTCTAGCTTGCTATCCTCCTTCCTCAGCTTCCCCAAGTCTCTGGGATTAAAGGCAACACCCAGCTCCCAGTTTTACTTTGTTGTTTTTTTTTTTTTAATATTTATTTTTTAGTGTTTGGCGGACACAACATCTTTGTCTGTACGTGGTGCTGAGGATCGAACCCGGGCCACACGCATGCCAGGCGAGCGCGCTACCGCTTGAGCCACATCCCCAGCCCCCAGTTTTACTTTGTAACTTTTAAAGGTATTTGGGAAATAAAAGGATAGATTTCACCACTGGGCCTTGCCTGCATCTTAGCTTTACACAACTGTAAGTCAATTCCAGGCAGTTTCCACTCAGGAAAAGCCCTAGCCTCAGGGGACAGCTGTGTTCCCTTTGCCCAGATGGCCCTAGACAAGTGCTTGAGCATGTGGACATCCTCTGTGGGACTTGTTACATTTTGTCTGTTCTGTTTATGAACTGTAACCTCATATAGGATTGCCTTAGAATCCAAGTAACAAATCCTCATGCTAAATAGAATAGCAAGGGTGTTGGGGATATAGCTCAGTGATAGACTCATTCCCCACCCAGCTCTGCACAGGACAAAAACAGCAAGAACAAACTGCAGGCTTTGTGTGAGGCACACCTAAAACCACCTACAAATCTCATCTTGACCTGACCAGCTCTGCCGCTCCTTCCAGCTGGAGCTGGCCCTGAATTCCAGAAACCAGGACACAGGCTCCTGGCAGGCAGGGAGATCCTAGCCAAGGGCCAACCTTCCAGGGGTTGGCTTGTCCACAGAACAAGGGGGTCTGGAGTAGACCATGGTCCAAATTCTTTCCGAAGTGACCATCTTAAAGCAGGAAGCAGTGCCCAAGTCCACTATGCCTCTTTCCTCTTCAATGCCTAGCCTGCTGGTCGCCACCCTGTCCAGTGTCTCAGCCCAGCCTGCTTGCTCACCCTCACTGTACATGGCAGCTGACCCATTGGGCATACTCAGCTGACCTTGTTGCTTCCTGGGGTTGCAGATAAGAAAAATCAGCCAAGCAACAAAATAAACAGACTCTGACCTTCCCAACCTCAAGAGAGCCATCTCCTGTTCTCTGCCCCACCTGGTTCAGGCAGAAGCTCCTTCATGCACCCCATAACAGGCCATGCTGGTCTCCCTGGTCCACCAAAAAGATGTATCTAAAACAGAACTTGTGGCTGGGTGTGTGCTGCTGGGATATTTGAAGCAGCTCAGGAGGCTGAGACAGGAAGATCACGAGCTCAAAGCCAGCCTCAGCAATGGCGAGGTGCTGAACAACTCAGTGAGGCCCTGTCTCTAAATGAAATACAAAATAGGGCTGGGATGTTGCTCAGTGGTTGAGTGCTTCTGAGTTCAATCCCCGGTACCAAAACAAAAAAATAATAAAATAAAACAGACCTTGTAATCCCAGCTACTCAGGAGGCTGAGGCAGAAGGATTCCAAGTTTGAGGCCAGCCTCAGCAACTTATGGATACCCTATCTCAAAAAATAAATTTACAAAAAAACTAGGCTGGCAACATAGCTCAGTGGTTAAGTGCCCGAGGGTTCAATCCTTGTTGCCAAAACATACACACACACACACACACACACACACACACACACACACACGGCATTGGGGGGGCCAGCAGTCTTTAGGGATATGGTGTTGGAAATCTCCAGTGAACAGGGGACAAGTGGGGAATGGTAGCGATGCAACTCCCTGGTCTCAAACTCCTTTCTGGAGGGTAGTAGCTGTCCAGAATTCAGTGGCTTCTTAATTTGTTGAAAACCAATAATGGTCACAGACCATGAGGGTCCAGGAAAAGTCAGCCAGTGACAATCTGTGACCTTGATCAAAGGCCTAAATCTACAGTCCCCCTACTGTTCAGGAAAAGGACAAACTGTTCCCAGGTATGAGAAGCTGACTGCTGACCCTGAGCTAGACAGTGAAGGCATGGTCAGTCTGGCCTCAGGCTGTACCCCAGACAGAAGCCACAGAGGGTCCCCTTCAACTAAATACAGCCCTTTCTTGCTTCAAATATCTTTATCATGTAATGTTTTGAACAACTAATAATAATAAAAAATTAAAATATATATATATATATATATATATCTTTATCACTCCCCTCTCAAGTGCTTCTGGGACCAGAACAGTAGCAAGCCAAATACTTTGAAAAAACAGCTGTCCATCAGACACCCTGAGCGGATCCCTTTTTGCCAGTAGATGACCTCCTGGGGTGTTGGAGAACCCCCAGGCATCTGGCCAGTGGTGAATGGACTTGCACAGGCAGATTCCAGTGTGGACAAACCACCAGTGAAAACTGTCATGACCAGGAAGGCCTGGTCCGGCAAGGACGCAAGGAAGTATGCCCTCCAGCAACAGCTCTGGGGCTCAATTTCCTCGGCCCACTGGTCACATCAGTCCTGCACCTGCACTGCAGCACCTGAAGACAGGTGCTCTCCACACACAGCCCTGAGGAAGAACTTCATGGTGTCCGCTTTTCTGTTCCTGAGCCAATCAACGGGGCAAGAGCAGCACGGCTAGAAAGGGTCAGGCCTGGGATGTAGTCACAGGATTGGCAGGTGTGAGGATCAGAGGGCTCCTACTGAGGGGCACCTCCTATCACAATCCTGTCAGCAGCCTCCAAGATGGCCCTCAGTGACCCCATCCCTGCTGTCCACACCCTGAGGTAGTTCCTCCCACACGGAGCCAGAGCGGATCTCAGTGACCATGGCACTGTGTGCATGGTGGCAGTAATGGCCTACCACTCCTGAGATTAAATCTCAAAGGGCGGGGCTGGGGATGTGGCTCAAGCGGTAGCGCGCTCGCCTGGCGTGCGGCCCGGGTTCGATCCTCAGCACCACATACAAAAACAAAGATGTTGTGTCCGCTGAAAACTAAAAAAATAAATTAAAAAAAAAAAAATCTCAAAGGGCTGTGTCTTGCATCTGGGGCTCTGACTGCTAGTAATTGGCTTTGGGCAGCCTGCTGCTATGTCATGAGTAGCCCTGAGAAAGCCACATGGCAGGGAACAGAGCCTCGCGTGATAACAGCTAGGCCTTTCACCCTGACCAGCTCCCAACTTCAGAGACTCAGCAAGTCGTGGGTTTGTGGAGTTCCCCATGGAGAGCACACGGCCCTCACCTAAGGGCCTGTCAGAAACCCACACCAAGTCTAAAGGAATGTCGAGAACTAAATACCTATTAGCCCAAATTCTACTTTTTAAAAATATTTTTAGTTGTAGATGGACACAATACCTTTATTTTATTTATTTTTTAACATAGTGCTAGGATCAAACCCAGTGCTTGCTAGGCAAGCCCTAACCTCAGCCCTTTCTTTTCTTCTTTTTATATCAGGGATTGAATCCAGGGGCTCTTAATCACCAGCCCTCTTTATTTTATTCATTTATTTGTTTATTTTTGTACCGGAGATTGAACTCGGGCACTGGATCACTGAGCCACCTCCCCAGCCCTTTCTTATATTTTATTTAGAGACAGGGTCTGAGTTGCTTAGTGCCTTGCTTTTTGCTGAGGCTGGCTTTGAACTTATGATCCTCCTGCCTCAGCCTTCCAGGCCACTGGGATTACGGTGTACACCACCGTGCCCAATCCTTTTTAAATTTTGTTTGTTTTGTTTTGAGATAGGGTTTCACCTTAATAATTGCTGAGGCCTCAAACTTGCAGTACTCCTTCCTCAGCCTCCCAATTCCCTGAGATTACAGGTATAGCCACTGTATCTGGCTTCTGCCCAATTTTTTACAAAGGTTTTTTGTTTGTTTGCTTTTGTTTTTCTGAATAGACTTTTTATCTTTTCAAGAACAAAATCTTTTTTTAATATTCATTTTTTAGTTGTAGTTGGACACAATACCTTTATTTTATTTACTTATTATTATGTGGTGCTGAAGATCGAACCCAGGACTGTGGAGCTGGGGTTGTAAGTCAGTGGTTGAGTGCTTGTCTCACATGCATGAGGCACTGGGTTCGATCCACAGCACCACATAAAATAAGTAAAATAAAGATAAAAAAAGAACAAAATCTGTGTACAAAGTCGTGTTGTACATACGATGAGTAAGACCCAGATAGGTGATAGCTAGGAGGGTCAGGGATGTGGCTCAGGGGCACAGCACTTGTCTAACATGCCAGAGGTCCTGGAACAGACCCCCAGCACCCCTGCCCCCAAAAACGGATGTGAGAAGTTGTTTCCTAAGAATCATCTTTGGTTCAGAAACAAGATTTACTGAGGGGTGGGGTTGTGGCTCAGAGCGCTTGCCTAGCATGTGTGAGCCACTAGGTTTGACCCTCAGCACTACACAGCCTGCTGCTATTTAGTGTCCACCTATAACTAAAAAATAAATCTTAAAAAAAAAAAAAAAAAATTTACTGAGATCCACAGACATGAACTTGTTTATTGAAGCATTCCTCAAGTAGTATTTTACAGACAGCGTCCCAACACCAGACCAGCGTTGGCCGCAGACCTCAACCCAGCGTCAACCAGCTGAGCACCCCATGTCATGCCCTCAGGCGCCATCATCACACATACAAGATTATCAGAGGCCAGCTGGGGGAGAGAGCACCAGGCTAACGGTTCACAGATTTAGTTGAGGCCACATTAGGGAAGAAGCAGTTATTTGCTCAAATATTAAGAAGCAGGGGCTGGGGATGTGGCTCAAGCGGTAGCGCGCTCGCCTGCCATGCGTGCGGCCCAGGTTCGATCCTCAGCACCACATACAAATAGAGATGTTGTGTCCGCCGAATACTAAAAAATAAATATTAAAATTCTCTCTCTCTCTCTCTCTCCCTCTCTCTTTAAAAAAAAAAAAAATATATTAATAAGGAGGCCTATGGGGCTGGAGATAGGGCTCAGTTAGTAGAGTGCTTGCCTTGCATGCACAGGCCCTGGGTTCATTCCCCAGCACCACCAAAAAGAAATGAAGAAAACAAAAAGCTTTTAGTTTAAAAAAAAATAATAATAAGGAAGCCTAGATCTTTTATTTATTTATTTATTTTAGTTATAGTTGGACACATACCTTTATTTTTATTTATTTTTATGTGGTGCTGAGGATCGAACCCAGTTCAATGCTAGGCAAGCACTCTACCGCTGAGCCACTACCCCAGCCCAAGAAAGGAAGCCTAGATCTTAAAAAGGACCCAAAAGATCAACTTTTTTTTCAGAATTTTTTTTTTGGGCGGGGGTACTGGACATTGAGCCCAGGGGCAATCTACCACTGAGCACATCCTCAATGCTTTTTTTTTTTTTAGTTGTTGATAGACCTTTATTTTATTTATTTATTTATACGTGGTGCTGAGAATCAAACCCAGTGCCTTACACATGCCAGGCCAATGTGCTACCACTGAGCCACAGCCTCAGCCCTCCAACGCTTTTTATTTTTTACTTTGAGACAGAATCTTCCTAGGGTGCTGAAACTGGCCTTCAGCTTGTGATTCTCCTGCCTCAGCCTCTGAGCTGCTGGGCTTACAGTTGTGCACCACTGCACCTGACTCTTTTCAAAAATGTTAAAATATTATTCCTGTTTTGTAGATAAGACAATGAGGATCCAGGAGCAGCTTGTCTGAAGCCCTTCGGCTGTTGACGGAATCAGGCCCAGGCCTCCTCCATGTCAACATGGAGCAAGGACAGAGCCGAGTAAGGACCGTCACTCTGCTCACGGCTCCTTCCAACATCTCAACATACCCTGTGATGCCTTCCCCTTAATGGACTGAACGTCTGGTGCCACCTGGCACCTGGTGCCAGGATAGCCATCCACAGAGCTAAGGCGGCCCTGACTCAGACCATTCCCCAGGAGACTGCCTCTCGCAGATATGCAAGGACCAGACGGTGCAGGGAGCCAGGCTGACACTTCCTTGACTGCCACGGCCAGCAAGCCAAGCTGTTAACAAGAGAGAAAATAAAAACCTACCCAGTAGGGCAGCGGGCTGCGGAGTGAGCCTGAGGTTGAAGGACGGTCCAGGCAGCTGGCCTGCTGGATACTCAGACGTAGTCCTGACTACCCAAGGCCTGTGATGTGGTGGGACAGCAGAAATCACCATTCACCTCTCGCCTGCAGGACCTGGGGCACAGCCTCTGGACCAAGAGTTGATAGTCTCTTTCCCAAGCTCTCGTTTCTCATGACATGTTCATAATATTTCCTGGACACAAACAGCTTCTGGCTCATGAATAACTTTCACATACATTTACTGCATTTTATCTTTGCAACAACTCCGTGGGAAGCCCAAGGCTGATATTAGCCTGTCTTTGCAAACAATTATTATCCCCATTTTACTGATGAGAAAATTGAGGCTGCTCAAGGAGCATTAACAACTTGCTCAAGGGGCTGGGAAGGACAAAACTCAGGGTCTTTCCCCAGAGGCTGCCAACACCTTGCTTCTGAGTGAACCACCAGGCAATGGCCCAACAGCAGTGGCTTTATTTCAAACATTAATAGGCCTGCTTCTTACACTCACACCACAACATGCAAATTCATTAGAGGCTTTGAGTCACAAACCCTCTAAACACACAAGCAAGAAGGGCTAGGGTACAAGAAAATCTTTGGAAGTCTGAATACAGTCACAAGACAAGGCTAGGGAGAGTGCAGGGGGACAGAGCCAGGGGGAGGGAAAGTGGGTGAGGAAAAACCCTCTGACTTGGTCTGTGAACCAAGGAAAGGACACAAAGTGCATGAGGAACAGGGAAGATGGATGGATCGGGGAGATTATAAGAATAAGAGAGGGGCTGGGGATGTGGCTCAAGCGGTAGTGTGCTCGCCTGACAAGCGTGTGGCCCGGGTTCGATCCTCAGCACCACATACAAAAAAACAAAGATGTGTCTGCCGAAAACTAAAAATAAATAAATAAATAAGTATTTAAAAATTCTCTCTCTCTTTAAAAAAAAAAATAAGAGAAATGGCAGGAAGAGCAATCAGTACTGACTCAGCAGTCCTGGGCCTAGGAACTACTCTCTCCACAAGCCCACAGAATAAGCCACACACATAGGGAGCACTAGCTGGTGCAGAGCTTAATGCAGGCAGGCAGGACACCTAACACTCACCCAGGCCTTTCAGATTCAGGTTGAAGCACAGGGCAGGTGTGTGGCCCCTGGTTCGCCAGGCCCAATAGTGAGTACAGGCCCATGCAGTCAGACCACCTTAGAAGCTGCCACCAACTTTAACTGTGATCTTGGGTGTGGTATCTTTTAATTTTTCTGAATCACTTTCATTATAAAATAGTGATATCAGAAGTATTTACTGAGTTGTGAATATCAACACAGTGTTTGATGTGGAGCCAGACACTAGTCAGCACTCCAAAATATTGGTTATTGTTATAATTGTTCATTATAAACCTGGGAATCAGAAATATAGAGATAAGTGTAAGTCACTGTAACCCTTCTCTGTAGCAGATCCGTCTGCTCTTGGGCACTCACTCTGGACCTGGGTAGACCCCATACCCAGTGGCCCTGGCGGCTGCACTGGGTAGATGGCAGGGACTTGCCTGAGCTAGGAATGCAGCTGCCATGGGATGAGACAACAGATCCCTCTCCCCATTGGGGAGCAGTGCCTCCGCATTTCCCATGAGCAACAGTGGGCTTATGCAATGCCTGGGCCATAAGCCTGGCAGGGTGCCATGTGACTTCCAGAGGTGAGTCAGCTGCCTCCAGCAGGGTGCAGCTGAGCTGGTCCAAGATGGCTATCCACATGAAATCAAAGGTCTGAAGAACAGATACTCCACTCCTGACCAAACTATGGAGTGGTTAACACTCTCCTTTCTAAAAGTTGTTAATCTGCTCTTCCTGCTACAGATTGAAGTTTTTGTTTCTGGGCTTCCAAGATAGAAGGAAAACAACTGTTCCCTTCCTGTGCACACTGACCCTTGGCAGCTTGAGCTCGTGTTCCTCAGCCTTCCTCTGGCCAGTGAACGACTAACCTGCCCTTGATCAGCAACTTGTGGCTTTGGAAGGGCTCCTTCCTTTTCTGAGATAGGGGATGCAGATCTGGATGGAGTTTCACTCAAACAGAGGCTGGGCCACGCGTGGGTGGTGCAGACTGGGATCTCAGCCACCCGGAGGGTTATAAGTTCGAGGTTAACCTCAGCAAGTCAGCGAGACCCTGTGTCAAAAAATCAAAAAAGTGCTGGGGATGTAATTCGGCAGTAAAGCACCCCGGTCCAATCCCCAGTACCACCAAAAAAAAAAAAAAAAAGGCGCTGCAATATAAACGCCCAGAGATGGCTTCCAGTTGGAGGGCGCAGCGTCAAGTCTCCCAGGCCGAAGACCCTGCGGAGCGTCCGGCACGGGAGCGTCCGGCGGGTCGACGTCGCCGGGCTCATGGTTGGATTCCAGGCGCTCAGTAAATCGTAGGGCCTCCTGAATTGGGATGCTCACGGGTCGCCGGCGAAGACCAGAAGGCCACAAACGCGCAGGCGCCCGAAGGTTGCAGTTCCAGACCTCTACAGGAACGTGAAAGCGTCGCGAAGATTCACCCCTATTTTCCCCGCGGCAGACTGCGCAGGCGTCCCGAGGACTTACCTCCACCCCGCGCCACCGCCCCGACGCGCAGGCGCCTTGAGGATTTACCCCGCCCCGAACGCGCAGGCGCCCCTGAGGTGCACCACTGCGCAGGCGCGGCCCCGGGACCATGGCGGCCGCGTTGCTGCTCCTGCGCGCCCTCCGCCGAGGACCCTGGCCGGGTCCGGAGCGGCTGTGGGGCCCGGGCCTCCTCGCCGGGGCCGGGAGCAGGCGGCCGTACGTGGTCCGCAGGCCCCCGGTGGGTGTCGCCGAAGCTGGCGGCCGGGCCCTGCAGGTAACCCTGCCGCAGCTGCCCGGGCCCCTGGTGGGGTCCATCCTTTTGCCCGCCTCCTTGGTCCGGCCCGGGGCTCGCCATTTCCGGCGCGGCTGGCGCCCCCGGGGCCAGGGGGGCGTGTTGGCGTGGCCGCGGGCTCGTTACTGACGGAACGCCCCGCCCCGCCCCGCGGGAGAGCCTGCGCCGCGAGCCACGCCGAGCGCGCCCGTCCGGCCGCCGACCCCGCGGGGACGCGCCTCTGATCTCTCTGGAAAGACAGGCGGGCTCCCGGCTGGCTGCGCCGCGCTCTCACGTCTGTGTTTATTTTTCAGAGTTTGCAATTGCGAACGCTAACCCCGACCTTTGAAGGGATCAGGGGATTGTTACTGAAACAGCATCTACTTCAAAATCCATTCAGACTCTGGCAACTTTTAGGTGTGTATCTATTGGAACTTAAGTGACAGTGATGGGGCAGAGGTAGTGGCATTTGTGAATATGCTGTCTTGCTTCCATCAGTGATGAACCACGTGGGGAAGAGCGGGTCCTGCTGCCTCCCCTTGCAGGGTTGCAGCCTAGGTGCTGCCATCCAGGACGGAGTCGCTTAAGGAAGCACCTCTCTCCCAGTGTGTCCTGGCAGTCAGAGTGACATATCCCTGGTCAGGATGAGGGTACCAGCTTGACCTTGACAAGAAAATGGGAATGGTCACAAGAGGACCTTTGTCCTCTGTTTATTATGAGTCCTGTGAGAGCCACCGTCTAGATAATTGGAAATGAAGTTTTCAAAAGGGGAGTTTTGTCGAAGGCCCCAAAAGATGATTTTGTTTTGAGGTTTTGGGCACTGGCAATTGAACCCAGGGGCACTCAACCACTGAACTACGTCCCCAGTTCGTTTTTTATCTATTTTTTTAAAATATTTTTAGTCGGGGCTGGGGATGTGGCTCAAGCGGTAGCGCGCTCGCCTGGCATGCGTGCGGCCCGGGTTCGATCCTCAGCACCACGTACAACAAAAGATGTTGTGTCCACCGAAAAAAGCTAAAAATAAATATTTTAAAAATATATATTTTTAGTCATAGATGAACACAATACCTTTATTTTTTTTAATGTGATGCTGAGGATCGAACCCACTACCCCACGTGTGTGAGGCAAGCATTCGACCACTGAGCTACAACCCCAACCCCATTTTTTAATTTTTTATTTTGTGACATGGTCTTGCCACGTTGTGTAGGGCCTCACTAAGTTGCTGAGGTTGGCTTTAAATTTTGATCCTCCAACTTCAGCCTCCTAAGCCACTGGGATTATAGGCCTGTGCCAAAATGCCACCCCCTTTTCTTTTTTTCTTTGAGAAAAGGCCTCACTAAATTACTGAAGCTGGCCTTGAACTCCTGACCTTCCTGCCTCAGCCTCTTGAGCCACTGGCTTTATGGGCATGCACCACCACACCCGGCTGTAGTTGGCTTTCTTTTTTTTCTTTTTTCTTTTTTCTTTTTTCATTGCAAATGGTCACAATACCTTGATTTAATTTATTTATTTTTATGTGATGCTGAGGATCAAACTGAGGGCTTCACATACTTGAGGCGAGCACTCTACCACTGAGCCCCAGCCCGTAGTAGGCTTTCTTGGAAAAGGTTTTTATTATTATCTAGTTAGCTCCCAGAACATTGTAGTAAGTATCTATAAAATGGCTCCAAATATTTTATATCCAGAGGGTAATTAAAAATACCCTACAACCGGCTGGGCATAGTGGTGCACGCCTGTAATTCAGCGGCTCTGGAGGCTGAGGCAGAAGGATCACAAATTCAAAGCCAGCCTCAGCAACTTAGTGAGGCCCTAAGCAACTCAGCGAGACCCTGTTCCTAAATAAAATATAAAAAAGGGCTGGGGATATGGCTCAGTGGTTAAGCACCTCTGGGTTCAATCCCCGGTACCAAAAAAAAAGTACCCTACAAATAATTTGCTTGTTCTTGGAGTGCACCATTGAGTGAAACACTGTGACATTCTGCAGCCTCTTTGAACTTAGGTTCAAGGACCTGTAGGATTGAGGCCATAATTTCACTCCATCTCACCCAGCTGAAATGGGGAAAGTGAACTAGGTAAACTAATGTGGTCAGAAAATGCTATGCCTACCGATTGGTTGTGCCTCAGCGTGTCACTTATGTGTTTCAGTGCTTCATTTGTGCCCAGTGGCGCTTAGACAGGAAGCTCATACCCCAGCCCTCCAGAACTCTTGATCTTGGTTTCACATGACAGTCAAGGTGGTCTGCTTGGCATTCTATTAAAATTTGTGAAAAATGTTGCAGTTGAAGTCATGGTTGATAATTCCCCATTTATTCAGAATTGGGATAAGACCAGAGGTTTCACCGATCAGTCTGGGACAGTGCCTGGGTTGCTGCTTTTGTCACATGTGCCAAAGCCACTTATGTTGTTCCTTTGTTTAGTTCTGTTTATAGCAATGTAAGTGATTGTTCTCCAACAAAATATAACGTTTTTTCCAATTTATGTTCCAGACATGTTTTTTTTTCAGTGCTAGTGATAGAACCCAAGGTCTTGCAAGTGCTAAGCTCTGCCACTGAGCTGTTCTCCCTTTTATTTCCTCATGTTAACAAACTTAAGTAGCAGAGGTATTTGACTTCATATGTTGAAATAGTTTGTTATTTTCTAATTAGCAGAAACAGTACTGGGAATGATGAAAGGGAATATTTCATCTCAGACTTACAACTTTTTTAACCTTTATTTTATTTATGTATATTTATGTGGTGCTGAGGATTGAACCCAGTGCTTCACACATGCTAAGCAAGTGCTCCACCACTGAGCTACGACCCCCGCCCCAGACTTACAACTCTTGTGGACACAAGTTTCAGGTGGTTTTTGTTGTGATTTGGTTATTTGAGAATGTTTTGTTCTGTTGTGTGTCTCCCCTGTAGTTGGAAATCTTGGTTAGGTTCTTTCCCTATTGCTTGTAGGTGGAACTTACTATTTCAACACCTCAACGATGAAGCAGAAAAATAACGACAATGATAAATCCAAGAGGAAGGCCCCTGAAGATGACGAAGGTATGCCTATCTGGTGTTCTGAGACAGTGGCTCCATCTGCTTGTCCTCACGTGTGCTCGCCGCTTGGCAAGGTGAAGCCTGTGTGGCACAGCAAGGGGAGCCTGGGGACTGTGCCCCCGCCCCCGCCTGTGTCTGACTGCTGGGTCCTTTGTGCCTGTTGTGTGGAGGTGTTTCCATGGACACCTGTGCCTCTGCACAGACAGTGTGAGTCTCAAGTCTACCCCAGGAGTACCAGAGTGCCTTGGCTGAAATAGCCCTAGCCACCTGCGCAGTGTTGCCAGGGTCCCTGGGCTTGGGGAGCAGGCCCCAGAGGAAACAGTGAGGAGGAAAGGACAGTTGAGTAGGACAGACGGAGTCCAGTGTAAGAGTTGCCTTTGCGCACCAGTCAGTCTGCCCCACTCTAGACCACAGCTGACTCACTGCTCACTTGCAGAATCTAAGGGTGTGCTGTGTGTCTTGGTCTCACCTTTCCTCTAGACTTAGGGCTCCTTCAACAGTGTGAGGGATGAAGGAAATGAAATAGTCAGTTTGACTTAGTTTCTGAGACCTCTATCTAAGATAAAGCTGGGTTTTTGCTTTTAGCCGTTTGGCACTAATAATAATGATGGGAATTATCACTCCTTGGAAATTATTGGTGTGTGCTTCACACTGTGGTGAATGATTTACATACTTTATTTATTTATTTATTTATTTATTTTTAAAGAGAGAGGATTTTAGTATTTATTTTTTAGTTTTCGGCGGACACAACAACTTTATTTGTATGTGGTGCTGAGGATCGAACCTGGGCCGCACGCATGCCAGGCGAGCGCGCTACTGCTTGAGCCACATCCCCAGCCCAACATACTTTATTTTTAAGTGGACACAATATCTTGGCTGGGGCTGGGGCTCAGTGGTAGATCACTTGCCTCACAAGTGTGAGGCACTGGGTTCGATCCTCAGCACCACATAAAAATAAATAAATAAAAATAAAGATATTGTGTCCATCTACAACTAAAAAAATTTTTTTAATGGACACAATACTTTTATTTTATTTTTATTTTTATGTGGTGCTGAGGATTGAATCCAGTGCCTCACACATGCTATGCAAGTGCTCTACCACTGAACCACAACCCCAGCCCAGTCTTAATTTTTAAGGCAGGGTCTACTAAGTTGCTTATGTCCTTGCTAAATTGCTAAGACTAGCCTCAAATTTGCCATTCTCCTATCTCAGCCTCCCAAGTTGCTGGGATTACAGACATGCACCACCACACCTGATCCATCTCTTGTTTTTTTCTCTTCTTTTTTGTTTTTATTTTTATTTTATTTTGATACTGAGGATTGAACTGAAGGGCACTTTACCACTAACCTATGTTCTCAGCCCATTTTATTTTATTTTTTTAGTTGTAGATGGACATAATTTTTTATTTATTTATTTTTATGTGGTGCTAAGGATCAAACTTAGTGCCTCACACATGCTAAGCAAGTGCCCTACCACTGAGCCACAACCCTAGTCCTAATCTTTTTATTCTTTATTTTGAAACAGGACCTTACTAAATCCCTGAGGTAGGCCTAGAACCACCAATCCTTCTGTCTCAGTTTCCCAAGTTGCTGGGATTACAAGTTATATGCCACTGTGCTCGTCTTTAGATCACAAAATAAACTTCATTCAAATGGAATGTGTTTAATTGGAGAGAAGTTTGTTGATGGGTAAAGAATTGGGATCATGCTGGGAACAGTGGTACAAACACCTGTAATCCCAGCAATTCAGAAGGCTGATGCAGGAGAATTACAAGTTCAAGGCCCATCTCAGCAATTTAGCAAGACTAAGCAATTTAGCTGGACCCTGTCTCACAATTTAATTCGAAAAATGATTGATTGATAGATATCAGAGATTGAATGAACCCAGGGGTGCTTAAACCACTGAGCCACATCCCAGCCTTTTATTTGAGACAGGATCTCATTAAGGCCTGGCTAAATTGCTGAGGCTGGCTTTGACTTGAGATCAGCCTTGGCCTCCTGAGCTGCTGGGATTACAGGTGTGCTTCATTGTGCCTGGCTCAAAATAAGAAAATTTTTTTTTAATATTTATTTTTTAGTTATAGGTGGACACAATATCTTTATTTTATTATTATTATTTTTTTATGTGGTGCTGAGGATTGAACCCAGTGCCTCAAGCGTGCTAGACAAGTCTCTAACTCTGAGCCACAGCCACAGCCCCTTATACTTTATTTAAAAGGGTCAGTCGCTTAGGGCTTTGCTAAGTTGCTGAGGAGGGTGGCTTTGAACTCATGATCCTCCTGGCTCAGCTTTCTGAGATGCTGGGATAGGACAAGTTCTTGTGGGGTTTTTTTTGGTTTTGTTTCCTCCTTGTACTGGGAGTTGAACCCCAAGCACTCTACCACTGAGCTCTATCCCTAACCCTTTTTATTTTGAGACATCAACTCAGGAGGACTGGGCTAGAATTTGCAGTCCTCCTGAGTTGCTGGGATTTTAGGCTTCATCGTTGCACCTGGCCAAGATTCTCATATTTTATAGAACACAATCCAAAGACAAAATCACAGGGATAGGGAACAGAGTGATGGTTGTCAGGGCCTGAGGTTGGGGGCCACGAGGGGTACGAGGGGTACTCTGGGCTGCAATGGTGGACGCAACCACATACGGCTTTGGCAAAGCAAGAGAGCCATGGCTGTCGAGTCTGTGTCTGGCTGTGGTTGCTCATTTGCTCATGGGGCCGAAGGGACAAGGGTGGCCATCTGTTCCCGTGCATCTCCATGATCTCACAGTATATTTAGCTGGGAGCAGGAGTTGCAAGGTTTCTGGGCAGCTATGTAGAGTTCCTTCATTGTGTCCAGGGGCCCTTGTCCTCATCTTCAGGGTCACTCCAGGTGACCTTCAGGTTTAGCACTGTGACCCCCACAGGCTCAGGAGAAGGATTCTCTCCTGAAAACCTGATTGGCTCCCGTTACTGTTCACCGTTCACAAGGGCAGCCTGTCTTCAGGGTGCTGGCTCAGCAGTCAACACCCTCCTAGCAGCAGTTTTGGCAACAAGGCTTGCCAGCGGTCCCCAGGCTGCTATCCCATGGACATGCCTTGCGATGGCTTAGGAGGCTGGTACACCTCCTGAAGACCTCTGGGGGCAGCACTGTATTGGCGGCTCCAGCAGGAGACACTTAAGTCTGATGCTCAGCTCTCTATAAGCTAGCTGATTATGAGCCAAGTATGTGTGTGGGCAGTGCACAGGAAGAGTTCCTGGAGCGTCATTTTCGTGGGCAAATGAACACAGCACGTCCAGTGAAGGACAGGGTACTGGAGGCCTCGGCAGCTCTGATGTCCTTTAGGAATTGAATATTGGGATTGGTTTGCAGAGAAGTTGAGGGCTTTGTGGGAAGTAGGAAGGCCTTCCAGGAGGAGGAGCTCTTCTTTAAGCCCTGAGTGATTGAATGTCGTCTGCTATTCAGGATGCCACGGTCATGGGGGGATTTGTGTGTGTGTGTGTGTGTGTTTTAAATAGTATTTATAGTTATACATGAACACAATACCTTTATTTTGTTTATTTAGTTCTTTTATGTGGTGTTGGGGATCAAACCCAGTACCTCACATGTGCTAGGCAAGTGCTCTACCACTGGCCCCCAGCCCCCAGGGTCTGGTTTTATTCCATCTATACCTCAAAGATCCTTCTCTGCAGGCGAGTGTGGTGCTGCACAACTGTAATCACAGCTGTCAGGAGGCTGAGGCAAAAGGTTCACAAGTTCTCTGCTAGCCTGGGCAACTTAGTGAGGCCCTAAGACCCTATCTCTAAAAGTAAAAAGGGCTGGGAACGTGGCTTAGTGCTTAAGTGCCTCTGGGTTTAATCCCTAATATCCCAAAACATAAAAAAATAAAATAAAAATTGCTGGAAATGCAGCTTGAAGGTAGAATGCTCCTGGTCTAATATCCCTGTACAAAAAAAAAAAAAGCTTTTCTAGTCAATAATATCTGATTCTCATGGGTATATCATTCCTCACTTTTCCCTTTGTCTCTAGTGAGGGCTTTCAAGGTTTTGTGCCTGATGGATCACATAGAGACACGTGGGGTCTCCAAAGATTGTTTCCTTAGGTTCAAGTTTCAGAAGTAGAGCTAGTGAATTAAGGAAACTAAATGTTTTCTGTGGGCCCTGACACGGGCTGCCAAGTGGCTCAGACAGAACTGTGCTCGAGGTCCGCGTGCCTACGGGCCTTTGTAACAGTGCGCCACTTCCTCCTGCAGTGCCTCTGCTCACTGCTGGAAGGCACCTCTCTGGGTCACCCTCCTTAGTGCCAGGTGAGGAGGACACAGAGCCCAGAGAGGCTCTCATGGGAAACCTGAGCCACTTTCACCTAGGATCTCGGCAAGCTGTCACGGGGCTTTAGAGGTGGTGTAGGGCTTGGGTTGCTTCTCCCCATAGCCCTTCCAGAGTGGAGGTGGCCTTGACAGTCTCCTTGAAGAAGTCATGAGGTGACGAGTTACATGCTGAGCTAATTATTATTTGAATTTTTTTTTAATATTTAGTTTTTACTTATAGGTGGACACGATATCTTTGTTTTTTTATTTTTATGTGATGCTGAGGATTGAACCCAGTGCCTCACGCATACTATGTGAGTGCTCTACCTCTGAGCCACAACCCCAGCCCCTGAAAATGTTTTTTTAATATTTCTTTCTTTTTTTTTTAGTTGTAGATGCACACAATACCTTTATATTATTTATTTTTATGTGGTGCTGAGGACCAAACCCAGTGCCTCCTATGGGTTAGGCGAGCGCGCTACCACTAAGCCACAACCCTAGCCCTAATATTATTTGTTTAAATATTTATTTTTTAGTTGTAGTTGGACATAACACCTTTATTTCGCTTGTTTATTTTTGTACGTGTTGCTGAGGATCGAACCCAGGGTCTCACACATGCGAGGCAAGCGCTCTACCACTGAGCCACAACTCCAGCCCAGCCCTAATATTTTTAATTTTAGGTAGACATAATACCTTTATAATTTTTATGTGGTGCTGAGGATTGAACCCAGTACCTTATACATGTGAGGCAAGCACTCCACCACTAAGCTACAACCCCTGCCCAAGAGTTGGGGTTTTGTTTAAAAAAAAGAAAAGAAAGAAGAGTTTGTTGGAGACAGAGCCGAAACTGTGGTTTTACTTTCGTTAGAAAAAAAAAATTTTTTTTATCTTACACAAAGTACAGAATTTGGCTTTATCTAAAAAAAAGCAAGCCATGTCACCATTGTCTTGGTCTTTTTTTTTTTATATATTTTTTTAATTGTCAATGGATCTTTTTTATTTTATTTATATGTGGTGCTGAGGATCAAACCCAGGGCCTCACACATGCCAGGCAGGAGCTTTACTGCTGAACCACAACTTCAGCCCTTGTCTCTTTTTTTTTTTTAGTTTTTTTTTTTTTTTTTGGCAGTGCCAGCGATTGAGCCCAAGACCTAGTGCATGCTAACACTGCCTGTGCTACATCCCCAGCCTGCTCCATGTCCTTTAAAAATCATAGACTGCTTTACATTCTGTGTACAAAGGCTGTGAGCTCATAGAACTGCTTCAGATACCTTTCTTGCACTGGGTGTGCAGGGTGTTGTAGGCCGAGGGTTAAAAACGGCTTCATGTTATCAGAGGTGGGACTGCGCTTCCTTCCTCTGAGGTGCCTCAGATGGCATACCAGTAGCATTTGTATCCAGGAACTGTTGACACCCTCCACACTTGGAAACTGCCTTCCCCAAAGAAAGGGTGTGGGGACTGAGCCCTGGGGGCCATGCCTGACTCTCCCTGCACTCTGTCCAGAGGAGAGGAGAAGGAAGCAGCGGGAGGACCAGATGTACCGCGAGCGGCTACGCACCCTGCTTGTCATCGCCATCGTCATGAGCCTGCTGAACTCCCTGAGCTCCAGCGGGGGCAGCATTTCCTGGAACGACTTTGTCAAGGAGATGCTGGCCAAAGGCGAGGTGCAGCGTGTGCAGGTGGTACCTGAGAGCGATGTGGTGGAAGTCTACCTGCACCCTGGAGCCGTGGTGTTTGGGCGACCTGTGAGTGGGGGTGTGGGCGCCCCTGGAGACTGGGCAGGTTCCTTCTTCTTTCGCCCTACTCCTGTCATGTTGAGTTGTCTTAAAGTCAGATGTGTGCATCCAGATTTAAAGTAGGACTGGAGTTTCTTGCACAGTGGCTTGCGCAGGTGGAACATGAGAAAAGTCAGAGGGAGCTGACCACAGAGGCAGCATTGTTAGCAGGGTCACATAGGTGCCAGTGGCCCCAGCAGCCATGGTGGCTGCCTTTAGGAGTAGGTGGAAATAAGTGGCAGAATGCTGACTTGTTGGCATTGGGTCTAAGGAGATGAGACCTTCCCAAACCTGTAGGTCTCTAGCATGGGAAGCGTTGGCTAGGAAATCAGAAGATGAGGCTTTCACAGAGGTTGCGCAGATGCAGGTGAGTTGAGGTGGCAGGGAATTGTCCCAGTGGAAAATTATCATAAGCAATGTAAGACACAGCTGGAGATGGACAGTGTAGGGCAGGTGGGGGAGCAGGTGATGCTAGCTGCCCAGTGATGTACACTTGGGGCTGGCCAGAGGTGCAGGTTGGAGGAGGACCGGGCTGCAGCCAGAGGAAGAGAGGGACTGCTCTAGTCCAGCCTGGGCATCCAGCCCTTGGAAGCCAGTGTGATCCACACTGCCGGGGAGAGGTCTGAAACTGGCTCAGGGGAGACCCTTGTGCTCAGGGCCCAGCTTGGGGCTCCAGCTGGTAGGAGTGCCCTTCCATGCAAGTGGGAGAGTTCCTCCTTAGGAAGCACCCTTCTTTTCCTCTTCTGCACCAGAGGAGTTTCCTGGGAAGGTAACTGCAGCATGGGGTGGGCTGACCTGGGCAACTCCAGGGTATATGGCCACCCTCACTCACCCAGCCCTACCCCAGCTCAGTGCCCTGCTGGCCTCCTTGCCAGCCTGCTTGTCCTTCCTGAGGCAGGGACATTGTGTGTGTAGAAATGCCATCCATAAGTACGAAAGCACGAGAGCCAAGCCTCGGCCTCCTGAGCACACCATGCACTCAGGTGTTGGGCCAAGTCCCTCCGCCTCCTGGTCGCCACCTCCTCACTTCTTCCGGAACTCTGGAGACTTTGGCTTCCTTGTTGAACTTCTTATTCTACGCACCTGGTGTTACTCCTGGTCAGCCTGAGGCAGAGGCTGACCATTTTCCTGTCTCTTCCCAGCCTTAGTCAAGAATACTGGCCTTCTTAAAATTTTACAAGTACAAGACAACCAGACAAACATGATGGCTAAGTGCAGAAGACGACACAGGTCCGCACACATACCCAGGTGGATGTATGGCATGGTGACTCTGAACCTCTGGGTCATTCATCCATCCATCTTGATAGTCCTGGGGATTGAACCCAGAATCCTATGCCACGAGCTACATCCCCAGCCCCTTTTAATTTTTTGAGACTCATTATCACCAAGTTGCCTAGGCTGGCCTTAAACTTGTGATCTTGCCTCAGATGCCTGTGTTGCTGGTATTGCAGGTGTGCACTGCTGTCCCAGGCTTCAGTATATTAACTTACAATATTATGCCGGATTTTGACAAGTCATCTAGTAGAATAGCTCCCTTAAAGTTTTCAGAATTTTATCTTAGCAGTTTGGGGCGCATGTGAAAGGGCAGTAGATATTACCTCCTGTCCTTGTCCTTATCCTATGCTGGAGCTACAGCAACCCTAGAGACAACTAGGGAGTCTCTTTCCTCTCTCTCAGCTGGTGGCCATCCCCAGACAGGCTCAAACGTGAGCTAGACATGTAGATCCTAACGAGGAGTACTAGTTGGGGGATAAGTCTCAGGGAGACCAGTTTTGCAAAAGGCAGTGAGACGTGGATTTAAAATGAAGAGACCCACTTAATTGGTTTCAGATTCACCCACAATGCCTCTGTTGCTGCAGCGTCCTGAAGCGTCTGCCTGTGGCGAGGTGTCTCAGTGGTACTGGCATCGGGTCTGTGCTGTATACAGCTGAGCCAGGCACGTCAGAGGCAGGTAGTGACTTTACAATGCAAATGTCTGCCATCTTTTTTTTTTTTTTTTTTTTTTTTTTTTTTTGTAATTTCCCTCTTAAAGGAAAACATCACTTGAAGCTGGGCGCAGGGGCACTTGCTATAATCCCAGCAACTCAGAGGCTCAGGCAGGAGGCTCTCAAGTTTGAGGCCAGCCTGGGCAACTTAATGAGACCTTTTCTCAAAAAGGGCTTGGGAATATGGATCAGTGGAAGAGCATACGTGGATTCAATTCCCAGTACCAAAAAATAATAATAAAAATAAAAAGAGCAGGGACATAGCTCAGTGGTAGAGCACCCCTGTATTCAATTCCTAGTACCCAAACGAAGTGTTCTGTGAATGGCCTCTTCTTCAGAACCCTGATGCTGTTGATAAGGTGTGCTGGAGGCACCTTCCATGGCCTCTTTGCCCTCTCTCACTCCCCTCTGCTTTCTGCCCCCAGAGACTGGCCTTGATGTACCGAATGCAGGTTGCCAACATTGACAAGTTTGAAGAGAAGCTTCGAGCAGCTGAAGACGAGCTAAACATCGAGAGCAAGGACAGGATCCCAGTTTCCTATAAGCGCACTGGATTCTTTGGAAAGTACGTTCGTTGTCCTGGTTGACTCTAGACTAGCCCTGACTTGGCTTAGTGCTGTCAGGAGCAAGGTGGAGGCAGGAATCTTGTGGGGCTGGATTCCGGCTGGAGAGGGAGCTACCGGCCTGCTGGACCGCCTCTCGGTCTCCGTCTGCAGTTGCCTGTGGTGTTTCCTAACTCAGCACGTTGTCAGTGGCTGTCATAGAAAAACGGAAAAGAAAGAGTGTAAGTGGGAATGTTAAATGTGACGACTTTGGGTTCTGAGAGGGAAACATGCATAGGCACTAGGCACCTTGGAACTGACAGGTTCATCAGCCTAAGTGACGTCACTCACATCATCGGCAACCTTGCTGGGGCCAACAAACAAAACAGCACGTACAAAGGTTTGTCGTGGGTTTGTCACCTGAGAAAATCCCCCTTCACAGTGATGTGCCTCCAAACTCTGTAAGCAGCTCCTGAAAGCTCTGCTTTGAGGGAACTTCTGATTTTATTGTAGATGTGATAGGCACATGGCAGGCGGTACAGACCGGCCAAGACAGCCGTCTCTTTCCTCCTGTGGAGGGCTGGATCCCAGGGCTTGCTTCTTTGCTGTTGGGCTTGTTTTGCCTTACTCCTTGAAACTGTCGAAGCATAAAGAATCCCCTCTTGGAGAACCACAAGTTCAAGGCTAATTGAGCAACTTAGTGAGACCCTTGTCTCAGAATGTCCCTTTGGCTGGAGACGTGGCCCTGGTTCAATCCCCAGCACCAAGAGGAAAACAGCACCTGCTCTAGTTGGCCCTGGTTGTGGGCAGTCAGGTACCTGGGTATCTCTACTGCTGGCGTGCTCAGTCTGACCACTCTGGAAACCTCGCAGAGGAGGGAGGTTGGTGAAAGTGGGACTCGCTCTGTGCACGGCTCCCAGGCGCAGGGGTCTCCTTTGAGAAGTTGGTGAGGTGATTCTGGCTTTGTAAATTGCTTCTGTCAGTTGCTTCAGTGACACTTCAGTGTTCATAACTGCCCCTCTCTCTCACCCAGTGCCCTGTATGCCCTGGGGATGACAGCAGTGGGCTTGGCCATCCTGTGGTATATTTTCCGTCTGGCTGGGATGACGGGAAGGGAAGGCGGATTCAGTGCTTTCGTAAGTCTGTGGATTCGAGCCTGCTGGGCGAGTCCTGGGTGTTGTTGCGTATGCTTGCTGAATCCTTTCCCAGCCAACAAAATAAGGGCAAGTGGAAGTTGGCCTGTGGCAGAACCGGGCCGGAAGCCCGGAAGCCCGGAAGCCTGGAAGCCCAGCATGTTTCCTCCTGAGGCTCCCAGAGCTGGCTGGAGGCCCCTCCCCACTGAGCCACTGTGGGGCAGGACGTCCGGTGCTACCTATCTTGTTTTGGCCTCCCTGTTCGGGGGCATTTCTTGAGTGTGCTCTTTCTCCTGTACCCTCTAGCTCCTGGGGTCTGGGCTGGGGAGGGAGCAGCTCATGGAGGAGCGTCCCTGGGTCCACTGAGCATGCACACATTCATTTGTCCCCAGATGAAGGCTCTCACTGTGATTTTTTTTTTTTTTTTTTTTTTTGGTTGATGGACCTTTATTTTGTTCATTTATTTATATGTGGTGCTGAGGATCAAATCCAGTGCCTCTCACACGCTAGGCAAGCGCTGTACCACTAACTCACAGCTCTGTCCCCTAGAGGTGTCTTATTTGTTTATTTATTTATTTTAAATGTTTTTAGTTGTAGATAGATAATACCTTTATTTATTTATCTTTATGTGGTGCTGAGGATCCAACCCAGTGCCTCACATGTGCTAGGCGAGCACTCTACCCCTGAGCCACAACCCCAGCCCCAAGAGAGGTGTCTTTTTTAAAGGCAAATTGCTAGACAACTTTCATACTGATTAACAATGAAACCGATCCCTTCCTCCCGTGTGAATGAAGAGTGGCCCGGGAGCCCATCTGTCCCATGTGAATGGGGGAGTGGGCTGGTCCCAGGGACTGTGGGGGGAGGTCCACCTGGATGGAGGCGTGGGGGAGGTGGGTTTCGTGTCAGCCCTGCTGGATGGTAGCTGCCAGCTCCCTCTATTCTCTCCGGTCTCAGCTCCCTGCCTGTTGCCATTTCCATGTAGAATCAACTCAGAATGGCTCGTTTCACAATTGTGGATGGGAAGTCAGGGAAGGGCGTGAGCTTCCAGGATGTGGCAGGAATGCACGAGGCAAAGCGGGAAGTCCGAGAGTTTGTGGACTACCTGAAGGTGAGTAGATGTGCATGCCTTCCCTCCAGAAGGCCTGGAACCATGGTCAGGACGAGGCCTGGATGGTGGCCTCCGCGGATCCCACAGGAACACCACACCTGTGCTGGTGTCTGTCCAGCAATAGCACTAGCACAGCGCAGGGCTAGCCACTATGAGCCCTGAGCCATGGTGACGGTGGTGTGAATTGCCCTGCGTGGACCCCTTAGCGTCCCTGGGACAGAGGCTTAGTGTCATGTGTCCATTGCTCTCTAGAGCCCGGAGCGCTTCCTTCAGCTTGGCGCCAAGGTTCCAAAAGGTGCACTGTTACTCGGTCCCCCTGGCTGTGGAAAGACCCTACTGGCCAAGGCAGTAGCCACTGAAGCCCAGGTGCCCTTCTTGGCAATGGCTGGCCCGGAATTTGTGGAGGTCATTGGAGGTAGGTATGGGTCAGGGCTGAGGACAGGCCATTGACCACATGTCTGAGCTGGTTCTTTGAGACACTCTTCCTCAATAGCTGGATTGAAGGGGGAGCCACTAAAATTAAAAAGCAGGACTTGTATCCTTGTGGTAACCTGGGAGGTCAGGTGGTCAGTGCCCTTCGCCTGCATCTTGGGGGACTGGGAAGATATGCCACTGGTCTGGCTACCCCGGAGCCACCCCTACTGGTGTGTGTCCGCTGGGGGACCTGTGTGGATGTGGGCCTCCTTGGCAGACAGCTTTGCTGGCCCCAGCACAAGGTAGGATGTGTTTCTTTGTCCATTTCCAACGCTGTCTGCATCCCCTCAGGCCTAGGTGCTGCCCGTGTGCGTAGCCTCTTCAAGGAAGCCCGTGCCCGAGCCCCCTGCATAGTGTACATTGATGAGATTGACGCCGTGGGCAAGAAGCGCTCCACCTCCACGTCCAGCTTCTCCAGCACCGAGGAAGAGCAGACCCTCAACCAACTCCTGGTTGAGATGGATGGTCAGTGCTCAACACGCCCCTCCCTGTCACACACCTGGGGAGAGACTGTCCCATTGTTTTGAGGCTTTCTGGGTAGATAGTGCTGGTCAGTCAGCGTCTAGAGTAGCACTGTGAGAGGTTTTATTTCCCTCAGTCGCTGTCTGCCCCTCCTGCGCTGGTGAGGACAGGGTCATCCTGAGAGCATCCTCTGGCTGTCGGCACCTTGCAACCCGTTAGTGGACACCTGTCTGTCACCTGCTGCCCTCAAGTAACTCAGGTCTGTTGTGGCAGCCATGGCAGTAGTCTAGCAGGAAAGCCAGGGCCTCAAGGGCCTCCTGCTGGCGAGGAGGCCACAGCCTGATTTCTGCCCCCACTTGTCTCAGACTGCCCAGGGCATGGGGGTATGGCTGTGCAGCACCCTGGAAGGGCCTTCGGGATCAGCCTTGCAGGGCTTTGCTTTTTTTTTTTTTTTTTTTAATGTTTAGTTTATAGTTCGTAGTTGCACATAATACCTTTATTAATTCGTTCATTCATTTGTTCATTCATTCATTTATTTTCTTGTGGTGCTGAGGGTCAAACCCAGGGTCTTGCATGTGCTAGGCAAATGCTCTGCCACTGAGCCACAGCCCCAGCACCACTACCCCAGCCCCAGGCTTTGCTTTTCTTTGAAGTAAAGATGACCCAGTGAGGGAGAGTTGAAGTCGCTTTTCCTATGAGCTACTTCCACTGACCCTTATCCCTGTCCCTCTTTTAAAAATTTTTTATTTTGATGCAGGGTCTCACTAAGTTGCTTAGGGTCTTGCTGAGTTTCCCAGACTGGCCTGGAACTTGCTGTCCTCCCACCTCAGCCTCCTGAGCTGCTGGGGTCACAGGTGTGGCCCCCATTTCCAGCCATTTTAACCACTTGTGTGCAGTTTTGTGGCATGAGTTGGTTGCCCACATCCACTGTTCACACCCCCACGTGCAGCTCTGCCCGTGGCACGCTGGCTCCCTCCTGCCCACACAGCCCTGAATTTTCTCTGTGAATCTGGTGACACTGAAAGCCTCGTGGGTGGGTCATACAGGTTTGTCTTGTGTGACTGGCACATTTCACTGTGGAGTGGTGTGTGTGTCCTGCAACCCCTCCAGCAGACCCAGGCCGCTGTGTGCCTGGCTGCTGTGAATGCAGGTTGCCCTCAGTTTCTGCTCTGAAGGTTTGTTGTTAATGTCTTTTATCAGAATTCTGGTTGCCTGTGGGGGCTGTGATTATTTTTTTTAGTTTTTGGTGGACACAACATCTTTGTTTGTATGTGGTGCTGAGGATCGAACTCGGGCCGCACGCATGCCAGGCGAGCGCGCTACCGCTTGAGCCACATCCCCAGCCCTGGGGGGCTGTAATTCTTAAGGTGTGATCATTGAAGGGAGAGCCCTCCTGTGTTCCTGAAGCTGGCGTAGTAATTGGCAGCAGACAAAGACACATACACATGCACTTACACAAGTGCTTGCCTGGTGTACAACGTGCTCGTTTAAAATAACATGGGCTTTCAAAAACTGGCAGCACTGGTAGACGTTCACTCGTACCTGACCCAAGCTATCAAGGCCAGGATATGGTGTCCATCTGCCCACTGCCCGTGTCTAGGGCTGCCTGTGGCTCCAGGTATCTGAGCAGCGGTCCTGCTCCTTGGGTCCCTCCCTTCCCTGGTTTTAAGATTCATTTCCCTTGCAGAAGCCCTGAACTTCCTGTCCTGGCTGTGGTGTCCTCAGGATCAGGGTGGGGCTGTGCTTGATGGGACTCCTGACACACCTCCTCCCTGGGGTGGGCTCTGAAAGAGTTGGGCCCCTTCCTTATGCGGGTCTCATCTGGTGCTCAGTTGAGTGTCTGTCCTTGGGCTACTGTGACCTTAGGTGGACCACTGAATGTGGAAGCACTGGTGGCCTTGAACCCTGCATGATTCCTGACAGTGATGAACAAGGTGGTGCTGTGGGTTTTACGAGTTCATGTGGCCTCTGGCGCTGCCCCACACCCTGCCTCCTGCTCCTCTTGACGGTGATTCACAGGCAGCTGTGAGCACCAAACCCAGCAGCCACCTTCCACACCAACAGCAAACACTGCTGGGAGTCGAGTTCCCAGAGAACAGGTGTCCTCAGAGGTGAGGGTGCAATGGCTCAGGACCTGAGAGCAAGTGCTGCTAGGGACCCCTCAGAGCATCTTGCAGGCCAGGCCCAGGGGCTGAGGATTCATCTGTGCCCCGTGCCTTTACAGGGAGGGTGCTAGCTCTGCCCTTCTGCGTGTCCACTTACCCTGGGGAAGCCAGACCTGCCATTCAGGCAGTGGTCTTGCCCATTAAGAGGGTGTTGAGAGACTCTGCCCCTTGCTGTTGCTTCCCTAGGCCTCCGTGGTCCCCTCGTGTGCGGCAGGTTGTGGTCCTGACCGGCTTCTGGAGGCTGTGTCTCTGGCGGTGTGGCCTGGCTCAGACAGTGTTCTGGAGGTTACTTGAGGACCAGTGGGCAGCTTGGAGTCTTGAAGAACACTTGAAGGCAGTGTGGGCTCAGGCACAGCGGTCTTGTGACCACTGACAGGTGGAAGGCGCCAGGAGCCGCCATGGCCAGGCCTGCATGGTGCTGACCCTCCAAGATCTTCTCATCAGCCCCAAACACCAGGTGACTCCTTTATGAGCACCAGACTGAGAGCATGGCTGGCCTCTGTGGTGCTGACTGACGTTGCAGTGCAGCCTGCTACAAGTCTTGAGATGACTCGATGGCCCTGCGCACCTCAGCCTGGGCCTCCCTGGAGATGAGGGCTCCAGCAGACAGCCTCCCAGCAGCACTGTGCCAGAGCCATGTCCCACAGCCTTGTGGGACCCTGCTTGCCTGGAGCAGCAACTTGTAAATGTCCCCTTGTACCTGCCCCAAGCTGTCGAGGCCAGGATATGGTTGTGGAGTGAGGCTGCAGCGCATCCTGTTGTGTGGTTCTGTGGTCTGCACGTGGCCCTGCATGCGTGGGTGAGCACACAGGCTCGGGGTACCTCGCTCAGCTGGCGCAGTCTTCACCCTGAGGTCCACCCACCTTCCTCAGACCCGAGCACTGCAGAGAACATGGCCTCCAGGCAGAGCCTCTGTACTGCTAAGACTGTCACTTTGCGGGGGGGGGGGGGG
The DNA here is from genome assembly GCF_048772815.1 of Callospermophilus lateralis. Taxonomy (NCBI): domain Eukaryota; kingdom Metazoa; phylum Chordata; class Mammalia; order Rodentia; family Sciuridae; genus Callospermophilus; species Callospermophilus lateralis. Next base: position 65,778,050 of record NC_135322.1, read on the forward strand.
GCTCCACCTGCAGCCCACTGGCGAAGGCCTGCTGTGGAGTGAGGCGAGCACCCGCAAGTCCCTCTGTGCCACGCAGTTGCGTGTCCACAGCCCTTCAGAGGCAGACCTGGAAGTGCGGAGGAGGCAACTGCGTGAGGGACACCTGGTCCTGGAGAAATCGCAGGGGAGGAAAATCAGCCTGGAGGCCTCGGCCCAGGGGCACCAGCATCTGTGGGGTTGTTGGGCACCATGGGGAGGGAGCAGCTGCCACTGGCCTGAGCACTGCATGGCCACCTGGGCCCAGATTCATAGAGTCCTCCTGCAAGTGTTCATGCCTTGTGCTGGACAGTAACAGATGTGTTGTGGACTCTGGTCCCACGTGGGAGTCATCAGAAAATCCCTAGGGGCTGGGGTTGGCTCTGGACAGTACTTGCCTGCTAGCATGAGGCCTGGTTTGACCCTGAGCACAGCCAGGAAAGGAGGGGGATCCCAGGGTCTTGAGTGTGATGAGCAAGGTGGTGCTGTGGGTTTTATGAGTTCACGTGGCCTCTGGCGCTGCCCCACACCCTGCCTCCTGCAGTGGTGAAGCCAAGCGGACAAGCATGAGGAAAGGCTGTTGGGAAATGCAGAGCTAGGATGTACTACTAGGAAGTAATGAAAAGTACATGCTCTGTAGTGTCTGTCATAGACTTTGTCCCATCCAGGCAGCTACTGTGGAATGCCAAGAGGGCCCTGGCAGCAGTGGTGCCCCACCCATGTCCTCACAGCCTTTGAACCCCAGGCTTCTCCCCACAGCCCTGCCAGGTGGGTAAGACAGGCAACTTGTGAGTGATGCAGGTGACCCGCTTTACCACTCATCAGTCCCAGAAGGTCACTGACACTACTGTTTATGCCAGGTCAGGTGGTGGCCCAGGTCCAGGTGACTCTGGGGTGTGCCCAGGCTCAGAGCACTTGGGTCACGCTGGGGTTCCACAGTATGTGCTCCACACAGCAGCTCTGACCTGGCTGGAAGCTAGTTAGAGATGCAGCTCCTGGTGCAGCTCAGCCCTGGGGTCAGGTGCACACTGAGGAGCTGGGGTGACTGGCATCCTAATGCCTGGCTAGGAAAGAAGGGACCTACTGTGTCATGTGCAGGTCCTGCTTATAAAATTGTTTGGCTTTGTTTTGCTTTGGTAAAACCTTAAGAGCAATTTAGGAAGCTCTGAGTAAGTAGTGGAGGATTGTCAGAGCTGACAGCAGGGAGCCTGGGACGCTAGGGGAGGGGATAGAACAGGATGGGAGGCTGCAGAAGGATGTGTTCGTCCCTGTTAGTGCCTTCCTGAGTACCTGCCATTGTGGCTGGGACAAAGGCCCCAGGGCCTGCAGGAACTGCCCTGGCTTTGCTGCTCGACCTCATGGTGCAAGATGTGCCACCTTCTGTCCTCTGTGCCCGTATCTGCGGGAGCAGGTGGGGCTTGTTGACTGAGGGTGTCTCCAGACATTGCCATGTATCCCTGAGGCCACTCTAGCCTGCTGGGCTCCCATCTGGGAGGATAGTGGGGACAGTGAGGCTGCAGTGGCAGGTCTGTCTCCAGATGGGCGGGCACTGTCCCTAGGTGCCTCTCTCCCTGAGCCTGGGAAATCCCAGAACCCAGGAGAAGGGCAGCCTAGAGCCTAGAAGGCACTGCACAGCTGTTGTCTGCGTGGGCTGCTTTCACTGTGGAGTTCTGAGAATGCTTCATGGTTCCAGGGCTGGTCCTTGTCAGGGTTGGTGCTGGGGTTCTTAAAGTGTGTGGCTTGTCCTGTCCTCCTTTCCAGGAGGTCCTCTGACAGAGCAGAAGTTACTTGTTTTGATGAAGCCCAGTTTGTTGCCTTTGCTTTTGTGACTCTTCCTTTTAGTGTGAAGTCTAAGAACTCTTTGTTGTTCCTAGACCCTAAAGACTTTCTCATGTGTGTTCCCCCTCTACTTGGTGCTAGGGATCAACCTAGAGTTCATGCATGCTAATCATGAGTTTCTTATAAAAAAAAAAAAAAAAAAAGAAGAAGAACTTTACATTTAAATTTGTGATCCAAGCTGGGTGCAGTGGCTCATGCTTACAATCCAGTGACTTGGGCTGGGCCGGAGAAGGCAGGGAGGATCACAAATTTGAGGCCCTCTTTAGCAACTTAGTGAGATCCTGTCTCAAAATAAAATTAAGCCAGGCACTAACCCTAATCCCAGTGACTCTGGAGGCTGAGACAGGAGGATCATTAGCTCAAACCCAACCTCAGCAACAGCGAGCCACTAAGCAACTCAGTGAGACCCTCTCTCTAAATAAAATACACAATAGGGCTGGGGAGGTGGTTCAGTGGCTGCATGCCTCTAAATTCCATCCCTGATACCCCCAAAAATAAAATATAAAAGGGCCGGGAGCCAGGCACAGTGGTACACACCTGTAATCCCAGCAGCTTGGAAAGCTTGAGGCAGGAGAATTGCTAGTTCACAGCCAGCCTCAGCAAAAATGAGGAGCCAGGTGACTCAGTGAGACTCTGTCTCTAAATAAAATGCAAAATAGGGCTGGGGATGCCCCTGAGTTGAAACCCTGGTACCAAAAACAAAACAAAACAAAAAAACGCTAGTTTTTTTGGGGTCTAGTTCAGTGGTTAAGTGCCCCTGGGTTCAGTACCTGGTACAAAAAATAAAAAGCTAAATGTGTTTCCTGTAAGCTCTCATAGACTGCCTGAACACATGACTTGCCGGCAGCAACTTAAAATAAGGAACCTTCCAGAGGGTGAACCATGAGACTGGCCTTTCCTTTTCCTTGTGTATGGTGCAGTGGTGGAAAGCAGTTTCCTCCAGCCGCTCAGGTGGATCTTGGGACCATGCTGACGGAAGAAAGCAGTCCTGCTGGAGGGTGGGTGGCGATGGGCATCTGTGTCTTGCTAAGTCCACTGTGAAAACCCTGCATGTGGGAGAGGCATGACCGGACGTCCCCACGTGGTTCTGACACTGCACCACTGCTACCTGAAAAGAGCTGCAGGGGAGCTGGTCAGCTTGCTGTGTCTGTGTGAGGCTGTAACAGACAGCTTTAGAGAGCAGGGACCAGCCCCAGGCGGTCTGCACGCCCAGCGCACCTCTGTGGAGCCCATCTGTGAGCCCACCGTCCCATGCTGGCTCTCGCCCTCCCCCTCGCCCCTGTTTCTCTGCACCATTATGCCTGTTACCCTTCACATTTCCCCACTCTCATATCATCTCAGGAGTCCTGGGCCCCTGATGAGAGGCATTCCAGAATCCTGAGCACTAAGCCTGGCAGGCCTCCCCAGGCAGGGCCGGGTGAACTGTGTAGGCCCCTGGCTGTTCAGCATCTGCCAGCCTTCAGCCTCCGGAGTCCTCCCTGTGTCCTCTCTGCCTACACCCAGGTATCAGCGGCCGAGCAGAGAGGCTGGGGCCGACTTGGCTCCTTTCAAAGCCAGCCTCCCTTCCACCTTCCAGGCCTGGCCCTGCTGCTGGCAAGGTGGCAGTGTACCTCAGCCTCCCCTCTTGAGAGGTAGATGACAGTGACAAAGCCGTCATGGTCCTGGCTTGTCAGGTTGCAGGCTGTAGGACAGGGGACATGGTGCTGTGAGAAGGTTCCTAGCAATTCTGGAGTACTTTGGGAGCAGGCTTTATGTTGGCTTCCGCCTCTGTCCTGGCCACTGCCATCCCATGAAGGTTGGGGATGGCAGCCTTTGACAAGGTGACCAGGCCCCTGGCCCAGGCTTCGTGGCTTCACTGTCCAACCTGTATTCAGAGCTGGTTAAGGACAGAGGGCAAGTCTGACACACCTTCAGGACCTCACTCTCTAGTATTTCTTTTAAGTTTCACTTTCATTAAAAGGTTATCAGCGGGCTGGGGTTGTGGCTCAAGCGGTAGCGCACTCGCCTGGCATGCATGCGGCCCGGGTTCGATCCTCAGCACCACACACAAACAAAGATGTTGTGTCCGCCGATAACTAAAAAATAAATATTAAAAAAATTCTAAAAAAAAAAAAGGTTATCAGCAATTTAAAATTAGTTCATGTCAGTTTATTAGGGATTTCTTAATTTGCCGAAGAGCCAGGTGCAGTGACACATGCCTCTGATCCCAACAACTTGGGAGACGGAGCAAGAGGATCCCAAGTTTGAGACCAGCCTGGGGAATTAGCAACACCCTGTCTCAAAAGGGGCTGGGGTGTAGCTCAGTGGTAGAGGGCTTACCTAGCACACAATGAGGCCCTATATCCAGTCTACAGCAGCACAAAAATAAATAAATAGACAGATACCACAGCATCTTTACATTCTGAACTTTGTATTAGAGAACTTTTCACACACACCCAGGAGCAAAGCAAAGGGAGCAGTGAGCCTGTGTCTGCCCCACATTCCTCCTCTGTCCACACTTCCCACTCCCTTGCACTCCCCAGCAGATGTTTTGAATCAGATCCAAAGTCTTGAATCTCACATGTTCTGCATATGTCTTTACAGTCAACAAAACTCACAGTGTCCATCGAGCTCTCCAGGTTCATAGCATGGAATACCCACCAGGCTCAGGTTTCCCTGCCGCTTTTGTGCCAGTGGTTTATTCCAGTCGGGTCCAGTCAGAGTTCACACGCACAAGGGACATTGCCTATTTCTGAAGCCACTTCAACTTCTTGAGGGAGAAACAGGCCAGGTGTTAAGGCACAGCGCTAGTGTGCAGGGCAGACGGCTGCAGCGCAGGAGAGAGGAACGGGCACCTCCCAGGTGAGACGGCAGGATCCCATCCCCTGTGGGCCCCACTCGCCCTGCCTGGGCCCTCAGTGGATGTGCGACAGTTCTGTCTTTGCAGACCCTCAGGGGAAGTGACTGTGTTTGGAAGGCAGGAAGGGCTTCACAGCTCAAGTCCAGAGGTATTGCTTTCTCACTGGGCCTGAGAGGGGAAGCCACAGGGAAAAGCCACTGTGTCTAGGCTTCCCATGCTGAAGGCCAAGTGTCCACTCTGTCTCCTCAGGGATGGGCACCACAGACCATGTCATTGTGCTGGCATCCACAAATCGAGCCGACGTTTTGGACATGGCTCTGATGAGGCCGGGCCGACTGGACCGTCATGTCTTCATTGACCTTCCCACACTGCAGGTCAGCACCTTCCTCCACGGTAGGCTGCCAGGTGCCTGGCGCTCCTTCCCTCTGGGTTGGGGCTTGGTGTGACCTGCTACAGGTCTTGCTGGGTGCCAGCTGCCCACCGTCCCTGACTCCTGCTCTCAGCTTGGCAGCTTGCTGGTGCTTACCCACTGTTCTGTCCTCATCCTCGGCATTTGGGCTTGACAGGGCTGGTTGACCTGTTTGACCAATTTTCTGAGACGAGATCCAGGGAAGGAAAATCTGGGATTTTTTTTTTTTTTGGGGGGGGGGCGGGATTGCTTTTTCTTTCTTTTTTTGGCCCTGGGGATTTAATGCAGGTGCTGTACCACTGAGTCACATCCCAGCCGTTTTAGTTTTTCAGACAGGGCCTCACTCAGTTGCTGAAGCCTTGCTAGGAAATCATGCTTGCATGCCGTCTTCCTTTGAGCTCTGTGCAGACCTTGGGATCCTCACCCTTCTTCTCAAGTGCTTGTTTTGCCTCTGTAAGTGGGTGGGGTGGGTGTCCTGGCAGCCCCACAGCCTCTGTGCCACCAAGGGAGCAGCAGCCCAGTGTGCAGTGAGGAGGGTCCTGTGTGGTGGGGCAGGAGGAGGGAGGCCTGGGAGCTGGTTGGGTGCTTTGTGTTGCACTGCACGGGATGATCCAGAGATGTCTGGCTCTGCACTGGAGGCTGGCTTCTGACTGTGTGAGAAGCATCAGAAAGTTCTAGAACATACAGTGTGTGTTGTGTGAGAATCAGAAGTTTTGCAAAATAAACTCAGCATTGCTGATGTGCTTCATTTTTGTACTCGGTATGTTTCATTTTCATTTTTAAAAATACTGCTTTCAGCTCTCTAAATTGGTTTTCCAAACCGTGGGTGGTGACCTAGGATGCAGCACACTGACTTAAAAGCCAGCGGTTCTTGTGAGTCCTTGCAGGTCTTGGTGTTGGGGTGACCCAGCACTGCTCTGTGCCCTTCTGGCGGGCTTAAGTCCAGCCTGTGGCCCTGTCTGGCAGGAGAGGCGGGAGATCTTCGAGCAGCACCTGAAGAGTCTGAAGCTCACCCAAGCCAGCAGCTTCTACTCCCAGCGGCTGGCAGAACTGACACCCGGATTCAGTGGTATGTTCCCAGCCTGCAGCTGGCAGGTGCCAGTGGGTGGGTGGGCAGTCTCAGTTGCACCTGCAGGTGGTCAGTTCAGGCCTGGGTGAGGCAGCAGAAGGGCCTAAGGGAGGCAGGCCTCTTTTCCCCCAACAGCAGCTCCACAGGCAGCAGGGATGAGGTCTCCCCGAGGGTGCACAGGTGGTGGTTGTGAGGTCACCTCTGCAGAGGCCCTGCCTGCAGAGCACTGGGGCACCACCTGTGTCCTGTTGTATGGCCTTCCAGGTCAGACTGGGCGCCCTGCCCTGCCCTGCCTGCCCCGCCGCTCCTACCACTCTCACTGGCTTGGCTGTGTGAGTAGAAGTAGCCAGCACAGATCAAGGTTTTTTGAGGCTTTTTTTTTTTTGGGGGGGGGGTGGTGCTGGGAATTGAGCCTAGGGCAGTGTACCACCGAGCTGCATCCCTAGCCCTTTATCATCTTTGTTTTTATTTTTATTTTATTATTGTTTTTATTTCTTTACGTCTGGTGCTGAGATCAAACCCAGTGCCTCACCTGTGCTAGGCAAGCGCTCCACCACTGAGCCACAGCCCAGCCCTTTCTCTTTTTGCTTCTCATAACAGGATCTCACTGCATGGCCCAGGCTGAGCTCTGACTCGTGCTCTCCTGCCTGGGCCTCCTGCCATCTTCCCACACTCACTCCCACTTCCCGTGCTGTTCCCCTTTGGCCACTTGCTTTTCCCTCTTCTTTCTCCCTGAAGAACTTTCTTCCCTCCCTTTCCTTCCCATGACCCCCTTGGGGAAGAGTGAGTGCCCACCTCCCACACTGGACTTGTGTTGACAGGTGCTGACATCGCCAACATCTGTAACGAGGCTGCGCTGCACGCCGCTCGGGAGGGGCACACGTCTGTGCACACCTTCAGTTTTGAATATGCAGTGGAGCGTTTGGTGGCTGGTATGATGTGCGCCCCTCTCTCTACAGGCCTGGGCCTAGAAATACCCAGGAAGAGGCCAGTCACACAAGATACGAGAGCAGAGGCAGGCAGGTGGCCAGTGCAGACGCAAGTTTGCTTGGCCAAGCAGCCGGGAGTGTTGCTTTTCTAAGCTAAAGACACTGCATGCTCACATAAGTGCAGACGGGCTCCCCAGGCAAATTCTAAGATACTCTGCACACCGAGCCGTGACAGTGTGTCCAGCCACTGTGGGGTGGCTGAGAGCCACTGCCCACTGGACCAGGCCCAAGCATCAGTGGTGTTCGGGTAGGTGGAGGCAGCCTGCCCGAGGGCAGGGAGGGGTATATACACCTTGCTACTGGCCCCGCCCCTCAGCAGGGTGGGAGGCCCAGGGCTGACCACACCTCCTCAGGGTGGGGTCCAAGGCTCTCTGAGGAGAGCAGGACTGCACCTGGGTGAGGTTAGAAGCTGCTTAGCTCTGCTGGCAGCCTCCACACGTGGTCCACGCATGTTCTTGTCGTCAGGGCTCGGATGATTGCTGGAGCCCAAGACATGCCAGTCTTCTAGAGGAAGCCCCTTGCCAGTGTCAGAGGAGCTCAGGCCTCCCTTGTGTACCAGCCCTGCAGGAAGCACATCCTGGTGACCCTGAGTTTGAGTGCATTCTGGACACATGTCACCCAGGTCCTCAGGGTCACAGGATGGAAACACACAGAGCACAGGATTGGAGCTGCCTTGTCTTCCTGAGAGTTTGTTCTATATGACCATTTATTTTTATGCAAAAGGCGATAAGCTTTCAGTTAATAGCATCCTAGCAGATAAGACCATGGGAACAACAGTCTGCTAAAGAAGGCGCTCATGGACACTGTTGTGTGTGTCCTGGCCCTGTCTGTGGGTCCCCAGCTAGTCCCATACTGAACGTGCAGCATGCTGGTTCAGGGGCATCCATTCTGTGAGACCTATGGCCTCAGGCTTACACCCCTTTGGTCAGCTGGGTAGAAGTGATCTTAGCAGCCACTGCCAGCGTGTTCTAGATGGGTTCAGTCTCACAGTGAGAGGGGGTAAAGGCCCAGGTGTATGCTGCACTAAATACTGTGCACGGAGTGGAACTGGAAGGTACCTGAAAGTCTGGGACAGTGGATGGAACTGCCCCAGAGGGATGAGCCAGGGAGAGGTGAACAGAGACCCCCTCTAAGGAAGGGGCACCCGAGGCAGAGCTGCAGTAGGCCCAAGGGAGCACAAGCAGAGACCCCAGCCCTGCAGGCCCACCAGGGCAGGGAGAGGCTCATTGAAGGGTGGCACTTGTCCCTAAGGTCTACAAACACTGGACGAATCCAGTATTTGTCAAAGAAAAAGAGGAGACCTCCTGCCACACCCTCCTAAGAGGAGGTACCCGGAGTGGCAGTTGTGGGTGAGGGGGCTGAGCCACAGCCAGTGCCGAGGCCCTGTGGTGCCCTGGGACTGAACTCCATTCTTGGCATGCTTTCAGGGACTGCTAAAAAGAGCAGGATCCTCTCCAAGGAGGAGCAGAGGGTGGTCGCCTTTCACGAGTCAGGCCACGCCTTGGTTGGCTGGCTGCTGGAGCACACGGAGGCTGTGATGAAGGTAGGTTGCAGGTGGCTTGGGAGATGACCAGGACATGCCATGTGCGTTTGTGCTTCCTGAGAACAAAGCTTGTGGGGTTTGCTGTCAGGTTCCAGACAGTGGCAGACACAAGGATGCCAGAGGCAGGGTGGGTCTGGCATCTGAACCACAGCTTCAGCTCTGGGCATGACCAGGGCCGCTACCCTTGCCTGCCCTGAGCCTCACAGTGACAAGCTCCATTCACTGAAGGCTCTGAAGTGACAGACATGGAGTTGAGCTCAGCATTCAAGGGAAGAACTCTCTGGTGAGCAGTCCGGGCTTGACTTGCTCCTGTCTAATGGTGTTACCTTGTAGCACCTTCCACAAAGCAAACAGGCAAGTCTGAAGGAAGGAGCTTGAGTGACCGTGAAAGCAGCTCTGACAGTTGGGGTGTCCACGCTGGCAGTTTGGTTTGAGTGCATGCTCAGGGGCAGCTGCTCTGTGGAGACACCTCAGCCCCCTTCACTGCTCTGTAGTTCACTGTAGCAGGTTATTGTCAGGGTCATGTTTGAGCAGCAGCAGGCAGTCCCTCTGCGTCTCGGGGAGCATGAGAAGGCTGCTTCTGTGGCATGCTGCCCAGTGGGTGTTTCCACTGGCACCTAAGGTGTCCAACAGGCACTGAGTGGTGGGCCAGGCCCAGGGTGAGGAACAGGGCACTCATGAACTCAGCAGTGAAGCCAAATAGTATCTTAGAAAACTAAAATTCATGCAGAAAAACTTGGGCTGGTGTTGTGGCTCAGTGGTAGAGCGCTCGCCTAGCACGTGCAAGGCCCTGGGTTTGAGCCTCAGCACCACATAAAAATAAATAAGTAAAATAAAGGTATTGTGTTCAACTACAACTGAAAAATAAACATTAAAAAAATAATAAAATTCATGCAGAAGAACCCATGATGAGCTGTGTATAGTGGTTGCGCACTGGGGAGTTTCGTTGACTTGGGAGGCTGAGGCAGGAGGACCACAAACAGTCCCAAGCCTGCCTGGGCAATATTGGGACACCTCAGAATAAAAGACGGAAAGGACTGGGGGTGTAGCATAGTGGTAGAGCACCCTGGATTCCATCCCCAGTACAGAGCAGAAAAAAAGCAGAAACAGTAAAGATCTGTGGGAACGGAGCATCAGGATTTCAGATTTCCTTTCCTTTTCAGGATAGTTTGTTGGCTGCGAGTCAGGTGACCTCGTTGTGTTGTGAGAGGCTGCTGATGTGGGTTGTCCCTATGAGCGTGACTGCAGCAGTCATGATTATCAAACCATTAATTTGGTTTTAGATTATTTGGGGCCTGGGATAGAACCCAGGGCCTCTAGGCCTCCACCGCTGAGCTTGAACTGCAGCCCTGGTTTCAGACGTTAACTAACCTCTCTTCTGACTCCTCCCTGACCTCTGTAGGTCTCCATAGCACCTCGGACCAATGCCGCCCTGGGCTTTGCTCAGATGCTCCCAAGAGACCAGCACCTCTTCACCACAGAGCAGCTGTTCGAGCGGATGTGCATGGCCCTGGGTGGCCGAGCAGCTGAGGCGATCTCCTTCAGCAGGGTCACTTCTGGTAGGGCTGGCCCACAGGATCTGGAGATGTCAGAGTGGGGTTGTGTTACAGCCTTGGGTTCTGTGCACATGATGGGGTAAATCTGGTGCAAGACCTCAGTGGTGCAAGGGCAGTTTATTTCATTCACTGTTTGTTTATTTATTTGGAGGGTGGTACCAGGGATTGAACTCAGGGGCACTCGACCACTGAGCCACATCCCCAGCCATTTAGAGACAGGGTCTCACTTTTGCTGAGGCTGTCTTTGAACTCCTGATCCTTCTGCCTCAGCCTCAGCCTCAGCCTCAGCCTCCCCAACTACTGGGATCACAGGCGTGTGCCACTGCACCCAGCCAATGCACTTGTTTTTAAAAGTTGAGCTGTTGCCAGAGAAGATTGGGAGCTAAGCAAGCCCTTTAAAATAATTATATAAAAAAATTTACATACATACAGACTATAAGTGCAATTAATTGGTCACAGCTATATCAAAGTGCATAAAATTGAAGCAGCTTCCCTTTTCTCAAGCGGTTACTCCACTGGGATGTGCAGAAAGGTGACAAAGGGCCCTGCTCCACAACCAGGATATCAAGCTCAAGGCTGATGGGCCCTCCTGACACGGAGTGGCCTCCTGCTGAGAATTGCCATGGGCATGCTGGGCTGTGGCTCAGTGGGCGAGCCCGAGCACGTACCTAGCGTGCGTGAGGCACTGGGTTCCATTTCTGACACCACATGAAAATATATAATAATATAAAGGTATTGTGTCCATCTACAACTAAAAAATAGTAAACAAACAAAAAAAAAGAATTTCCAAGGGTGAGCCAGGCAGGCATCCTGAGCAGTCTTTAAACCAAGAAGATCTCTTTTGGGCTGGGGATGTGGCTCAAGCAGTAGCGCGCTCACCAGGCATGCGTGCGGCCCGGGTTCGATCCTCAGCACCGCATACAAAGAAAGATGTTGTGTCCGCCGAAAACTAAAAAGAATAAATAAATACTAAAATATTCTCTCTCTCTCTCTCTCTCTCTCCCCCTCCCCCTCCCTCCCTCCCTCTCTCTTTCTCTTTCTCTCTCCCTATTTTTAGAAAAAAAAAAAAGATCTCTTTTTTTCCTTTTTACACTGGGGGTTGAACCAAGGTACTTTACCACTGAGCTACATTCCCAACCCTTTTTATTTTGAGACAGGGTCTCACGAAGTTGCTAAAACTGGCCTTGGCCTTGCAGTTCTTCTGCCTCAGCCTCCCGAGTCTCTGGGGTTATGCAGCCCCGTACCTGGCTAACCCAAGAGCATTTTTGAGAGTGTTAAGATTCTCCCTTAAGGAGCAGGAACCACGTGCAGACTCCTAATAATCTGCGTTGCAGTGAAAGTTCTCAGGGGTAAATTGTTAGGGAAGTGCAGTGCCTCGCCTCATGGGCTCTGATGGGACCTGGAACCTGGTGCCCCTATGCCCCATGGGCTCCTGAAATGTGCCCCTCCTTGATCCTGCACTCCAGGGGCCCAGGATGACCTGAAGAAGGTCACCCGCATCGCTTACTCCATGGTGAAGCAGTTTGGGATGGCACCTGGCATCGGGCCTGTCTCCTTTCCCGAGGCACAAGAGGGCTTCATGGGCATCGGACGACGCCCCTTCAGCCAGGGCCTCCAGCAGATGATGGACCATGTGAGTCTGCTCAGGCCTCACTGCCACACCCCTGCTGAGCGAGAGGGCCCTGGGGCTGCTGCAGGTGTCTAGCTGTCCTGCTCAGGAGGCCCACTGTTGCCCGAGTACCCTGCTGCAGAAGACCTGACTCAGGTTCGCTTCTCTCAAGTGCTGGTGTCGCCCTGGCCCGTTGAGCATGTTTCCTTCATAAATCTGTGGAGAATGTCAAGTGCACTGAACAAAGGCCAGTATACACCACCCTGCAGCCTGTGGCCGGGCCAGGATGGTGTACAGGTCTGCCCTGGGATGGCTCCAGCTGCTGCAGCTCATGTGGCTACTGTGGGTACAGCAGAGGACAGGTGGGACCCCTACAGCCACAGCCAGCAGGGTGTGTGTAGCTGCAGGTGGGCAGGCTTGTGGACATGGGTGTTCCTAAGACGGGTGTGAGCAGGAGACCGCTGTTTGTCACGAGAGCTGGAAGGTGTGAGCCTGTGTTACTTCCCTGCACTTAGGTGTTGGAACTGGCTGTTGGGGATGAGCCTGTAGACAGCAGTCAGCTGTCCTTTCTTGTGACAGATCTGCCCCTTTCCTCCACAGGAAGCAAAACTGCTGGTGACCAAGGCCTACAGACACACCGAGAAGGTGCTGCTGGACAACCTAGACAAGCTGCAGGCGGTGAGGGCCAAGCGGGCACCTGGCACAGCCTCCCTCTCCCTGTAGCACTCAAATGTGCACACAAACCCCAACTAGCCCAGCCTAGTCTCTATGTCATGTGTCCAGCCAGTCCCTCCCCATAGAAGAGCATCCTCTTCCCTCACGTCCACATGACTCAGCTTCAGTAATCATTAACTTTTTTTTGGTACTAAGGGTGGAACCCAGGGGTGTCTTATCACTGAGCAACCTCCCCAAATCTTTTTTAAATTTTATTATGAGACAGGGTCTTACTAAGTTGCTTAGGCATCAATAAATTGCCCAGGCTGTCCTTGAACTTGTGATCCTCCTGCCTCAACCTCTTGAGCTGCTGGGATTACAGGTGTGTCCCACCATGCCTGGCCTTCCCTGTTCTTGGCAACCCTGGCTATCTAAGATTTGAGATCTCCCTTGATGGGATTGTTTGATGTCTTTTTTTTTTTTTTTTAGTTGTAGGTGGACACAATACCCTTATTCTATTTATTTATTTTTATATGGTGGTGCTGAGAATTGAATGCTAGGCAAACACTGTACCACTGAGCCTGATGTCTTTTTTTTTTTTTAATATCTTTTTTTTTTTTTTTTTAAGAGAGAGAGAGAGAGACAGAAAGAGGTTTTATTTACTTATTAATTTTTTAGTTCTTGGCGGACACAACATCTTTGTTTGTATGTGGTGCTGAGGATCGAACCCGGGCCGCACGCATGCCAGGCGAGCGCGCTACCGCTTGAGCCAAACCCCTAGCCCCTGATGTCTTTTTATAGTGGTGTTGGTAGGCTTTGGGGAGAATGGTTCCAGAGGTAGAGTTACTTTTGTGATCCTGGGCCCTGATAACTGCCACCAGAATGTGGTGGTGGTGATGGCTCTTTGTGCCTCAGAGGTAGAAGGTCAGTGGGCACTTGTTTCTTCACCTCTTGTTTTGTTACACTGAACTGGCTCTTCTGTCAGCTGAGAATGGTGTTGGGGGACCCAGACCCAAGCCTCTACCTCACCAAGCACTGTGGGCAGCTCATTTGCAGGCTAAACCTGCCTCTGCATGTGAATCGGTGCATGGGGTTGGTCAGCCCTGCTTTGTAGCCTTGGTCTCACTACAGGGTGGACGAGGATGGGTGCAGGTCGGGATCCCACTGACTAAAGCAGACCTGCCCGGTTAGGACTGTGCAGTTGCTGAAAGCAAAGACTTGGAAGAGAAGTAGAGAGTTGATGAGGCTTGCAGCTGGAGGATGGTCCCAAGGCCGGGGGGGTGGGCGGCGGGGAGGTCTCGCACATGCTGTCCTGGTGTCTCTGTGCCCTTGGAAAGAGCACTGTCCCAGCTGTCCTGCACAGAAGGGCCTCCCTGGGCAGAGGGGCTCTCTGCAACGCGTCCCTGTCTCAGATATCCTGCTCTCAAAGGCACTTGTCCTGCGTTGCAGGAACTCACATAACACTGTGTCTGTTCTTTCTAGCTGGCAAATGCCCTTCTGGAAAAGGAAGTGATAAACTATGAGGACATTGAGGCTCTCATTGGCCCACCGCCCCATGGGCCTAAGAAAATGATCCCACCACAGAGGTGGATTGATGCCCAAAGGGAGCAGCAAGCCTCTGGGGAGGAGGAGGTGGCCCAGCAGCCTACACCCCAGGGGGAAGAGCCCTCTTGGCCCAGATAGCTGCAGCTCTTCGACCGCACCTCGGTGATCCAGGGCTTCTCCCCAGCAGCCCCTCACCCCCGCCCCATTTCCTGTCATGTGAGATTTGCACCTTGCGCCTGTGGAGCCTTCCAGGCCTCTGTGGCGGGCCTGTCTGCTGGTCTCTGTCAGTGTTAGCGACCTCTTCAGAGGCAGCTGGCACTTCTGGTATTTGCACATCGCTCCCCCGTCAGGAATGCACGTCGAGGTGCCCCAGTTCCCAGGTCCAGGACTCGCACCTGCACGTGTGGCTGCATGGTCCAGACAGCCCAGCAATCAGACTGACCCAGGCCTGTCCTGAGACTCCCACGGAATGCTAGCAGGGTCCACCATGAGGGCCTCTGAGCCACCTGTCCTCTTCTCATGGCGCTCACTCAGCAAGGGGACAACAGCTTTGGGACTGGGCCCTGGGCCCTGCCGCCCTGTGGACAGCTGTGAGGAAGGAACCTCTCCCCTCTGGTCCAGCCTTGTGTGTGGGGAAACACCTTGGTTTTGACCCCGCTGAGGGTCGTGCTGCTTCACTGACAAGTTCTGTGGTGGGGCTGGGGGCAGCTTGGGTTAGCGCGTGCCTAACGTGCACACTCCAGGTCCATCCCCAACACCACAAAGAAAAATAAAATCCTGCAGGTGGAGAGCCTTTGTGCTGCACTGCCCAGGTTACGGAGTCTGGTTTCAGATCATCTCTGAGGCACCTGGAGACCAGAAGACCATCTAGGGTGAAGCATGGACACCTAGCAGGGCCCTGGCTCTGGCTCTGGCTCTGGCTCCTGGAGTGGCAGTGGGCTCCCGCTGGCAGCTCCTGCCCTTGGTGCCTCAGCGCCCCCTGAGCAGTGGCACTTGGAGCTGTGAATCGTGGTCGCTTCCTTTTGTCCCAGTGCTGACTCGCTCTTGAGGAAGCCTGCAGGGCTGTGGGAGGTACATGGGACAGGGGCTCTGGGCGCTTTGTGAGGGACACTGTCTGGGCCCCAGGTCTCCAACTTTACTACCAGAGACTTGTACCTGGGAGGTATCTGGCTGGTTCTGCCCCAGGGCACGTCCTTGGCAGTTGTCCTGAAGTGGACATGGCACCTGCGTTGCCCATTGAATGGGCTGTGTGTGTATCCTCTGGGGAGTCATGGGCTGAGTCCAGGCCACAGCAGTTAGGGCAGCACCTCAGGGGAGTGGACCAAGGTCAGCCTGGCCCCCAACACTTGTCAGTGGCCATTGCTCTGATTTATGGAAGTGAGTCCTGTAGGCTGGTCTGGAGCACCCTCGATGATCGCGGTGAGCCCACTTGTGCCCAGGATTCTGGGATGCGTGCCACTCTTGTGCCGCAGTTGTGCCATGCCTACACTGCTGAGGTCCCCAAGGTGCCAGCTCCAACAGCACATGTGGGTCCCTAGGCAGCGGGGCTGCCCCGGGCATCCCTGTGGGCACCACGAGGCCTGCGGGTGCACTGGGGCCCCCTTCCCAGGGGGACCAGAACGTGCCCTTCGAGCAGGTGTGTACGTCACTACAACCCCAGAAAGCCACTGAAGGGTAAGAAAGAAAACATGCACTTGAATCCCAAAATCATGCCCCATTTTCCATGTGTTCAGATAATAGCGGACTTTAACTTCTATTTTAAGCATTTTCAGCCAGCCTCTCTGACCTGGGTGTGGCCACAGGCCTGACTGAAGCTGAGAGGCTGGTGGTGGTTCTATGACTGTCTCATCTTTGACCCAGAGTTGCTTAGTGCCTTGCTTTTTGCAAAGGCTGGCTTTGAACTCATGATCCTCCTGCCTCAGCATCCTGGGCTACTGGGATTACAGGCGTGTGCCACCTTGCCTGGCCCTGTATGTGATAGTTTTATAAAGACCAGGATTGTGGGCTGGGGCTCAGCAGTAGCACACATGCCTGGCATGTGTGAGGCACTGGGTTCAGGTCTCAGCACTACATATAAATAAATGAAATAAAGGTCTATCAACAACTAAAAATATCCAAAAAAAATTTTTAAAAAGGAGGGGATGGGGTTGTGGCTCAGTAGTAGGGTGCTTGCCTAGCATGAGTGAGGCACTGAGTTCGATCCTTAGCACCACATACATAAAAAATTAATAAAGGCATTATGTCCACCGACAAAAAAATGGATTGTATATCTGGGGGCGTTCCATATGCTGAAAGACAAGGAAGATGTTACCAACGCTTTATATATTTTTGGTACTGGGGATTGGACCCAGGGGCATTTTACCATCAAGCCACATTCCCAGTCCCTTTTTTTTTTTTTTTTTTTTTTTTTTTGAGAGAGGGTCTCACTAAGTTGCCTAGGCTGACCTCAAACGTGGACTCCTCCTGCCTCCACCTAAATTGTTGGGATTATTGCCACCACACCCAATTTAGCTTGGGTTTTTCTGAAGCCCAGAAAACTCTGGAGTAACTCTCAGGACACACCAGCAGGGAAGGTGGGAGCCAGAGCAGATTCAGGTAGGTTTGGAATGAGTAGGTTATGTCTGTAATTGTGTATCAGTACAGTTAATCTAGTTACAGGGGTGGACTTCCCAGGATATTAAAGGTGGACCTGAGAAATGGGTCCATAGAACTCTGTTCATGGTTTTTACTTACTGACAAGCCCCTGAAGCTGCTGGACTATAAACTCTGCAGCTGGGAATTGGCCTTCCTGGGCCAGGTCGTTGAGTCATTATCATCACGACAGGTTTAAACTCTCCTTTGAAATCTGATTAACTGACTAAATCTGTATTACAATGGGTCTAGTATTTGCCTAAGGGTCCTGTTTTCCCCCTTTTCTTTATTTAATAAAATTGAGTAAAGGCCTTCTCTGTTAGTAGTAACTGAGGTTAGACATGAAAATGAGACATATTTTATTAATCACTGTAATTTTTTAGTATCTACATCAGTTGATTCATTTTGATAATTTGTGTAAATGGACAATTTAAAAAGAATCCTCGGGGCTGGGGATGTGGCTCAAGTGGTAGCGCGCTCACCTGGCATGCGTGCGGCCCGGGTTCGATTCTCAGCACCACGTACAAAGAAAGATGTTGTGTCCGCCGATAACTAAAAAAAATAAATATTAAAAAATTCTCTCTCTCTCGTCTCCTCTCTCTCAAAAAAAAAAAAAAAAAAAAGAACCCTCAATCTCTTACTGAGAAGATCTCAAAAAATCAGTCTATTTTAGAATATTATCTTTTAATTAGGTATCTCTTAGTTGTCTTTTAGAAAATATGATTAAGTTTACTTCCCAGTGTAGGGAGTAATATATAAATATCATATAATGTTTCATGGATCCTAGGTCCAATCAGAGAACTTATATAATATCAATTTCCAACAAGGTTTGCAACTTTTTTTTTAATTTAATTGAAAGGTTTGTAACTTTTATTGTTCAAAACCAATGTACAACTTTAATTTGGAGAACATTAATCCTAATAAAATATTCTCCCAAATCTCACAACTATTCAACAAACAAAAATAATATGCAAGAATCATCAGTGTCTTTGAATCAATCAAATTTAGTCTCCAGGGAGAAATGTCAAAATTGGGATCTAAGTCAGCAGTTTAATGTATTTAGTGTTTAATCAAGGATGTAAATTTATTCACCAAAATTAATCCTTGCCTTAAACAGTAAGAATCCTTAGGCAATAAAGACCTTCCTTAAAGGAAATAAACTTTAACATTTTAATAGGTCTTTAACATGTCAAAATATGGACAAAATTTAGTTCACATCAGCATAGTAAAATTAGGGAAATAGTCTGAAATATCCTTGAATTAATTGGTTAAAATTTTTATAGCCAGTCCAGTACATATAAATCTCTTTTTCAATTGTTTTAATTTCCTATATCATCTGTCTTGATAATGATATAAATATTTTCCTATTTAGGAAAATACTGTTATCATTAAAATCTAGAATATGAAGTCGTTGTTTTACCCAAAGATGATTTTTTTTTCTTCTTAGGACCTCCAATATGTGCTTCCTCTCTGTTGAACAAAGCATCTTCTTTTCCTTTTAGAATTTTTCCTGGTTATACTTTGGTACAACTTCTGGAAACGTTAGAGTCTAAACAAATTATTGTACCTTGATAAGAAGAAATGTCTCAAAGAAAATATAGTTAAAGGGCTGGGGTTGTGGCTCAGCAGCAGAGTGCACACCTAGCATGTGAAAGGCCCTGGGTTCAATCCTCAGCACCACATAAAAATAAATAAGATAAAGATATTGTGCCCAACTAAAAGCTAAATATTTAAAAAAAAGAAAATATAGTTAAAGCCCTTGGGTACTTCTGTAGATAGAATTATATTTGTTTATCATCTTATAAAGTTTGTACAATAATCTGAGAAATTATTTGATGATTATATTATCTCTTGAAAGCAAATTTATAGTAAAATATATTTATCTCAAATATCTAACTAAAAGGCAGAGCATTAGGTAAATGCATGTATTAGAAATATCTAAATTACGTGTTTTCTGTTGAAGAAAAATGATTAGATAAATATATATTTAACAATTAGATATGTTAATTATTTTATGGATAAACAATTAGACATATTAATTATTTTATGTATTAACAATTATAGGTTATCTAAATACCTAGAAAAATATATACCAGGAATAAGAGCATAACTTATAATTGTATAAACTTTATGTAACCACGTGGTTCTTAAGATATTTGGATCCATTTTAATTTTCCTTGAATAAGTAGTGCATTTTTTATATACATGACATCACGTGATAAGATTCTTGTGTATATATTTATTTCTTGTAATTATATAGTCAGGAATGACAATAAGGATTTTTTGATTATCACAGGAACATTGCCGGCTTTTGTTCCTGAGGCAAGCAAATACATCTTCATAACCTTCAAAATTAAAAGCAAAATATAAAGAAGCATAATGTGGATAATTCCCATTAATAGCATTATTTAGTAACATAACCATAGAGAAAATCATCAGGTTATTCAGCTCATAAATAACTTAAATTCAGGGCTGCAATGTGGAAATCTGTGGAATTAGATTTTGCCTGAAATAGATATCTTTCATTAGCATTTACAGGTGGGCATTCTTTTTTTTTTTTTTTTTTATTGGTTGTTCAAAATACTACAAAGCTCTTGACATCTCATATTACATATAATAGATTCAAGTGGATTAAAATGCAGGCTCTGTGTGGTTCCCGGTAGTAGGTCTGAAACAGGAAGTACAGGCTAGTGGCTGGAGGCGGAACCAGAAGTCCTGTCTGAGTGACAGCGCAAAGACCAGTGGGAAGCCTGTGAAAGTGCGGGAGGCGGGACCAAGAAGCCGCTCCCGCCAGCCAGGCGTCCTTCGGTTACCACGGTGATGGAAACAGCTTGGAGCTGACTGCCCACTGTCAGGGGCAGAGGCACCTTGAGCTTCTCTAGCCCATCGCATTCCTATGATTTGTTTTTCCCCCCCACCCTGCGGGAAGTAGGGAAGTAGTTTGCCTTGGGCCGGCCACCTGCGCTTGCTACAGCAAGTGTTTTCCCTTACGGCACGTGGCACTTTAAAAGTGAGTTTTAAGGGCAGACGCCAGTGTTACTATCAGATTTTAAGGCAATTTGCGTTTGGCACCCAGGCCAGGTCGTTTAAGAGTTAAAAGCACTGCAGGCAGTGGGTCGAGTTACAGACCCCATAAAGAGCAGCAGCTAAGTTCCAGCCATTCTGATCTGTAGGGCAAGAATGTAGCAGAGGTCCAGTATAAACTGAATATTCACAAAACAACAGAAAAACAAAATTCACTTCTCTACAGGTAAAGAATCCTTGTATCAAGTCTCATCATAGAATCCTTCTTCCCTTTTTCTCACTCTCCAAGTGCAGACTTCTAGTACATAAACCCAAAAAATCTTTACTTAATATTTCAAAATACAAAGATTTGAAAGACCCACCGACTCCCTGTCCAAGAAAGACGCACGAGGCACTGGCTGCAAACGCATGAGGTTTATTCAGACACAGACGCCTGTGGGTGCTCAGCGAAACCTCAGCCGAAGCTTTGGTGAGCTGGCACACCGGGCTTTGGGGTACAGGTTTTTTATAGGGTCAAGGGGCAGGTTTCGCGCGCGCGGTAAGCAACAGGTTTCTTATTGGCTATTTTGAACCCAGCATATAGGTTACCTAAAGGGTAAAGTTATTTTTCATTTTATGTTCCTGGAACAATACCACATGACAGTTACATATGAGCATTCTGATTTTTCTGTTCCTGCTTATTAGCCCCTGTTTATTCAGGCATGCCCTGGAATCTGTTTTTCTGCTCTTTCCCAACCATCCTGTTTTTCCCTTTTTCAATCGGTCACACTTAACTGATTATCTGAAAAACACATTGTCTGCAGGTTTGTGACGTGCCCTAATAATTTTGTAACTAAGCCTAAGGTTGCTGGGCTGGGGTCTTTCAGATTCACAAAACAATCCAAAAAAAGTCCACAAAAGCACTTTCCCCATGGGAGAGGAATTAACTTAACAATATATCCCATTATTCATCTTAATAATTCTTCACATTTATTTAGGGTCTCTAGAATTGCAAAAATAAATTTTTTTAATCTATCTAAAGATGAAATATTCCCAGATATTAAATATTTTATCACAGATTGTTCTTCTGCCTAATTCACTTACTTTCTACAATTCACCCCACAATTACTTTGAAATCCTAAGGGCGCTTAACTTCTGGAGGAAATTCCAAACCCACTAAATTTCTAAGATTCACCCTGGAGTCCCTGTTCAGGTGCCAATTGTCGCATTCCATAACTAAACACTCAGGGTCACTCTAGGGGAACTGGGCTGCATGAAATAACCACACAAGACAGACAAATACCTTTCTCTTTGGGTCCTGTGACGGCTCCTCTGACCTGAGGGGTCCTTGGAAAGGGAGATAGAGGGACAGGTGCTGAACTCTTTTATTGGAAAGAAGCCGTTCAAATGAGGCAAGGAGTAGGATTACAAGGTGAGAGTGGCCCAACCCCTCTGGGTGCTGCCTACTCCTAGGGCCACTTCCAGAGCCACACCTTATATCCAAGCAAGGGAAAGGCACGAGTTATTGCATCAGGATTTAAAGTTGTGTGCATTTGGAGTGGCTCCCCACAATTGGGGGTCAGTCCTGAAAGAAGATCTGGACCTATACGAAGCATGCCCCATCCTTCCATGGGTGTTCATCTGGGAATTCCTGACCTCCTTAGTTGAGGCCCACACCCAGGACATAAATTCTTGGGCAGAGACATATCTACATAATTCTATGCCAGGGGAATGGGTCTGTTCCTATAGTTAAAATGTTTAAAAAAAAAAAAAATGCCAGCCAAATCTGCACAACTGTTCATTTCTTAATTGTTCCCAGTGACAACACTATATTTTCAGCAGAATTTCATATCAGAACTTTTCTTTGCCCCTCAATTTTACATACATAGGAAATCAGGAATGTTCGGGCTTCAAAAAGTTGGATTCTATGTCCATTTGGGGCTGGGCATGATAGCACACACCTATGATCCCAGTGGCTGAGGAGGCTGAGACAAGAGGATCTTGAGCTCAAAGCCAGCCCCAGCAATGGCAAGGCACTAAGCAACTCAGGAGACCCTGTCTCTAAATAAAGAAGAAAATAGGGCTGGGGATGTGGCTCAGTGCCCTTGGATTTAATTCTCAGTAACAAAACAAATAATAATCATAATAATAAAATGCAAGAATCTGTGTCCATTTTGGTTTTGTGCAGCAGACAGTCTCCAAATCACAACTTTAGGGCTGGGTTTGTGGCTCAGTGGTAGAGGACTCTCCCAGCATGTGTTTGTTGCTAGGTTCAATCCTCAGCACCACCTAAAAATAAAGCTACTGTGTCCATCTAAATATGTATATATATAACTATAAAATTAATTTATTTTTTTAAATTTTATTTTCTTACAGCCACCTTGATTCTGGTGTCGATTTCAGACCTGACTTCTACCAGGTGTTCCAGGCAGCATCTTTTCCCCCACCTTTGGCACTGGAGACTGAACCCCAGGTGCCTTACTACTTTTTTTAGTTTTTTTAAAAAGAGAGAGAGAATTTTGTCCAGGCATAGTAAAGCACACCTGTGACTCCAGCCTTGTGGGAGTATGAGGCAGGAGGATCACATGTTCAAGTCCAGCCTGGGCAACTTGGCAAGATCCTGTCCCAAAAACTAAAAAGGCCCAGTGGCTCAGGAGACTGAGGTAGGAGGATCATGAGTTCTAAGCCAGCTTCAGCAAAAAGTGAGGTACTGGGCTGGGATGTGGCTCAGGTGGCAGCGCGCTCACCTGGCCATGCATGCGGCCTGGGTTCGATCCTCAGCACCACATACAAAGATGTTGTGTCTGCCGAAAACTAAAAAATAAATAAAGAAAGTGAGGTACTGGAGCTGGAATTGTGGCTCAGCAATAGAGTGCTCGCCTAGCACGTGCAAGGCTCTTGGTTCGAGCCTTAGCACCACATAAAAGTAAAATAAAGATATTGTGTCCAACTACAACTAAAAAAATAAATATTTTTTTAAAAAGCAAGGTACTAAGCAATTCAGTGAGACCCTGTCTCTAAATAAAAATAGAAAATAGGGCGGGGCGGGGGGATGTGGCTGTGGCTCAGCGGTAGAGCATTCGCCTAGCACATGCAAGGTACTGGATTCAATCCTCAGCGCCACATAAAAATAAGTAAATAAATAAAATAAGGTATTGTGTCCAACTACAACTAAGAAATACTTTAAAAAAAATATATTAAAAAAAAAAAAAAAGGAGGGGCTGGGGATGTGGCTCAAGCGATAGCGCACTCGCCTGGCATGCGTGCGGCCCGGATTCGATTCTCAGCACCACATACAAAGATGTTGTGTCCGCCGAAAAATAAAAAAAAAATTAATAATAATAAATAAATACTTAAAAAAAAAAAGGAAAATATGGCTAGGAATCTGGCTCAAAGGTCAAGTGCCCCTGAGTTAAATTCTCAGTACCCCCCTCCAAGATAAATAAGTAAATAAAAATAAAAAAAAAGGGTTGGGGGTAAAACTCAGTGGTAGTGTCCATGGGTTCCTTCCCTGCTACCAAAAAAAAAGCCAGGTCCATAGTGGGAGTATCGAAACAGGCCTGAAGACATGGAAAGCCACTGGTATGCCCACTGGTATGCCACGGAAGTCTGTCCCGGGTCAAGACAAATGTTCACTCACAAACACTTTCTCCAAACTCCTTCTGCTGTGGTTATACCTCCAGAACAGTGTGGGTTCAAGTCCTAATTCCAGCAGAGTGATGGTGAGGGAGGGCAGTAGGGTTTTCCAAAGTTTTGGGTGAAGACTGAGGAAAGACATGTTTGTTTTTTTTTTTTGTTTTTTTTTTTAAAGAGAGAGGTGAGAAAGAGAGAGAGAGAGACAGACAGAGAGAATTTTTAATATTTATTTTTTTAGTAGTTTTGGGCGGACACAACATCTTTGTTTGTATATGGTGCTGAGGATCGAACCCGGGCCGCACGCATGCCAGGCGAGCGCGCTACCGCTTGAGTCACATCCCAGCCCAAGACATGTTCTTGTTTCCTCCACACTTCTGCTCTGGTGAAGGCCCTTGACCACCATGGATTCTATCATGTCTCCTGGATGCAAAGCCATTACACCAGATGTTATGGGGCAGACCGCTCAGAAAACACACTAAGTCTATTTTGTCTGAATTGGAGAGTATTTAGGTGGCTGGCCAGCCACTGCTCCCGGTAGGACCCATATGGTCAGTCTCCGCAAGGAACAGTCTTGAGCCTAAGCATTTCAGGGTCTTTAAAGGCAAAAACTGCAAAAACCACATTCAAGTTGATGTAGCTGCAAGAGAGCAGGGGTACAGAAGCTGAAGTGAGCAGTTAGGGAAACAATGCAATGGGTACACTGGTATTTCCCATGGGACTGTCCAGGTTGACATAGCAGTAAGCAAGCAGAAGTGAAATGGGTCAAAATGATCCTAGTTGAGTACAAGTTAGAGCATGGTTACTAACGTCTAGACAATCAATCTCTGACAGGGTACGTTGTCCAAGAAAAATGGGAACCAAAGAGAATAATTTACATTGTATGAGAATTGCCATTTTGTGTGGCCAAACATACTATGCAACTATTGATAGGTACAGAGGCGGAGTATTCCCATAGGAGATGCATCTCTTATATGACATGCAGTCTCAGGGTAAATGGAGTCTGTTTGGTCATTGCCCATACAGCCTGGCCCATAATACAACTAGTTCTCACTGACGGCCCCTTTCAGTGTTCTGTGGCTGTAACACAGCTTACCTCCCAGCATTTCCTACTTCAGACTGGAAAAACATAATGCCCAAGTCTCAACACTAGTACAGAGGTGGAGTTCCGGCAGCACTACACCTGAAACTCCTACGACTGGTGGACCCAACTGTTGTGAAGAATGGAAGACTAGAGAGGCCTTACACACTGACTTCACAGATGGATACTGGTTATACGTTTATTGAGGAGTGCTTTCATTTACAGTTTTGCATCTGCAAACAACTGTGCAGGAATCAGGGCTGGCCTTGCCCTTGTTTCATAACTGAGCACACACCTACTAAACAGCAGACTAGGGTTTGAACTTCCCTTGTAGGTTGTTGTGTCCTCTTTGCATGTTCCCTCCTCCTGGTCATTAAGTCTGTAATCCCTCAGTGCCTAGCAACTTGTTTTTTCTAAGGTTGAAGGATGTTCCAAAATGCAGAGATGCATTCCAGTGATTGGGGAGGCTGAGGGAGGAGGATCACAAGTGCCAGGCTAGCCCCAGCAATTTAGGGAGGAGACCCTAACTAACTTACTGAGGACCTGTCTAAAAACAAATAAATAAATAAATTATATATATATATATATATATATATATATATATACACACACACACACACACACACACATACACACACACATACCATACATACATACGTAAAATATTGCATGCAACCTCTTTATTCAGTGTAGGACACGAGCCTACAGATTCCTTATATCATGTAATAAAATTTCTAAAATGTTGATTTTTACCAGGTCAAAGCTTGGTGGATAGAGAGAGGGTGAGAAAGAAAAAGGGTTATTGGGATGTAAAAGTTTACAAATAGTATCGGAGTGTTATAACTTCAGATTTGTCCTGAATGGAGGTGAAGTGGGCATAGGACAAGTAAAGCCAGAATTAGACAGGCAGTCAGTATAGATAGGTAAATCAGGTCAGGTCAATTTTGAGTGAGTCCAGAGAAATTGGAGACAGTCCCCTGAGGGATTGAAATGTTATTTCCTTCAGAGCCCTTTCTCCACCCTTATCAAGAACCTGCCCATGCTCCAACTGTTGCTAAGGTAATCTGTCCCAGGAATTACCCCTCCCTACAGGGAGCTATAAGGTGGTTCACTGGTCCTGGGTTGCACCATCCTGACCTTCCCCCTTCAGCCCACCGGTTTCCCACCTACTGGCCAGTCCACCTAGCATTCCTGGGCCTAGACAGGTGCACAGGAGGGAAAAGATAAGGGGAAGAGGGCAGAAGAACAAAGGAAGCCTAGGACATCTAAAAAGGGCAGAACACCTTGCTTCTTGGGATATCAGCTACGGCCCCCTTCTCCCCCACAGTAGAAGTCTACCTTACCGCTTTTTAAATAAATCATGCTTTATATGCTTGCCTTGGCGAGCTTCTCTAATGTTCAAACTTCAACATGTTGGGGAGCAGAAAATGTCACCTAACTGGCTTTAACACAAGTATTTATCCCTCGCTGCTCCATGGTACCAGGGATTAAACTCAGGGCACTCCACCACTGAGCTACATTCCTGAGACCTATTTATCTGTGTTCTTGATGGAACTCAATGCCTTGCGCATGCTAAGCACATTTTTTATTTTTTATTCTGAGACAGAGTCTTGCTAAGATGCTCCGATCTTGTGATGCGCCTGCCTCAGCTCTTGGGGTCTCAGGCATTGTGCTACTGGCTCCATATTTGCAACCCGCCACGCCTATTCTTAGAGAAGTTACCTGAACCTGGGGCCTAAGGTCAATGGTGGCTCACTTGTGGTTATGCGGGTTAAGTGAGCAAATGCACGTTTAAGTACTGAATGCCCACTTTGTACAAAAACCCCACTAAAAGTCTTACCTAAAGAAAGAGGCATAAATGTTCCAATGGGATGTCGAAGGACAAGGGAACAAGCGCGGGACCAAGGAGGTCTAAGGGTCTACGGCTCGAGTTCTCCAGTTGTTTGGTGGTTTTGGTGCTGGGGATGCACTTGCCAGGCAAGCGCCCTACCTGAGCTGCCCCTCAGCGCCACTCCGCAAGTCCTTAAAGGTTTCCTGCCTCTGTGCCCACCACTCTAGCCTTCCCTTAGCGCGGGACGGCCAGAGCGCGGACACCGGGGCCCACCGCGACGGGGGTGCACCGAGCCTGCGGCGCGCTGGTAGCCCGGAGGTGCGCCCGTGACGTCCATTTCCTCCCGGCTCTGATTGGGCGAAGCGTTCCGGCCCTTCTGATTGGTCGGATACACTACCACCCCAGAGGGCTTTGCGGCGCCACTTCCTTTCCGCCCTCCGATTCCGCGCAAGAGGTGAGTTCGTCCCTCTGCTGCCATCAGATTCCATCCTCCGACATCAGCCCATCGCCGCCGCCCGCGCGGCCATGGATAGGCTTCTTTGTTGCCGCAGGCGGCGTCGACCTGGGACCCAGGCGGGAGGACCTGGGGTGGGGGCCCAGGGCGCGCGGCCAGGCTCAGGCCCTCACTCGTCGCCCTTCTCCCCTCGAGGCCGTAGGCAGCCATGGCGCCCAGCCGGAATGGCATGATCCTGAAGCCCCACTTCCACAAGGACTGGCAGCGGCGCGTGGCCACGTGGTTCAACCAGCCGGCCCGGAAGATCCGCAGGTGCGTGGCGGGCGCGTGGGGACCCGGGGCAGGGCGCTGTGCCGCGGTGGGGCGCCAACTGGGGCACGCCGCCCCCTCGTCGCGGAGTGGAGGTGACCGCCGCCCGGCTTCTCTCCCCGCAGGCGCAAGGCCCGGCAAGCCAAAGCGCGCCGCATCGCGCCGCGCCCTGCGTCGGGACCCATCCGGCCCATAGTGAGGTGCCCCACGGTGCGGTATCACACCAAAGTCCGAGCCGGCAGGGGCTTCAGCCTGGAGGAGTTGAGGGTGAGTGCGGGAAGCAGCGCGGGCCGCGGGTCCGGCCCTCGTGGGTCCCAGCCAAGTGATGACATTCTCCGGAATCGCTGTACTGCCTTGATGAAAGTGCACTTGAACCCTTTTCCATCTGACGGCTGAGCGTTTGTTGTGGCCCCGTGGGGGGGGGCTCCGTGGGCCTTCATCCGTGCCTGCTTTTGGTGCAGGTGGCAGGCATCCACAAGAAGGTGGCCCGGACTATTGGCATCTCGGTGGACCCCAGGAGGCGGAACAAATCCACCGAGTCCCTACAGGCCAACGTGCAGCGGCTGAAGGAGTATCGCTCCAAGCTCATCCTCTTCCCCAGGAAGCCCTCCGCCCCCAAGAAGGGAGACAGCTCTGTGAGTACCGCGTGCTGGGAAGAAGGAAGGTTGGGAGCTGAGAGGCAAGGTTCAGGTCGAATGATCTCTGTGCCTGGGGCCTTCATATTCTCCAGAACCTTGCCATTATGTGTGGGCAGTGTGGTTGATGGTGAGAAACTGCCAGGGTGTGCTGCTGTGGTCTTGAGCCGAGCTCTTCTGTCTGCTGGCGGGGGCAGCTGACAGTGCTGGAGCCTGCTTGCCTTGCTTAGATGCATGTTGTCCAGAGGTGTTCCTAGGAGACTTAGAGGATAAAGTCAGCAGTGTCCATCTTTGTGGGCTTTCATGGAGGTTGCATTAGGGAATGGGTTTGCTCTGCTCCCATTCTGGGTGCTCAGGACCAGGTGAGCATTGATCTGGGCCTGTTTTATCTCTAACGACTGGGCACATAAGGGCTCAGGATATTGTGACACTTAGGTAAAGTGGAGCTGGACTCACTTCAGTCTTATTCCACACAGGCTGAAGAACTCAAACTGGCCACCCAGCTAACAGGACCAGTGATGCCCATCCGGAATGTAAGTAGATACTGGGTTTGCTTAGGTGTTCTAGAGGTTGGCAGGCGAAACCTTGGGTGGGACAGATACCTGGTTGAAAGGCCATAGGTGGCTTTTTAGCTCAGGTTTTTAGGTTGTGGGAAGGGAGGTTCTTAAGCCCTTGGGAAAATCAGGGCCTCTTGAGGAATGAATGGCCTTGTCCCACCTTTCAGAAGTTTTGTTGACACTCCCTTGATCTCCCCGCTGCAAGCCTGCAAGTTTCAAAAATATATTCTAATTAAAACATTTATTCTGAGTAAAATAAAAATTATCTGTAGGAATTATTTACAGGAGACTTGCCGGGTGTGATGGTGCATCACAGCAGCTCAGGAGGCTGAGGCAGGAGGATTACAGGTTCAAGGCCAGCCTCACCAGTTTAGCAAGACTGTAAGCAACCTAGTGAGAGACTGTCTCAAAAAATGAAAAAAGGTCTGAGGATGTGGTTCGGTGGTTAAGCACCTCTAGGTTTAATCCCTAGTACCAAGAAAAAAAAATTGCAAATAGTAGTACATCAAGTAGGAAAAAGCAGACTTCAACCTTTGCATGACAAATTAACCAGAATAAACTTTACAAACAGTATCTAAGAAGCCTGCATGTGACGCCCAGTGACATGGGGCTCTTGGTAGGTAATGAGCAAGAGGGGTCTCCGACAGGGTCCCCACTCACTGCTGTTTGGAAGCCAGTCTGCAGGCAGCCCTCTGGGAATGCTGATGGTCTTATGTCCCTGTGGCCTGCCCAGCAAGTGTCCTGGAGGTTGGGGTTCTTTGTCCTCCAGTCCCACAGAAGCATCTGCTTACTTAACAGCACCCCTTTCATAGTCTTTCTGGGGACTTAAGTCTGAGGTGGATGTTGAAATGGGATCCTGCTAAGTTGCTGAGGCTGGCCTTGAACTTGGGATCCTCCTGCCTCAGCCTCTCAAGTTGCTGAGATGGCAGGTGTGCACAACTGTGCCCAGCAATGTTTTTCCTCTTAAAATCTTACATGCATTTTGGTTGATTTGCCAAACTTAGGGTCTTGTGCGTGCTAGGCACTCACTTTGTGAGTTGTATGCCCCTGGCCATTAATTCATTTTTATTTATTTATGAATGAGTGACAGGGTCTCCCTAAATTGTCCAGGCTGGCCTCAAACTTAATAGTCTTCCTGCCTTGGCTTTCTGAATAGCTGGGATTATATGTATGGGTCATTATTCCTAGCTTTGATTTTTATCTTTTTTTTTTTTTATGTTTGCATCCTTGAGAATTGAGCCCAGGGCTACCTCTTCTGCGTCACTGGGTTTACAGGCACATACCACCCTAGCCACCTTTATTTATTTATTTGTATCAGGGATTGAACTCAGACTCTTAACATTGAGCCACATCTCCAGCCCTTTTTTGTATATCATTTAGAGACAGGGTCTCACTGAATTACTTAAGGCCTCGCTAAGTTTTTGAGACTGGTTTTGAACTTGAGATCCTCCTTTCTCACCCTCCCAGGCTGCTGGGATTCCAGGCATGCACCCACCACGCCTGGTTCATCTTCCTCATTTTTTTTTCCAATATATTTTTTAGTTGTAGTTGGATAATGATACCTTTATTTTTATGTGGTGTTGGATCAAGCCCAGGGCCTCACAGTGGTCAAGTGCCCCTGAGTTCAATCCCTGGTCCCCCCTTCACCCGCCAAAAAAAAGGGGGAGAGACTTTCTCTCTTAATATTTGCTTGCTGCTTTATTGTTATTGATTCAGGCGAGTGCTGAGTTGCCCAGACTGGCCTCAAACTCTTGACCCTTTCACCTCAGCCTTCTGAGAAGCTGGGGCTCTGGGTGTGTACTGCCATGCCTGGCTATGGGGAGACTTCCTAACCTAACTGGTTTGGTTGTGGGCAATGCCACACAGCCCAAGGTATCAGCCTAATCCTGTCCTCCCTCCCAGGTGTACAAGAAGGAGAAAGCCAGAGTCATCACCGAAGAGGAGAAGAACTTCAAAGCATTTGCCAGTCTCCGCATGGCTCGTGCCAACGCCCGGCTCTTTGGCATCAGGGCAAAAAGGGCCAAGGAAGCTGCAGAACAGGATGTCGAAAAGAAAAAATAAAGCACTGTGGGGTCTTGTAATAAATGCTCTCCATGAAGCTAAAGCTGGGGTTCCTGTGCTCTGCCTCCATATGCAGTGGCCAACTGTGCTGGGCCAGATTTGTTGGGTGTGCTGCCAGGGCTCTCACCAGCCTCCCAGAGCTTGCATTTCATCTCAGGATTTAGTTTGATGATTTGAATTGCGCCTGGATCCTTTTTGCCATCTTGCTGTCCCTAAAATGTTCTGAAACTGTCCTTGCTCCATGGCTGGATTACCATCAGGGTGAGGGTGTTCACTGCCCACCTTGAAGGTGGGCCCTTATCTGCCTGTGTCCCTAACTGTAGCTCTAACAACCTCAGATAGAGCTTTCTTGACTGAATCCTTGTGTTTCTTGCCTGGATACACCCAACATTCCTTATGGGATGCTTCCAGCCTGCAGGTAAGGGGTGATAGACCACATATCTTAACAGTGACACAGCCTGTGTTTTGGAGGCTGTATACCCCTGAGCCTGAGAATGCAGCGGTATCCTCTGGCTGTTGCATGTTTCCAGGTAGCTGTGTTCCTAGGAGGTTAGGGTGGTTCCTGGCTGCAGGTTCCAACCAGTCTGCAGGTCCTGTCAAGCAAGGGTCCTTCCTGGAGATCCCTGTCCCCAAGGAGTTTTTGTAGTAAGGTGCCTATTGTATACTGTCTGCTGGGGAGGGTAGGGAGGAAGTAGCTGCTGTCCTTAGGCATACCTTACCCGCTGAAGTGGCACCCAGCAGAACCCTCCAGAATGAGAGTCCTATCTGAAGTGCTTGATGGGAGTAGGGGTGGGTAGTTGGAAAGGAGAGACTTGAGGGTTCTCGGGTCAGGAGTCCTCTCCCTGCCACAGGGTCCTCTCCTACCAGCAGGTAAGCAGGTGCCCAAGACAAAAAGCAGTCACGAGGCTGGTACATGAGTGTCCTGCCAGTTTAGTGCTTGTCAGCTCCAATTTACTTGCATCCTCTAGTCTCTAGCTGGAGGGATTAGAAAGTGTGTCCTCTGCAAGGGCTCTGACCCTGCAGTCCTTGGTCGTGGGCAAGGACTGGGTTGGACATTGTGGCCACTGAGTTGTGCCCACCTAAGGAAGCAGGACTCCCTTTAGCACACCTGAGCTGGATTCTAGGGTGGCCCTTAGATTCCCCCCTGGGGAATGGTCCCTTGGTGTTCCTGGACATTTATGATTGACATGTAAGTCCCTGTGAAGCAGTAGATGCATGACAGGTTAGGGGGCTTACTGGAGGGCACTAAGTGCTCCTCCCCCACCCCCAAAGGACTGAGTTTGGAGAGCCCTCAGGCTAGCTGAGAGTCCCTGGGCAAGGCCTTGATTGCTGGGCCACCCTCCCAAGGTGGGGACTACAAAGCACACAGATTGCCCATTCATGTTGCAGCTGGGTAGGAATCAGCCAGTGGCAGTGTGGTTTTGTCCTGGCAAAATAGCAGCTGGGTGTGGCCACCAATGAGTGTGGGAAGCTAGAAAAGGTTCTGAAGGTTTTGATTTACATGTATGAGTGGAGCACATTTTACAGTTTCATGTTCTTTGCCCGTTTTTAGTTGACATGCACTGGTTTGTTTGGAATTTGGGTTTCTCTATTTTGCTTTTTTGGGAAGACATTAAGAATTTTCATGAGTTTTTCATTTTCTTAATACTTTAAAATTATGCAATAGTTTTTAATTTGGAGGGAGATGTGCAGTTCTAAACGAACTCGTGTCACCTATCCCACCACAAGTTTAATCTGGATATTGTATAGTTGTTAAAAGGAAGAATTAAAATGAATGCTCATTTCCAGTTCTTTGGAAATTAGTCACAGTAGGTTATTTGGGGGTTTTTCTACTTGGTTTAACATGTAGAAGTAGATAATTTTAAATATGTAGGGCTGATGTTTCCCTTCTCAATGGTAGCTTTTCGTGAGTACTTGAATTTATTTTTTCTTTCATGGTTTCTGGATAAGTCTTTTATTGTACCTGGTATTGAACCTAGGGGCACTTAACCATTGAACCACATCCCTAGCACACCCCCCACGCACACCTTTTTTTTTGTGATTTTCCTGCCTCAGCCTCAGTTCAATTCCAGTACCCAGGATTAAACTCAACCTGGCACTCAACCACTGAGCCACATCCCCAATCCCCATTGAGACAGTATCTTACTGGGTTTCTAACACCTTGCCATTGCTGAGGCTGGCTTTGAATTTGTGACCTTCTATCTCAGCCTCCAAGCCACTGGGATTATAGGCGTGGGCCACTGTGCCTGCCGTCATATTTCTTTTTTAAAGAGTTACAGAGGAGCACTGGAGTACCAGCTCATGGCAGACTGCTTGCAGAGCATGCTTAAGTCCCTGGTCCATCCCCATAAAACTAACCAGGTGTAGAAGAAATATGCTCTAGAAGTCCAGGTATGTGGAAAGTGAAGGGTGTCAAGTGAAGAGCAGCACCCACCCCAGGTCTCTGGGAACAGTTGCTTCTGTGCTGCAGGGGGCCTGTGCAGGGCACTGGCCTTCTGTCCACACAATCCCCTAAACAGAGGAGGCTGGAGTCCTAAGTCTGCGTGGAGTTAGAACACAGCTGGGTCGCACCCCTTCTCAGGGTACTGGCTCTCCTATTGGCCCTGTCCACTTGTGATTTTCATTGTTTTCTTGAATTAAAGCAGCTCTTTGTACATTAAGAAAAATTTGCCTTTTTGTCACATTAACTTCTTTTTTTCACTTTGCTGTTTTGAGTCTGCTTATCTTTGGGCAGCTGGGAGACAGGCAGTGTGAAGTGGCAGAAGGACCACAGGCTGGGCGTTTGCAGTGGACTGGTCATCTCTGGCTTTCCAGCCTCAGCCTGCTGGTGAGGAATTTCTTTCAGATGTTGGTAGGAGGCAGAGCCCTCCCTCTGCAGCAGTACACTTGCCACCTGGGTACTCTCCCAGGTTCCCTGACAGGTCCAGCCTCCTGGCCCACACTTTGTGGAGCACAAGGGCATGAGGCTGCAGCTAGGGTCCCCAGATGCAGGCATTCCTGTGTGTCCTCACCTAATGCTCAGATAACCAGTGTGCTTTTCAGTTGCTAAGAACAAGACTTGGATAGCTAGGTGCAGTGGCGCATGCCTGTAGCCCCAGTGACTCGGGAGGCTGAGGCAGGAGGATCGCAAGTTCAAAGCCAGGCTCAGCAACTCAGCAAGGCCCTAAGCAACTTTGTGAGACCCTGTCTCTAATATGGATGTGGCTCAGTGGTTGAGCACCTGGTATTCAATCCCCAATACCTTCCCCCCTCCAAAAAAAAACCAAAAAACCCAGATGGTACTCAGGACTCTGACCCAGCTCTGGCTCAGCTAGCCTAACAACCTGTGTCCTGCTTAACAAGTACCAAGGGCCGACTGCACCAGCACCACAGGACCACTGGTTAACAGGAAGCAAGGTGGAGGCTGATGTGCATGTCAACAGACAAGAAAGTAATGAGGAAATAGGCATCTGGAGTCCCTGGTCCCAAGCTAGAAGGCACAGCAGCCCCCGCCCCCCTCTGTAAAGGGAAAGTATGAGTCTCTTGCCCCTCTGCTCCCTCCTGGGGTGCACCTTGCCTCACAGGTGAGCTCAGGCTAGGCAGCTGGAGCTGTGCAGTCCTCCACCCAGCTTTGTGCCATCTCTGAGGCAGCTTGAAAGGGGTCCTGGGGTCCAGGGCTGGGACCTCCCTGGCACAGTAGAGGGCTGGTGTGGACAGCCTTGTCCAGCGCTCACACTGAAGGTTGTCAGTTAGCTCCATCATGCAGATCAGCCTCAGACCCTCCTGCAGCACCTGAGGTCTGGGAATTGGGCCATCAGCAGGGTGACCTTGAGCATGGGAGGCGCAGGGTCAACCTGCCTTCTTGCAGCCCAGGCCTCTGCCAAACCCTCAGTTTCCACATCTGCACTGGACTCCCAGCCCCACGGCACGGGGAGAAATAGAGTGCAGCCTACAGCCTGGCCAGTTCACGCCCTCCAGGGAGCTCCTCAGGTAGCAGGAACTCCCCCGGAGGAGGTGGTGGAACTAGGTTATGGATAAAAGGGACTGAAAGGGTGGAGGGAAACATCCAAGCATCGCCCAGGCAGGCCCTCGCCAAGAATATCATCAAAGCCCAGATGAGTCACATAGGACTAAAACCAGGACGTCTGTCCACCGGACATGCCTGGGCACACATCCCCAGGACACAGTTCCTGCCTGCCACTTCCACCCACAGGACTGGCGTCCCTGGTCTCCCTGCTTTCCCCCTGATGCCCGTGGCTGGAAGCTGCTGATCTGCTCAGGTGCCCTCCTGCTGTGTGGGCTTCTATGGGAATACCGGAAGGGGAGGGCCACAGCACACCTGCAGGGAGTTTGGAAGTGCAGCCTTTCCCACTGAGCTCAGCTCAGGTGCCGCGCAGCGTGCTGGCTGCTGTTGGGGCAGTTTATTACACAGCAGGGCCTGAGTTAGCAACTACCCCATGTTGCTTCTCAGCGGAGGCTGATTCTGAAGTGTGAGGGAGAGCCTCCCTGCCCACCCCTACTCGCCACTGCTCTGGCCATGCCAGTCCCCTGCAAGGGCTGAGCTCGGGGCAGCCTTGCCTGGAGGTTGGGGTTCCTTTTGCCCAGCCTGCTCTAAGGCGCCCTGGCTGGCTCTGCTTTGTGAAGCCACCCCTGCATGGGATGGGCCGTGTCCTGCACATGCTCATGGCCTCCACAGGATGGCAGCAGAGGCCCCAGCGTGTGGCAGGGTGAAGAGCAGGTTGGCTGCTGCTCAGGCTCACAGGACAAGCCCCAGGCCACCAGGGGCTGAGGGCTGCAGGCCTCACAGCCAACATCCACAGTGGGGCTGACCTGGGCCAAGCATGGGTCTGGTCAGGAAGCCCCTTGGCCACCTGCAGCCTGTCTGGCCAGAGGTCTTGGCCCAAGTCAGGAGCCTACTGACCAGATGGTCAGTGTCAGGTGGGGAAGATGTCACCATGGCCTTGTGGCATGTCAGGTCCATGTCACGATAAGGATATGCCAGACACAGGCCACTCGTGATTTTCAAGTCCAAGGCCACCAGTCCAATGGCTTGGCATCTGGCAACGGCAGAATCCTGCCATTAAGCCCCTGTCCAGCGAGTGCTCACACCTGGTGCCAGGAAGCAGGGAGGGGCAGGCAAGCCACAGCCTCTGACCAGCACCCTGAGAGCAGTTTCCACACAGGGCATAACATCCACCCGGGGTCCCAGAGGTGGCCGGAACAAGACCAGAGCCAAGACCCAAGCAGCTCACACACAGGCAGGCTTTGGTGGGGTTCCGTGCCTTAAGAAGGGACACAGCTCCCACCTCGAGTGTCCATCTGACTCCTCGACAAAGAAGGGGATGGATGTTACTCACATGTGGGGGCTGCAGGGTGGGCCAGGGTCTAGGAGTTTCTGTTGGTTGGGGGCTGTTTCAAAAGTGCTCTTCCTTGCTGAGCATGGTGGTGCATGTCTACAATCCCAATGACTCTTGAGCCTGAGGCAGGAAGACCGAAAGTTCAAGACCAGCCTCAGCCACTTAGTGAGGTCCAGAGGGGTCTCTGGGTGAGGAAACAGGCAAGCCCTGCAGGTGGGTCTGCAAAGAGGCAGTGCAGGTCCAGGAGGTGGTCAGCAGGAAGAAGACTGGACACAGAATGAGCACAGTGGTCAGGAGCTGTCTGCCTGAGTCCAGTGGGTCCCTGGGACAGTGGGCATCCAGCTCTGAGCTCAGGGTGACCCCAGGGTGAGAGGAGCTTGTCCTAGCCAGTGGCATTCAAGTCACTCTGCCCAGCTCCACAGAGACTGAGAGGTGAGCCCTGTGCAGTGTAGGTGTCCCTGTGGTCAGTCCTGGGAGCAACAAAGCTCTCAAGGCCTGTCTGAGGGCCTGACGGTCTAGGAGGTTCTGAGTTTGGGCTCCGAGTGGTGGGTCCAGATGGAGTCCCAGCTCTGTCCCTGTTCTGTGACCTCAGGTACCACAGTGTCCTCGCTGAGCTGTCTCCTTATCAGCAAGATGGATGGTGTCTCCTGACCAGCAGGACTGCTAGGGGCACAGAGGATGCCCACCCCCAGCTATTTGCAGAAGGCGTGCAGCAGGCCCCAGAGGCAGGAGGGGAAGATGGGCCAGGGCTGGGTTTGGAAAGGTCAGCCACTATGTCCTCCGAGGGCCAGGGTCCTGTCAGTGTCACTGTGAAAGGAAGAACTAGCCAGAGGGGATCACCTGTGGAAGGGGAGATGGCCTCTGGCTGGTTCAGCATGCCCTTGTGTGAGAGTGTCTCTGTGGTCCCAGCACATCTGCAAGTGTTAGTGGCCTGTGCACCTCTGTGGCCCTTGACGGCTGTGCTGGAGGAGGGAAGCCCCGCCATCAGTCCCCAGGCATCTGCTCTCACAGAGGCCACGGCTGCGCTGGACACTGTGTGTTTATTTTTGTTTGTTTCAGCTGGTTTCATGCTAGGGATTGAACCCAGGGCTCTACTACTTAGCCACATCTTTAGCCCTTTTTATTTTAAGTCAGGGTCTCATCAAGTTGCTGAGGCTGGCCTTGAACTTATGATCCTCCTGCCTCAGCCTCCTGGGTAGTGAGGATCCTGACCCAGTGTATTTCTTTTTTTAATACTTTTATTAGTTGTCCATGGACCTTTATCTATCTATCTATTTATAGAAATGGTGCTTAGACCCGAACCCAGTGCCTTGCACATGCTAGGCAAGTGCTGTGCCCCTCAGCCACACCCCCAGCCTGACACTGTGTATTTCTAAAGCAGGAAAAACATAAGGTCCTGGGAGAAGGTCCATGTGGACACAACTTGGGTGCTCTGAGACAACACAGAGGGCAGGTCAGCACCAGGAGACAGGAAGTACCAGCTGGGTGTGTGGCTTGTGCCTTGCTACCTTCCTCTCCACACCCCTTTGCAGTGTCCACACCTAAGTGGCCTCTGAGACCCGTCTCCTTTACTGGTGGGTGAGGACGCGGTTCCAGTTGTTCCCCCTCGGCTGCGTTCCCAGGCTCACCCAGAGCCACCCTGGGGGAGACGGTGCTGAGTGCCTCTGGACACAGGAGCGCACCTGCAGGCTGACCAGCCCTGTTCTCAGTCAGTCAGACAGACCTCGTGTGCCTTCCTGTAGCAAGGACACGCCCAGGTGGGTCCAGAGGCCAGTGTGCCCCGAGCATTCCTAGAGTCCCAGTGTCTGGGCTGAAGCACATGGTGTGCCTGCTTGGCTGGGTGGCCCCTGGCCAGTCCCCCACCCTCTGTGCAGCCCTCCAGACTGAAAGCCTGGCACCCAGGGGTGAGTGCTGAGCTCCTGCTCCCTGATGACACCTTGGCATGGGATGAACTTGTCATGTGCTCAGCTCAGGAGGACAGCCAGGGAGGAGGCCACAGGCCCTGGGCAGCGGCTCAGGCAAAGGAGAAAGGACGATGGGCTCCAGAACGTGGCCGGGAGCACGGGCTCCCAGGCACCAGGAGGTGCTGTGTGGCCCTGGGCAGGCTCTCCTCACCCCCCACTGAGCTGATGGCCAGTGTGAGTGAGCAGGAGGCCATGGAGCCTGCAGACAGGGGGCCAGGCAGCTCTGGACCCGCCATGGAGCCTTCTCTGGCCCACGACTCCACTCACTTGCCTGCTGTCTATTGCCTTAGTCAGGGCTGGGAGGTCTCTCTTGCAGGTAGCCAGGTCTTCCTGGTCCAGTGGTGGACAAACTGTGGCCAGCATGACTCTGGACAGTGGAGCCAGTGGTGTGGAGGTGAGAGCCCAGAGAGGGATGTTAGAGGGTGGGCAGATTAAGCAAGGCTTTGAAGGATAAGTAGGAGTTGGCCAGCGACAGAGTCGGCAGGGTTTGAAGTCCTAGAGCTCAGAGAACTTTGTGGGTCATAGGTAAGGATGGTTCACTGTTGAGTCTAAGATTAATGATTTAGTTGTTGTTTGGTACCAGAATTGAACACAAGGGCACTTTACCACTGAGCTACATCCCCAGCCCTTTCTTTCTTTCATTCTTTAATATTTTTTTTAGTTGTAGTTAAACACAGTACCTTTGTTTTATGTATTTATTTTTATGTGGTGCTGAGGACGGAACCCAGAGCCTTGCATGTACTAGGCAAGTGCTCTACCACGGAGCCACAACCCCAGCCCCAGCCTTTTCTAAGTTTTTATTTTGAGACAGGACCTCCCTGTTGCTGAGGATCTTGCCACATTTCTGAGGCTGGCCTGGACCTTGTGATCCTCCTGCCTTAGCTACTGGAGTCCCTAGGATTACTGGAGTCTCTCACAGCGCCTGGCCTGAAGTCAATGATTTAGAAGCACCCAAATTGTCAACATGGGGTAGGACCAGTGGATTCTGGGAGTTGATACCATGGCTTCCAGCTAGTACAATATCGTCACAGACCAGAAACTGGAAGCCCAGTGACCTCCTTCAACACCGCCAGCACCTCCTTCAGCGCCAGGCGCAGGGGCACAGCTTAGTGCTAGGGCAGCTCCTGACACGTATGAGGCCCTGGGTTCCAAACCCAGAACCACACACACACATACGTATTTACTGAACACCAACACTGGGCCAGGCACAGCACTGGGCAGGGACATGGCCATGAGTCAGGACCAGCTGGTCTCCAAACTGCCATGCGTGGTGAGGGCTCTGAGGGTGGGAGGCTCCTGTTTTTTAAAATTAATAAAAACATATTTTGCATGGGGAAAAAGACCTGGAGGGATAAGCATCAAAATGTTGGTAGTGTTTATGTCTGGATGCTGGAGTTTTTGCTTTTATCTGCTTATCTGCATTTTCTAATATTTCATTTATTATTATTTTTTTAGTTTTAGGTGGACACAATTTCTATATTTTATTTCTATGTGGTGCTGAGGATGGAACCCAGTGTCTCATGCATGCTAGGCAAGCGCTCACCAGGGAGCCACAACCCCAGCCCTCATTTATCATTTCTTATACAACAGTAATAAAATATATATGAAGGGGGCTCTCCTGTCCTGCCTCTGATCCTGCAGAAAACCTCCAGGACCCAGGTCAGGAGCAGGAGGGAGCTGGAGGGAGGCTGGGTCGCGGCTGGCCCTGCGCTCTGCCCTCCCTGGCTCTGGGTGGGGTGGGCTGGCAGTGAGGAGGGCGGGGCCAGGCACAAGGACTGCAGCGGACCCTGCTCTCCCTCCCCACAGGTTCTCTCCTTGGGTGCCAGCTGTGGCCCAGGCTGCCCAGGGACCTGCCCAGCTATGGTGGGAGCCCTGTGTGTGCCTACACTCTGGACTCAGAGACGGGGAGATTCCAGCTCTTTGACTCTTTTCCTGTCCTCCTGTCTGGGGAAATGCCACCTGGTATTCCACGGTGCTGCCCTGCAGCAGTGAAGAGCTGAGAGAGGCCTGAGTCAAGCCCTGTGCCCTCAGAAGGACAGTGACCAGGCGCACAGCTGATGGCTCCAGGCCCCTCGCCTTCTGCAGAGGGTTCGGAGGTTGGTGGCCTGGCACCCTAGCCAGCTGCTCCACTGGGCTCATGCTGGGCTGGTGTCTGCGTGCAGCGGATGCTTCCTGGGGATGTCCAGGGAGGAAGGGCCTGCGGGGAGGCCCAGAGACCTGCTGGCCACCGTGGGTCCTGCAGGGAGCAGGGCGTCGCCCTGACGAGCATTTCTCATCCTCATTCCCATGGAATGCTGAGAGGCTCCCGGGGTCATGTGCCCAGGAAAGCTGGCCTGGGAGGGCCTGGAACCCCTGCCACCAGAGTCACCCTCGGGCACACAAGCACAGCTAGGGACTGAAGCCCTGGCCCCGGGAAGTGGGACTGGGAAGATGAAGAGCAGTAGGGCCGGCTCTGTGCAGCCAGCCTACTTGGATCGGGAAGAGCAGGGAGGCCTGGGCAGCAGGAGGAGGTGGGCACCAGATGGGACTAGCATCTCTGCT
This sequence comes from Callospermophilus lateralis, assembly GCF_048772815.1. Classification (NCBI taxonomy): domain Eukaryota; kingdom Metazoa; phylum Chordata; class Mammalia; order Rodentia; family Sciuridae; genus Callospermophilus; species Callospermophilus lateralis. The sequence goes on from NC_135322.1 coordinate 65,818,153, forward strand.
GCTCCTGACCCCACCCGCGACCCGCGGATTGGAAGGTGCCAGCCAAGCCCACTCCGCCAGCCAAGGCGCTTCCTTGGCAAACCGGGTAGGCGCCCGCAGAGTGCAATCCCTCAGACCAGCTGCGAGGGGACGGTGTCCTTGTGGTCCCTCTTCAGAGGGCTGGCTGCCTTCTGCTGTTCTTGGCTGCCCCTCTGACCTCGGGATCTTCCTCTGGAGTCCTGGTTGCTGAGGCTGAGCCCTGAGCTCCCCTGATCCTCCCTCCCCTATGCTCTTCACATCTTGCCTACCTCTTCCCTCTGCTCCTCCCCGCCCTGCCCCCCATGGCTTTTGGCCAGTTCTGTGCCTTAACTTTATTCAGAAATTGGCAAAGTGAATGAGCTGGAAGGCAATCTGTCTGGCCCAACAACTCCTCTTTGGAGCTGCTTCCTCTGCCAGGGAGGAGTGGTGGTGGGCAGAAGGGAGAATGCAGCCTAGGCCCGGAAGCCCGGCTCTGCTCCCCTCCAGCAGCGGGACAGTTCCTGCGGGATCTGGAGCCGGTGGCCAGGGACCTTCGAGGTCGGACTCTGACCCTCAGTCCATCATCTCCAGCTGGTGAGGGGATCTGCCCGCCCCCGGACTTCAAGTTCTGCAAGGCAGAGCTCTGCTTCCTGCCTCCAGCCCCAGGCAGCGAGGTGCCTGGCACACAGTAGGCGTCCCCTAACTACCTGTGGTTTCAGGTGGGTGTCACCGAGTCTGGCGCTCCCAGGAGGAACCCAGGGATTCAGTGCAGTGGCGGCGGCGGCGGCGGCGGCGGCGGCGGGGGGGGGCGGGGCGGCCTCCTCTCGGGGGCTGCTTGCACGGACCGGGCGCCCGTGGGGCAGCTCGAAGCCCCCCCCCGCCTCCCAGCAGGAGTGCCCAGCAGGGGGTGCGCACTGCGGGAGGGCGCGCTCCATCGGGGCGCACAGCTACCAGCCAAGGTCCTGGAGGTTGGATCCTAGGGCTCCGAGGGGACGCCCTCCTCGACCACCGACTCCAAGGGCCACCCGTCCCCTTCACTGTCCCCTTCACTGCCCCCTCCGCCCCGCCGCTGCACAGATTCCTCCAATGCCCCTCCCCTGTCCCTTCTGTCCCGCCCTTTCCCCGCCCCCTCCACTGGCCCTCTCCCCATCCACTGCCCCTCCACCGGGCCGGCCACGTACAGCCCCGCAATCCCCGCGCGGTGGCTGCCGCCCGCGCCACGTGTGCCCGCGCCACGCGGCGTGCAGGGAAGCGCGGTCACGCCTGGCCGGGCCACCATTTCCCGGTCGCCACGGCGTCGCGGACTCCCCAGCAGCGGCTCCTGAGCCCACCTGGTCCGAGGTGCCCCGCAGGCAGCCATGAGCGGGTGCACAGATAGCGGGGCGGTCGCAGCCCCGGCTCCGGCCCCAGGGTCGGTGCCTGCACCCTGCGCCTCGAAGGTGGAGCTGCGGCTCAGCTGCCGGCACCTGCTGGACAGAGACCCATTGACCAAGTCCGACCCCAGCGTGGTGCTGCTGCAGCAAGCGCAGAACCAGTGGGTGCAGGTAGGGCGGGCCGCGGGGGTCTGGCTGGCCCAGAACCCTGGAGCTGGGTCTCAGAGACCCCAGTGGGTGGCCTGAAGCTTGCAGGGTGCAGGGCAGAGGCATCTGGAGCTGGGGCTGAGCTCAGCATCCAGGTGGGGCTACCAGGTCTAGAGTGGGGGTGCCAGCAGTCGGGGTGCATCTCAGTGTCCTGGGTTGGGGGTCTTGGGGTCAGAGTGAGGCACTCAGCTTGCATGCCTAGGAGGCACAGAAAGGAGTAGGGTGCAGGAGTGAGGGAGCTTCCCAAGGCTGGGCTGGTTGGGGTGCAGCTGCCGGGTAGCCAAGAATGAGCACCTGGCTTGTCAGTCCCATCTCTTGGAGCTGGTGGCTGGGTGGAGCTGGGATGCTGGATGAATTTTTTTAAAAAAATATTTTTTTACTTATAGATAGACTCAATTCCTTGTTTTATTTGTTTATTTTTATGTGGTGCCAGGGATCAAAACCAGTGCCTCCTGCATGCTAGGCAAGTGCTCTCCCACTGAGCAACAACCCCAGCCCTGCTGGATGACTCTTGCTGGTTGAGGGGACTCTAGAGCTGGCTGACCAGGCTAGGGACCATGAAAGCAGAAGCAGAAGGCTCTGAGATTCTGGATGCCCCCAGCTTGTTGCCTCGCCCCTCCCTTGTGCCTCAGGAGCAATCCCAGGTTGCCAGCTTGTGGCTTGGTCTGGGGACAACAGGAACCACAGGCCAGATCTGGGCAGCTGCCTGCAGGAGAGCGGGCCTCCCGCTGCCATTCCTTGCACCCTGTCCTGTCTCTATGGACCTTGGCTTTGTGCTGTACAAAGTGCTTTCTCAGTCACCAGCTGGCAGGAACCCAGGGTGTTCCCCCAAGACCTAGAGACCGGGTGCCTCCTTAGTGGGAGGCCATGAGCAGGGGCGACTGGCTGGGTGGAAGCCGCAGGTGCCATCACTTTCCTGGGGACTCGGGGGTCTCACTCCAGTGCCCTCCTGGTCCGTGGTGGCAGAGTGCAGGTTGAAGGGGTGACAGGGGGTGGGAGGTCCCAGGTGATGGCAGAGCAGAACCCACATGGTGGAGGATGCATCATGGGCACCTGCCTCTGGAGACCATCTCTGCACGTCCCAAATCTGCTGATGTGTCCAAGCTGCGGCGGTGTGTGGGGACTGCCACTGCGCCAGGCTCCTTGAGGACTGCCCTGTGCCCGGTCCCCAGCAGTACCTTCTTGGCCTGAACAATGGCTGGTGCACGTGTCCCTGGTCTGAGTACAGGAGTCTGGGATCTGGCGACACGTGGGAACCCACTGTGGGGCTGGCCCTTAGGGGGCATGTTGAAGAAGGGAACTGAGCTCCGTGGGGGAGGCTGGTGAACCCGGTTCCCTGAGGAGGGGGACACTCACCCCATCCCTTCCTGGCTCCGTGGGAGCTCAAGTGTGGAAACTGACTCCATCCCTGGGCAGGAGCCTGCTCGGTTTCCTCTCTGTAACAGGGTAGAGCGGAGGGAGCGTGAGGTGTGGTGAGGGGGCGGGGGCCCTTGGCTGGCATGGGTGACACGCCCTTACTCCAGGAGGGGAGGTGCCCAGGGTCCCTGCAGGTGACCCCCAGGGGTGGCCTGGAGCCCTGCCTTGCCTGGCAGGGGCCAGGTCCCCATGGACTGAGAACAGCCCTGAGGACAGTAGAGGGCAACAGGGGCCCTGAGTGCAGGACCCTGGGGGGCCTGGGGAGGCCCCTCCGTGGGTCAGCTTGGGATATGGCTTGCAGGTGGGCAGAACTGAGGTGGTCCGCAGCAGCCTGCATCCCGCGTTCTCCAAGGTCTTCACCGTGGACTACTACTTTGAGGAGGTGCAGAGGCTGCGCTTTGAGGTGTATGACACCCACGGGCCCAGTGGTCTGAGCTCTCAGGATGACTTCCTGGGGGGCATGGAATGCACCTTGGGGCAGGTGAGCAGCACCGGGGGAGGGAGGGTGTGGGAGGGTCCTGGGGGCAGTGAGGCCGTGGGTGGGCGAGGGGGCAAGGTGGAGGTCCCATGGAGTGCACCCCAATGGCTCAGGTTCTGAGGGGTGCACTTCCATGGCTTCTCCCCTAACAAGACTCCTTGTTGGAGACAGGGTCTGGCTAAGTTGCCCAGGCTGACCTGGAACCAGAGACCCTCCTGCTTCGGCCTCCTGGGTTGCTGGGATTGCAGGAGTGGGCCACCATGCCACTGGTCTTCCATGTCAGTGTCTGTAGTGCAATTTTGAATGAGGTGGTGCATGGGTACATGCCACATTCAGGATGTAGGAGCCACGCTGCAGATGCCCTCCTGCACAGCCCTGTCTGGGTCCTCGGACATCCTCCCAGAGCCATGTTTTCACATGAGCAGATGAATACATTGATTTTTTTCTTTCTTTCTTTTCTTCTTCCTCTTTTCTTTTCTTTTCTTTTTTGTGGTGCTGAGGATTGAACCCAAGACCTTGTGCATGCGAGGCAAGCACCCTACCAACTGAGCTATATCCCTAGATTTTTTCTTTCTAAAAAATCCACGGATTGCAGACACTTTCTCTTCTGACATAGGAGCCCTTCCTCGTCATCATATAGAGGTCTCTTCTCTGTTTGCCCAGCATGTGCAAGGCCATGGGTTTCCCCAGCACTGGGGAAAAAAACGCTAAGAGACCCAGTCTCCCTGTCCAGGGTGTAGCTTAGAGGAGCACTTGTCTGGCAGGCATAAGGCCCTGGGTTCAGGAAGTGTCCCTGTTCCTCCCTGTGCAGGGTGGCTGCAGCGTGGTATCCACTGCTCGCAGTCCTCTGCCCCGGCCCTCTCCTTCACCCTGTGCCACCTGTTTGAGTAACGAGCATCTTTCCTGCTGCCGCTCAGCTGTCTCTGGGCTGGGCTTTCCACGGGCCTTGTGACTTGAGGAACAGCTTACATGTCAGACGCGAGGCCCAGGATGGCAAGTTCCCAGATGGCAGGTCCCCATCCCCTCGCAGGTCCCCCTTCCAGCCAGCCCCCTTCCAGCCGGTCCCCCTGGTTGTCTGTGCTTGGGCCTCAGGGACATGAAGCACAGCATGTTCTTTTACCCCACATCATGTGCATCTGACTCATCCCCATGGCTGCCTGGGCTGGAGCTGGTTTTCGTTAGCTGCTTCTGCCGACCCTGTTGTGTGGCAGCGGGGCTGACATGTGGGGAGGACCCAACCCAGGGGGCTGCAGAGTGGAGCTACCCCACCTGCCTGCCAGCCTGGCGCGTAGGGCACATATGCACACAGGCCCCACCTGGACCCCTGCAGTGCAGGACACGCCTCTCAGTCCCAGGTGGGCAGCTCACACATGGACGCAGACCGGGCACGTGTGTGGCCACACGCTCGTGGACTTCCTGCTCTGTGGCCAGGTTAGCTGTCTTGCCAGGGGCAGGGTCAGCCCTCTTTGCTGGGAGGCCATGAGCAGGGGCGACTGGCTGGGTGGAAGCTGCAGGTGCCATCACTTTCCCGGGGACTCGGGGGTCTCACTCCAGTGCCCTCCTGGTCCGTGGTGGCAGAGTGCAGGCCCAACCCAGGGGGCTGCAGAGTGGAGCTGGTTTTCGTGAGCTGCTTCTGCCGACCCTGCTGTGCGGCAGCGGGGCTGACATGTGGGGATGACGTGCCAGTTGCCCACATCCAGGGAGTGGCAGGCATGGGCTCAGGACACTCCTGGAGGGAAGGGTGTGCCCCCGGCAGTCCTGAGCCCCCTCAGCAGCGGCTGTTGCCCTTCTCAACTACGGGCAGGATGGACCCAGAGGACCCACCCGCTCTCCCAGGGCCCTGCTTCCCACTGGGCAGGTGGCCCCTGTCCTGTGAGCTTACCTGTGTCAACTTCACCCACCTGCTGGGCTCAGCCCTCGGGAGAGCTGCCAGCAGTGCGTGGTGGGTGGTGCCCACCCAGGGCTCGGCCTAGCTGAGCATCGCCCTTGCTGGACACGCACCTTTGTCAAAAGCCAGGGTGTGCCACCCTGGGGCTGGTGCTACCCTGACTTGCTGGAACAGTTGGTGTCCAGGAGGGGCCCACAGCCATTAAAACTTCCTTGCCCCGAGGGTCCTCACCTGGTCCTCACCTGCCTGTGTGTCCTCACCTGGGCCTCACCTGCCCTGTGGGTCCTCATCTGGTCCTCATCTGGTCCTCACCTGGTCCTCACCTGCCCTGTGTGTCCTTACCTGGTCCTCACCTGGTCCTCACCTGCCCCATGGGTCCTTACCTGGTCCTTACCTGGGCCTCACCTGGTCCTCACCTGGTCCTCACCTGCCCCATGGGTCCTCACCTGGGCCTCACCTGGGCCTCACCTGCCTGTGTGTCCTCACCTGGTCCTCACCTGGTCCTCACCTGGTCCTCACCTGGTCCTCACCTGCCCCATGGGTCCTCACCTGGTGCTCACCTGCCTCATGGGTCCTCACCTGGTGCTCACCTGCCCCATGGGTCCTCACCTGGTCCTCACCTGGTCCTTACCTGCCCCATGGGTCCTCACCTGGGCCTCACCTGGTCCTCACCTGGTCCTCACCTGGTCCTCACCTGCCCCATGGGTCCTCACCTGGTGCTCACCTGCCTCATGGGTCCTCACCTGGTGCTCACCTGCCCCATGGGTCCTCACCTGGTCCTCACCTGGTCCTTACCTGCCCCATGGGTCCTCACCTGGGCCTCACCTGGGCCTCACCTGGTCCTCACCTGCCCCATGGGTCCTCACCTGGTCCTCACCTGCCTCATGGGTCCTCACCTGGTGCTCACCTGCCCCATGGGTCCTCACCTGGTCCTCACCTGGTCCTCACCTGGTCCTTACCTGCCCCATGGGTCCTCACCTGGGCCTCACCTGGGCCTCACCTGGTCCTCACCTGCCCCATGGGTCCTCACCTGGTCCTCACCTGCCTCATGGGTCCTCACCTGGTGCTCACCTGCCCCATGGGTCCTCACCTGGGCCTCACCTGGTCCTCACCTGGGCCTCACCTGGTCCTCACCTGCCTCATGGGTCCTCACCTGGTGCTCACCTGCCCCATGGGTCCTCACCTGGTCCTCACCTGGTCCTTACCTGCCCCATGGGTCCTCACCTGGGCCTCACCTGGGCCTCACCTGCCCCATGGGTCCTCACCTGGTGCTCACCTGCCCCATGGGTCCTCACCTGGTCCTTACCTGGGCCTCACCTGCCCCATGGGTCCTCACCTGGTCCTTACCTGGGCCTCACCTGCCCCATGGGTCCTCACCTGGGCCTCACCTGCCCCATGGGTCCTCACCTGGTGCTCACCTGCCCCATGGGTCCTCACCTGGTCCTTACCTGGGCCTCACCTGCCTCATGGGTCCTTACCTGGGCCTCACCTGCCCCATGGGTCCTCACCTGGTCCTTACCTGGGCCTCACCTGCCCCATGGGTCCTCACCTGGGCCTCACCTGGGCCTCACCTGCCTCATGGGTCCTCACCTGGTGCTCACCTGCCCCATGGGTCCTCACCTGGGCCTCACCTGGGCCTCACCTGCCTCATGGGTCCTCACCTGGTGCTCACCTGCCCCATGGGTCCTCACCTGGGCCTCACCTGGTCCTCACCTGCCCCATGGGTCCTCACCTGGGCCTCACCTGGGCCTCACCTGCCCCATGGGTCCTCACCTGGTCCTTACCTGGTCCTCACCTGGTCCTCACCTGGTCCTCACCTGGGCCTCACCTGGGCCTCACCTGCCTCATGGGTCCTCACCTGGTCCTTACCTGGTCCTCACCTGGTCCTCACCTGGTCCTCACCTGGGCCTCACCTGGGCCTCACCTGCCTCATGGGTCCTCACCTGGTCCTTACCTGGTCCTCACCTGGTCCTCACCTGGTCCTCACCTGGGCCTCACCTGGGCCTCACCTGCCCCATGGGTCCTCACCTGGTCCTTACCTGGTCCTCACCTGGTCCTCACCTGGTCCTCACCTGGGCCTCACCTGGGCCTCACCTGCCTCATGGGTCCTCACCTGGTCCTTACCTGGTCCTCACCTGGTCCTCACCTGGGCCTCACCTGGGCCTCACCTGCCTCATGGGTCCTCACCTGGTGCTCACCTGCCCCATGGGTCCTCACCTGGTCCTTACCTGGGCCTCACCTGCCCCATGGGTCCTCACCTGGTCCTCACCTGGGCCTCACCTGCCCCATGGGTCCTCACCTGGTCCTCACCTGCCCCATGGGTCCTCACCTGGGCCTCACCTGGTCCTCACCTGCCCCATGGGTCCTCACCTGGTCCTCACCTGCCCCATGGGTCCTCACCTGGGCCTCACCTGGTCCTCACCTGCCCCATGGGTCCTCACCTGGGCCTCACCTGGTCCTCACCTGCCCCATGGGTCCTCACCTGGGCCTCACCTGCCCCATGGGTCCTCACCTGGTCCTCACCTGGTCCTCATCTGGGCCTCACCTGGTCCTCACCTGGTCCTCACCTGGGCCTCACCTGGGCCTCACCTGGGCCTCACCTGGTCCTCACCTGGTCCTCACCTGGGCCTCACCTGGGCCTCACCTGGTCCTCACCTGCCCCATGGGTCCTCACCTGGGCCTCACCTGGGCCTCACCTGCCCCATGGGTCCTCACCTGGTCCTCACCTGGGCCTCACCTGGTCCTCACCTGGTCCTCACCTGGTCCTCACCTGGGCCTCACCTGGGCCTCACCTGGTCCTCACCTGCCCCATGGGTCCTCACCTGGGCCTCACCTGGTCCTCACCTGGTCCTCACCTGGTCCTCACCTGGGCCTCACCTGGGCCTCACCTGGGCCTCACCTGCCCCATGGGTCCTCACCTGGGCCTCACCTGGGCCTCACCTGGTCCTCACCTGCCCCATGGGTCCTCACCTGGTCCTCACCTGGGCCTCACCTGCCCCGTGGGTCCTCACCTGGTCCTCACCTGCCCCATGGGTCCTCACCTGGGCCTCACCTGGGCCTCACCTGGGCCTCACCTGCCCTGCAGGTCCTCACTTCAGGTGTGTCGGCAGCCGTTTCCTGGCCCTGGCCTGAGGGCTGGAGGTGCTGAGGTGTGGACCTGTTTCTGCTTCCTGTTTTCCTGTGCAGGAGCCCTGTGGTGGCCTGGCCTCTGAGCCTGGGTCCCCTCCTGTGTAAAGCCGAGTGCCTCCCTCACATGGGCAGTCCTGGAGGTGATGGAGCAGGAGGGGCATGCAGAGGGTGTTGGTGGCCCTGGGTCCTGAGAGCCCAGAAGGCCCAGGCCAGGGAGCAGGCGGGAGAGGGAGAGGAGCAGAAGGCCAAGGTCCCTGAGGCGTGGGGCTGTGCTCTGCCATCCCGTCCCTGCCTTTCTGTCCAGATTGTGGCCCAGAAGAAGATGACCCGCCCGCTGCTGCTGAAGCCCGGCAGGACGGCCGGCAAGTCCTCCATCACTGTGAGACCCACCTGGGGCTTCCTCCCTCTGTGGCTCTGGGGCTGGGTGGGGGCAGGGAGCAGGCCAGGTCTGGGGAGCCTGGACCTGCAGGAGGCCTGCAGCCCAGCGGGGCCTCTCCCCCAGGTGGTGGCCGAGGACATCTCCGGGAACAATGGTTATGTGGAGCTCTCCTTCCAGGCCAGGAAGTTGGACGACAAGGTGAGGTGGGCGCCCATGGCGCGTCCAGCTCCACGTCCTCCCCAGGGGCTCTGCACCAGCCGTGGCCACTTCCTTAGCAGAGACACTCATGACCCCGCTTACTGATGGGGACCCGGGCTGGAGGCCCCCAGGCCATGCCCTGGAGGTGGAGGAACTGGATTCGAGCCTGGCCTGCTGGCCGTCAGCGGGTGGGAGGGACCCTGGGCACTCAGAGTGGGGACCGGCCCTGTGCAGGCGTCCCAGCGCCTCTCTGGAGATGTCAGAGCTGAGACTGAAGTGGGAGGGCCTGGCAGGAGTGGGGACATCGGGTAGACACCAGGAGCAGGAGAGGAGGGCAGGGCCGGGATGGAGCCAGGGTCCTGTGGGCACGTGGGGGCACTTATGAGGGTTCCAGGGGCCAGGTCCCCGTCCCCCAGAGCTCCTCACCTGGTGCCTGGGGAAGTGACGGAGCCCGCCTCCTGGCCCTTGCCATGAACCCCCTGCTGCCCCAGGACCTCTTCAGCAAGTCCGACCCCTTCCTGGAGCTGTTCCGCATCAACAGGGATGGCAGCCAGCAGCTGGTGTACAGGACGGAGGTGAGGCTCTCCCCACCGGCACGCCGGCCGGCTGGTCCCCGGGCGCTTCCTGGCAGGCGTGAATGGCAGGAGGAGGACTGGCCACCCACTCCCCACGGCCCTGGCTGTGGACTCTGCTCCCAGCACCTGGCCCCGCTCTGGGGAGCTGCAGGGTGGGCCCGGCGGACTCGGCAGAGTCCCGCAGGGGGGTGTTTTGGCTGTGGTTATTTTTAGGGCTACCTCCCCTTCCTGCAGGGAGGAGGGTTTCCTGTTGAGATAAATTGAGTAAAAAAAATCTATTTCAGGCAAAAAAGGGTCCAGTGGTCCAGTGAGTAGTGGAACCTCTGAGGGAGGTTCCCAGGAGGGGCACCTGGTCCTGGGCCCGTGGGGCCTGGGGTGGAGGCAGGCCAGCCTCCTGGACCCCAGGGTTCTGGGTGAGGAGCCCAGATTCCTGGGAGCCTCAGAGAGTCCCCATGGCCCCAGGACCTCAGAGCCTCCTGGGTTCTGGCCCCTGGCTCTGCCCCCCGCCAACCCCTCCGGATCCCTAGGTGGTGAAGAACAACCTCAGCCCCGTGTGGGAGCCCTTCAGGGTGTCCCTCAACTCTCTGTGCAGCTGCGAGGAGACCCGGCCTCTGAAGGTAGGGAAGGGGCAGGGACAGAAATGGGCCGGGCCAAGATGAGCCAGGGAGGTAGAAAAGCCAGTCCCCCCAACACATACTTGGCTTCTTGGAGTTAGAGTTCCTGGGAAACCAGGGATGGGAGAGGCTGGGGGGTGGCCGGCTTTAGGGGGAGGGGTCCCTGGGCCCCCGAGGGCAGGCGGGCTGATGGGCCTGTGCTCCCAGGGCCTGGTCTGGGACCACGACTCCCGAGGGAGGCATGACTTCATCGGAGAATTCTCCACCACCTTCGCGGAGATGCAGAAGGCCTTCTCGGAAGGCCGGGTGAGCCCGCATTGGGGTCCCCGCTCGCGGCCTGGCCATCCTGGTGGTGGCTGGGAGCAGCAGCAGCTACTGTCACGACCCTGGGAAGACTAGTGCTGGTGGCAAGCCAGAGATGCCATTGTGCCCAGAGCCCGGGTGCGCTGGGGTGACAGTTGGCCTCCCAGGGCCAGGCATGGCAGTGGGCGTGCAGGCGTGTGCACCTGTGTCCACTCAGTGGAAGGGCACACCTGAAGCTGGGTGGCAGGGACGCGTGCTGGTGTGGCCCAGTGTCCCTACGGGAGGTCTGCAGGCTCCAGAGGTGGCCTCTCCCCGCGTGACAGGGCCCTGCTGTGGTAACCGGCTCCCCCTGGCCCTGTGCTGGGCCACGTGGTCCCTATCCATGCTGTCTGTGCCCATTCAGCAGGTGGGTCCCCATAGGGTGGCTGCTCCTGTCCTCCACACACGGCTTGGCCCTTGTGGTCACTGCTGGGGACAGTCATGAGGACAGGTCACTGGCAAGGCAGAGGCTTCAGCATCTGCCAGCCCCAGGGAGAGGGTGATGGACATTGCCGCCTGGCATCCCGCACGTCCCTGTGCCCAGGCCCAGTGGGACTGTGTCAACGCCAAGTACAAGCAGAGGAAGCGCAGCTACAGGAACTCCGGGGTGGTGGTCCTGGCCGGCCTGAAGGTAGGCGCGCCCTGCCTGGAGCTGCGTCCTGGGTGGTGGACCCTGGGGTGCCCTCCCAGGGGTCTCACGTCCTCCCTGGAGGAGGGGCAGGGCCAGGGCAGAGGGAGGAGGAGACAAAGCCGGGGTCCTCAGGGGAGGGCAGGCTCCCCAGGGCTGCCACATGGGCCTGGGGGGGCAGCCCTGGGGGGGCAGCCCTGGGGGGGCCCTGCTGACGCCTCTGCCTGGAAGCTCCACAGGGTCCACTCCTTCCTGGACTACATCATGGGCGGCTGTCAGATCCACTGCACTGTGAGTCTGGCCAGGCTGCTATGCACCCAGAGCCCAGGCCACCTGGGCAGGACCCCAGTCGGCCCCCAGGGCCCCTGCAGCAGAGGGTGGGCACACAGAAACCAGTCCAGGGTCACCCTCAGAGGTGACACGGTCAGGACTTGCCTGCTCCTAGGGAGACGACCTAGGAGAGTGAGCGTTTGACGTGGCACCACCATGCCCATGTGGCCCTGGGCAATGGGGGACAGCAAGCCCCGGGAGGCCCTGAGGGGGCCCCAGTGGGAGGCACAAGGGTGACCAGGGCAGGGGTGGTCTCCGTGGAGGGAGGCGGGGAGTGAGTGCCCCCCAGCGGGAGCTCAGCTCTGCTTGGGTCATGCTGGGGCATCGGGGGAGCCTGGGCTCTGGGAGACCCCTCCCTGCCCTGTGCACCTGCCTGCAGAGGCTGGAGGACGGCATCTGGGGGCAGTAGCCCCAGCTTCCTCCTCGAACCAGTCCCCTATCCAAACGTGGGCTTGGCCCCTGCCTGCCTGGCGGAGGGCGGGCCAGTGCTGCACACCTCCCTGGCCCTTGCAGGTAGCCATAGACTTCACAGCCTCCAACGGCGACCCCCGGAACAGCTGCTCCCTGCACCACATCGACCCCCGCCAGCCCAACGAGTACCTGAGGGCGCTGGTGGCCGTGGGCGAAGTCTGCCAGGACTACGACAGGTGTGGCCCCACCCCTGGGCGGCTGCTAGCCGGGGAGCACCTCTGTGGCAGCCCACAGGGGGCATACCCTGCACCTGGACGCCAGCCTGGCCATCTGCCGTCGGACTGGGGTGGTTAGGAGCTATGTGCAGAGGCCTGGCAGGTGCCTTTGGTGTCCCCAGGGGTTGGAACCACGGAGGTAGGGCTCACTCCAGGGCGCCCCTGGGAGGGACCAAGCACAGACCCAGAGGGCTGGACGTCATGCCCCTGCCATGGCTGCTGCCAGGAGCCCTCCCTCTGGGTGGGGGACGGAGGGGTGTGTGGCCAGAGTGTGCCCTGGTCCTGTGGACGCCAGGGTCCTGTGGATGGACAGTGCCCTGTGTCAGGCCCTGCAGGCTGGGGGCAGCAGGACCATCCTGGCCAGCCCCGCCCTCCTGCCTGTGCACACGTGCCTCCGTTGCTCTCTAGTGGCCTGAGTGCACCTCTAGGCCTGGGCCCACAGGACCCTGGGCTCTTGGGCTCTGGTCAGCTCTGCTCCTGCGAGGAGCAGGGCCTGGGTGATGGGCGCTGCCTTTCTTCCAGTGACAAGAGGTTTTCTGCTTTGGGGTTTGGAGCCAGAATCCCTCCCAAGTATGAGGTAGGAGACCAGGCTGGGGCTGGACACCACCACACCTGTCACCTGGGTCTCTTGTAACCCCACTCTGCTAGACAGAGGGCATGGAGGTGCCTTCCTGCAGAGAGGGTGGCCTGTGACCTCCTAGGACGCAGGGTGTGGGCTGGGGATGAGCTCCTGCTTCCCGTCAGAAAGATGCAGGTGGCAGTCCCACTGGCTTGAGCAGAAGCAATGGTGGTTGACAAACGGGAAGCTTCAGGAACTGCTGGATGTGGCCGAGGCCATCGCCCAGGTCCCTCCTTCCCTAGAGGTCCCCCTGCATGGGGCAGGCTAGTTGTCGTGAGCCATGTGGGTCCTGGGAGGGCATCAGCCACTGGCCCCTCTTGCCCCACCCAGGTGTCCCATGACTTTGCCATCAATTTCAATCCCGAGGACGATGAGTGTGAAGGTAGGAGCTGGCCGTGGGCCTGGGGCGGGGTGGGGTGGGCCCGGCTCACCTGCTGTCCCCACAGGCATCCAGGGCGTGGTGGAGGCCTACCAGAACTGCCTGCCCCAGGTCCAGCTCTACGGCCCCACCAACGTGGCGCCCATCATCTCCAAGGTGGCCCGCATGGCAGCGGTTGAGGAGCGCACGGGCGAGGCCTCTGTAGGTGCCCGGGTGTGGGCTGGGGTGCCAGGTGGAGGGTTGGCGCTGCCTGTAGAGGGGGCTCCGGCCCTGGGAGGCAGCCTGCAGACATCTGGGACAGGCATCACCAGTGCAAAGACCCTGGGGCAGGACGGAGGGGTGGTGGACAGGTGGACAGGTGGGTGGACAGTTTTTATCATCTCACGGTTGGCCCTGGGCTTCCTGTGTCCTGCAATCACACAAGGCGGTCAGGGCTGCTTAGGTTTCCTGGCACACATGACATTGTCCTGAGACTGCATTCTGCACTTTGTGTGCTGCTGGGGACGCTGCCTCTTGCCTGTGGCTTTCCTTCACCTTGGCTCACCTTTGAAGCGATGTCAGCTTCACAGGAGTGACGTGCCACCCCAGCCACCCCGTCTGCCCCCCTCCCTCAAGCTCTTGTTAGTTTCGTTTTTTCAAGTTACGTTGAGACCCTTCTAAAGTATGCGGCGTGCAGGCCTCAGGACAGTGAGGTCAGCAGGGGTCAGCAGGGGTCAGCAGGGGTCAGCAGGGCAGGGGGGCTCTCCCCTCAGGACAGTAGGGTCAGCAGGGGTCAGCAGGGCAGGGGGGCTCTCCTCTCAGGACAGTGGGGTCAGCAGGGGTCAGCAGGGCAGGGGGGCTCTCCCCTCAGGACAGTGGGGTCAGCAGGGGTCCAGCAGGGCAGGGAGGCTCTCCCCTCAGGACAGTAGGGTCAGCAGGGGTCAGCAGGGCAGGGGGGCTCTCCTCTCAGGACAGTGGGGTCAGCAGGGGTCCAGCAGGGCAGGGAGGCTCTCCTCTCAGGACAGTGAGGGTCAGCAGGGGTCAGCAGGGCAGGAGGCTCTCCCCTCAGGACAGTGGGGGTCAGCAGGGGCCAGCAGGGCAGGGAGGCTGTCCCCTCAGGCTCCAGAGGAAACCCAGCAGTTTGCCTATTTTCATGTTTTAGTTTTTGCACCAGCATCAGAGACTGCAGGGTGCACTGTGTGGTTCTGTGCCCACACCCAGCCACACCCCCCCACCTCCTCTCTTATCATGGAACCTGTGATCCTCCTGCCTCGCCTCCCAGGTAGCTGGGATCACAGGCGTGGCCGCTGCACCAGGTGCTCGGTGCGTGTGACCTCAGTACCACACACACACTACGCAGTGAGCACCGCACGTTCCCCCGCGCTGCGTGGTGTGGTGGGTCCCCTCCCTCAGACTCTGCTGACTGACAGCCCTGTTAGACACACATTCCCTGTGGGCCTCTCATGGCCTCTACAGAGACTAGGCCCCAGCCCAGCTGGTGGTGTCCCTGGCTTAGACACCAGCCCGCGTGTGTGGCCTGACTCTTGTTCCCAAGTCATGACACTTCCCACCAAGAAATGGGTCGCCATGAGATGTCACGAGATCAGTCTTCAACTCTCCTCTCCTGCGTGAGACCAGCAGGGGTGACGGTGCCAGGGGTGCCCAGAGTTGGCAGAGGGAGCGCTTGAGACCGTGCGGGCGCTGACCTGGTCTGGGTGGGACCAGGTGGGCTTTGGGCAGGGCTGTTGTACGTGGAGGCAGGAGCGGGGCTGGGTGTTGCTCTGAGGCACCCTGGCTCCAGAGGGGGTGGCAGGAGACGCTGGAGAAAGGGAAGTCCCTGCTTCCCCTGAGGCTGGTCGGGCCTGCGGCCTGGAGAGTACCACTGCTGGGTGTCCACTGAGCCGGAGGCAGAGGTGTGAGGGAGACGGCCTCTTTGGTGAGACTGTGGGGTGCCCTTGGCTATCACTGGAAAGTGGGCTCCCTGCCAAGGGTCCTGCTGCCTCCCGCAGCCGCGGCTGCAGTGGACCTGCGCACGCTGGGCCCTCCTCCTCTGGATCACGGCCTGGCAGTCACGTCAGGGGGACTTTGCAGTGCCCGTCCAGAGCCACAGGTGGGACGGTGACAGGGAGCCTGGTGGAGCTGGAGTAGGGTGACTGCAGAGAGCCCTGAGTGCGCCATCATGGTGGGCGCTGCTGCTTCAGCAAACGCACGCAGAGCCGTCCTAAAGCTGCTGAGCCAAACTCTGGCCAATCCAGGTGGGGGCACAGCTGGCCGTGGGCGAGGGCCCTGGGTGCTACCCCACACCTTTCCTGTGTCCGCAGCAATACTACATCCTGCTGATCCTGACGGACGGCGTGGTGACCGACATGGCGGACACGCGGGAGGCCATTGTGCGCGCCTCGCACCTGCCCATGTCCATCATCATCGTGGGTGTGGGCAACGCCGACTTCAGCGACATGCAGACTCTGGACGGGGAGGACGGCGTCCTACGCTCCCCTCGGGGCGAGCCGGCGCTCTGGGACATCGTGCAGTTCCTGCCCTTCCGGGAGCTCAAGAGCGTGAGTGCAGGGCCCCGGGCAGGCCACGGGAGCCTGGCCAGCGAGGACCTGGCGCGCCCAGCTGGGGCCTGGGAGGGAGCCTAAGGCTTGGCTGCAGGAACTCGGTCTGTATAGAAGCAGAGGGAGCAGCTTCCCCCTGCCCTGCACCTCCTGGGACACAGAGGGCTCCCCACACCGGGCATTCCTCAGGGAGCATGGGCGGTGCCTGCCCAGCAGCCTCTCTACCTCCTGCCCCAGCCCCTGAACTTCCTGGGACACAGAGGGCTCTCCACACCCACGCACCCCTCAGGGAGCGTGGGCAGCACCTGCCCAGCAGCCCCTCTACCTCCTGCCCCAGCTCCTGAGGCAGGCGGGAGCAGGTGGCCCTCGGAGCTCTGGGGGGTTGTGGACTCATACTCTCAGATTTTCAGTCTGTGTCCTTAGGAGAAGCTCAGCAGGCACCAGGCCTAGGTCAGCTCCCTGCTGGTCCCTTAGACCACTTTGAGAGTTGGTGCTGTGACCAGGTGGGGTACAAGGATCTCAAAGGGCTCAAGTGCACCTGCCTTCCCCACCCTAGGCCTCCCCCGCGGCGTTGGCCAAGTGTGTGCTGGCCGAGGTCCCCAAGCAGATGGTGGAGTACTACAGCCACAAGGAGCTGCCTCCACGTGGCTTTGGCAGCCTCCCTGGAGAGGCCAGCCCCCGCTCGTCTCCTGAGGACTCCAGGCACGGGGACTGTGACCAGGGTGCCCCCACGGCCTCTGTTTCCAGCACCGTTGGGGGTCCTTAAGCCCCAGAAGCCCCCTGCTCCCAGCCCAGGCTTGTCCCCTCCTGTCGTCCTGTTGGCCTGGGAGGGCGGGAGATGAAGGAACCCAGGCCCTTTGGGGGGCACCCAGAAGCAGCAGCCCCCATGCCTATCCCTGCAGGAGCCAGGGGTTGCTGAGGGTAGGACAGGCCTGGCAGGCCCTCCACGCCGGGGCTCCTCAGCGTCTGCTTGTTGAGGGCAGCTGTCCTGAGCACCCGACACCCTCCTGGGCAGACCCCTCTCTGCCCTGGCAGGACTCCTCCGCCTGCCCCTGCTGCCATCCTGAGCATCCTGTCCACATCCCAGGGCCTTGGGGGTCTGAGTGAGCGTCGGGTCTAATAAAGCCTCACCTGGCCCAGTAGTGGACTTGTGCCTCTGTGACCTGCGAGAACGGCTGAGCTGTCTGTGTCACAAATTCGAAGAATGAAATCCGGGGGCAGGAGTGTCAGAAAGAAACAGATTTGTCGGAGTAGTAGGGAGACAGCAGGCGGAGCTCCTAAGGGGGAGGGCCCAGGGGCCTGCATATGCTGCCTGGGCTTGCGTGAGTCTGCAGGGCTAAGGACTCCCAGCCTCCCGAGCCTCCTTATAGCCGCAGCTGGGCGACCTTGCGCCTCCAGGGCTCCTTCTGTAGCATGGAGTGAGGTTGAGTGGGCGCTCGGCCTCATGGATTTGAAGAAAGAAACCCACAGGGCAAGAAAAGAAGCAGAGCTCCCGAAGGAGGCAGGCCCTGGGAGGGGTGCCCGCGGCTCTGCTCTGGGGCTCCAGTGCCCAGCGGTCCCCAGTGGTGGTGAGGCCGGATCCAGAGAGCCTCCCATCGGCGCTGCTCTGCCCACTCTAGCAAATTTGGAGAAAAGTGGCCTCTGAGCCTCACGTAGCTCAAGGTTGGGGGTGGGGCTGATGGCACGGGAGGAAGTGCCTTGGGGGCTGGTCGTGTCCAGAGGCTGTTAAGGAACCGTCCTTGTAGCTAGGACAGCTGGGGTCAGGGACTTCCTGGTCCTCTCCCCCTCTGCTCCGAGACCCTCTCCTGGCTGCCTGTGGCCATCTAAAACCTCATCCCAAGGAGGACCTGGCCCTGGGAGAGGCAGACCTGGCCGGGGCTCCTCCAGGCCCAGGGCACCAGCCACCCACAGCCGAGGCCCGTGGCCAGGGTGGCTCCTGCCCCCGGTGACTGCAGCCTGAGCAGTGCTTCCCGCCCAGGACCGGAGCCATTAGCGGGTTCCAACTGAGATCCCTCTGAATCACCTTGTCTGAGAAAACCCTGAATCCACCCGTCCACCCCATCCCTCACCCGTCCACCCCATCCACCCCACCCCCACCCCACCCCCTCGGTCCCCTCCCTCCCTCCAGGCTGAGTCCTGATTCATCTCCTGCGAGGCAGGGATAATAGGCATCACCATGGTAACCTGGCTACCATTCAGACGGCTGAGGTTGGCTGAGGTTGGTCTGCGTGTGGAGGGGGAACATGCACCCTTTGTCCACTTCTCAGGCCAGAGGTTCTCAACAAGGGGTGGGTCGTGGGTCCAGAGCCTGAGAGCAGGTGTCAGCCCAGCCCTGATCTTGTCCCCACGGGTTCAGTGGCGGGAAGCACTGGGCCTTCCTGGCCTCCACTCAGGTGCTGCTGAGGGCCCTTAGTGAGCTGGGGTCCCAGAAGGCAGTGACTGCCCAGAGTGGGTACCAAGGTGGGCAGAGCCAGCGACCCCGGAGGCTGAGGCAGGATGACCCCTCATCCAGGAAGCCTGGGCCGCTCAGCAAGAACCTGTCTCATAATTTATAAAAGAAAAAAAAATCCCTAAAAGGACCAGGCTTTCGCTTGGTGGTTGCACGTTTGCCTCACAGGCCATGTGGGGTTCAATCCCCCACGGCACCGGGGGGATAAAACTCCACGGAGTGACCTACCTGAGGTCACACAGCCAGGTAGGGGCAGACACAGGACCCGGCTCTGAGAGTCCTGGTTCCACACCTGCATTGTGTCAGGGATGTGCCCTGGCTGGGTCTGTCGTAGGGACAGACGGGGCGGGGCACCGAAGAAGCAGGACACAGTTTTATTTGGCTGCAGCCAGGTTCAGAGGGCACAGCTTTTGCTGGGACCGATCAATCCCCTGGACCCCGAGTTCAGGGAGTTTGAGTTTTACACCCAGCGAGTCAGGGGAGGGGCTCAGCTCATCTGCAGAAGTCCACACAAAGCAGCTCTTTCTCTCACTGTTCTGGGCCAGTTGACCTCAAGGACAGCGACTGAGAACGGGGAGCTGCTTCTCCCCTTCCCTCCCACCAGCTCTTACCTCGGAGCCCAGTTGTCCCTTCTCTTCTCTTAGAAATGTAGACACCTCTGTGAAGCCTTGTTAAAGGATCTTTTTATTATCACATTTTGCATTTGCAAACACACTTTAAAAACTACTGTACTGGATAAATGTTTGTGAAAAACTAGTAAAGGGGCGTCCAGCACCTGGAGTGCCGATCTCTTCCAGGCCAGTGGCCAAGTTATAGAGCAACAGGAAAACAGGAAATTCACCTGCCTTGAACTCTGTTGCAGAGACTCTTTTGCTGATAGTCCTAAAATCAATCCTGGTAAAGAATTCTGGAGAAGCTGAGTTAAGACTTTTGGTGGAGGAGGGGGCCACAACAGGTCCAGAGGTGCTCCCAGGCTGGGAGGCCAGGTCAGAAAGCCTCTGCTGGGCAGGAGCCTGCAGTGGAACCCCTGTCCCCAGTTCCCAGGTGGAGCTCCCAACCACCTGGAGCCTGGCTGTGGCTCATGGTGTGGCTCTGGGTGTGGGTGTTCCAGGGAAGCAGAGCTGGAAAGGGTGGAGGGCCCGGGACCCCCCAGAAGCCCAGGACTCCCTTCCAGCTGAGAAGCCCTCTTCTTGGGGCCTGGGACTGGCACTGGGAAGAGTGGAGGTGCCTGGCAGCTGGGCGGGACACCTAGCTGAGCCCCCCACACCTGCTTCCCTGGGCAAGCCCCAAGGGAGTCCAAGCCCTGGTCCCAGGCGCCAGGGCCAGGGTACTTCGGCAGCCCTGCCTCTGTCAGATCTGGATGGACGCGGGCTCGACAGTGCTCCCCAGGCTCCATGGTAAGACACGGGGCTGCTGCCTCCTGTCTGGAGACACTGGCCCTGGGTCGCGCTGCATATGAGGAGGCCCGGGCAGCCCAGTGCCCAGCAGCACCTGGAGTGAGGCCGGCTGGCCAGACCGTGGCCTCCAGTGGCTCCTGCATCCCGGCAGAGCCTGTGGTAGAGACGGAGCCAGCTGACACCACACCCTGAGAGACCTGAAGCCAGAGCCACACGGCCATCTCTCTGGTCCCCACCCTGCAGACCTGGCTGGGAAGGCCGGCCACCACGTTCCCAGCCCGTGACACAACCCAGGAGGCTGGAGCAGCCCAGGAGTCTGCTTGTACAGGTGCCTGAGTTGGTGCCCACACCAGTGTGTGGCCACCGTTTCCTTTTTCCAGCCGGACGAGCTCCATCTTTTTATTTTAGACTTGCCTCCCACCCCACCAGCCGCACTGGGCCTCTGAGGCTGGGAACACAGGGTCAGTCCCCCACTGCAGGCTGTTCCTTCTCCTGCTGCCAGAGGAAGTGCAGGCAGGAGACTGTGACTAAGTGCTGGTAATTGGTGCGGGGGCCGCGCAGGGCTGTCAGACACAGCGACAGCGGCCCTGGCACAGACGGCGGTGGACCTTCCCTCCCCACCCACCCCGGCCTGTCCCCGAGCTGATGCCCTGCCCCAGGGTGTGGGCACCCAGGACCATGGCTGCCCAGGCCCTGGCCCCTCCCCTTGTCCTCCCCAGTGGAGAGCTAGACAGCTGCCCACCCCCACCCCACGCACTGGCCGAGCTTGGCTCAGACACCACTGGGTTGGAGTCACACGGACCCTCCCTGGTGGCAGCTCGTGGTGAGTGCGTCCCACAGAAAAGGGGGTGGAGCTCAGGGAGATCAGGCACTGGGCCCAGGGTCAGAGCTGTGTGTGTGGGGAGGGGTTGGAGGAGGCCCTGGCCCTCCAGGGTCTCGCTGGACCCTCTCTGCAAACCCCAGGTCACACTTGGGTCCAGCCACTGTGTGGGGCTTCACCCTCTCACAGGCGGTTGGCACCAGGACTCAAGTGACATGCAGGGCCTGGCGGCCCGTCCTCACTGCGACAGGCACATCATTGCCCCAGGGTCCAAGGATCCCTGGGGCTGGGGACCCAGTTCAGGAGGCTATTCCCCTCGTGGCCAGGGGAAAGCTGGGGCTTTGGTCAGGTGCAGGTCCTTGTCCTTGGGCAGCCACAAGCCCTGGAATTTCCCACTTATGGCATGGAGAGCCTCCGCAGGGGAGGCATCCGGGAGGGGCGCTCCCCTTGGCAGACAGTGGCCACGCTGTCGAATGGGACCGAGGGCTGTGGGTGAACCAGTGTGTGAAGTTCTGGTGTGGACGGCTGGCTGGGGTCGGGTGGGTGTGGGGGAATCGAGGTGTGTGTGTTTCTGTTAGGATGAGGTCCTGGGGGCCTCCGTCCCCACCTGTCGCCCCACATGGCTGCCTGACGCTGCTCAGGCCCCTGGACCAGCAGAGGACACTTGGACCTCCCATGCCCTCTGGTACAGGCCACCACACTCCATGCAGTTCATGGCCAGCTAGGCCCTGCAGCACCTCTTCCTGCAACATTCAGGCCTCCCAGGAGAATGTCCATGGCCCTCGCCCTCGGGAAGGGAGACCACACCGGGGTCCCTCCAGAGCCTCTCACTCAGCCGTGCCCCAGCCCGACCCAGGACGCCCCGGGCGGATCACCCAGCACTGCCCACCCTCCTGGGCCCAGCTTCTGGCCTCCCTGCAGGAAGTGGGAACTGGCTCCGGTGGGGCTGACAGCACCGCCCAGCGTGTCGGTGGCCAGTGCCCGAGACCCGCAGCAGGACCCGCGACGGTGCCACGCGCCAGCTCCGAGGATGAGCTCCAGGCAGGGGAGGGGAGGGACCGTGCCGTCGGGGTTTGGTCAGGAGAGGTGGACATCCAGCTCGACAGACGTGGCCATTTGCTGACTCCCTGGGATCACGTTCTTCAGCCCGTGACAGTTACCTCTGAAGAAGGGTCTTCTCTGTCGGCTCCTGCCCTGGGTGCCTGCCTCCCACCGACTCCTCTCACACTGGACATGGGACCCTGCTCCTGTGGCCCCTCAGCTGGACAGGGACCTGTGTTGTAGGGCACCCCTCCTCCACAGAACATCTTAACTAAGCTGCTCCAGAAACTTCACCATGATCCATCTTCCGACTATCAGCAAAAGAACCTCTACATTGGAGTTCAGTGTAGTTGAGCCTCCGTTTCCTCTTGCTCTGTCTTACAATCATCAGATTTTGCTGGTTTTCATCAACATTTATGGACTCTCTAGTGCAGTAAATATGTAAAATAACAGTTTGTAAAGGTTCTCAGGGGAAGTGTGTCTGCAAATGCAGAATG
Organism: Callospermophilus lateralis; assembly: GCF_048772815.1. NCBI lineage: Eukaryota > Metazoa > Chordata > Mammalia > Rodentia > Sciuridae > Callospermophilus > Callospermophilus lateralis. The sequence continues at coordinate 65,840,132 of NC_135322.1, forward strand.
TGGTAAGAAAATCAGATTCCTTTAAGGAGGTCTGAGCTCCACAGAGGTGTTTACATTTCAAAGAGGAGAAGTTACCAGCTGGCCGCTGGCCGGGGAGGGAAGAAAGGGGAGAAGCATCTCTCCCCTTCTCAGTCGCTGTCCTTGAAGGGTTAACTTGCCCAGAACAGTGAGAGAAAAAGCTGCTTCGTGTGAACTTCTGCAGACTGAACTTCTGAGCCCCTCCCCTGACTCGCTGGGTGTAAAACTCTGAAACTCTCTGAACTTGGGGTTCAGGGGGATTGATGGGTTACAGTGAAAGCTGTGCCCTCCGAACCTGGCTGCAGCCCAATAAACCTGCTTCCTGTTTCCTATCTGGTGTCCTGTCTCCTACTGCAGCGTCTGAATTCCTGCCCTGGAAAACTGGGAGGAAAGCAGGGTGCATTAAGCCCTGGGCCTGCACTTCCTCGCTAAGTTGCTGAGCATGGCTTTGAACTGGCCACCCTCCTACCTCAGTCTCCCGGGCTGCTGGGGTTACAGGTGTGCGCCCCTGCACTTGGCTGAACCGAGGCTTTGAGGACACATGCGAGGGCGCCTGGCCCCACCAAGGGTTTAACAGCACAGGGGCGATCCTGGGCCAGAGATGCTGAGCTAAGGCAGCCCCCTGGACTCAGACCTCCCACAGACCCTCGGGGTGGCATGTACCCCACCCAGATCCGCGTCCCCTGCAGAGCCTTCACCCACCTGTGATTTCCCAGAAATGCTGCAGCCCTGTAACAGGGGCCGGTGGGCTTCACTTCATCCCAAAGTTTTCCAAGAGCCGCTGACCGCTGTGCGGCTGGGTCAGGTCTAGGCGGGGCAGCGTGGCTTCAGTTCCTGGCTGCATCTCAGGCCCTCACGAGTTCTTGTCCAAGCCTGCTGTCCTGGGGCTAGAGAGAGAGCTCAGTTGGTAGCGTGCTTGTCTGGCACGCACAAGGCCCTGGGTTCAATCCCCAGCACCAGACCAATAAAAATAAAATGAAGCCTGTTTTCCTCGAGTCCCTCCTTGGCAGGACAACTGGACTCAGGTTGGTTTCTGAGACGCCTCTGGCAGGGAGGTTCCTGCCGACGATGCTTCCCTACGTGGAAGGCACCGGCCCAGAGAAGACGAGGAAGTGGGGCTTGGGGCCCTAGGACGCGTGAGATGGAGAAAAGTGGTCCCTCTAGGGCAAGGGGACCAGCTAGATGCAGCCACTGGGCTGAGGGGAGGGTGGCCAACAGAGGAGGACGGCAGAGGCTGGGCCGTACCCTGCCACTCAAGGCTGGGGCTTTTGCTTTGCTTCAGGGTTCTCTGCTCTGACCCTCAAGCCTTCAGTAGCAAGAGCCTCCGGTTTGCGTGGCCTGAGGAGACGAGGAAGATGGGCCCCCAGGCGGGGAACAAAGATGATGGATTCAGCACGATTCCTGACGGCCAGAAGTTGGAGACAACACGAATATCCAACAGCGAAATAGTTTCTTTAAAATATATTTACAGGACTGGGGTGTGGCTCCGTGCCAGAGAGCTCGCCTAGCATGCGTGAGGCACTGGGTTCGATCCCCGGCACCACATAAAAAAATAAAATAGATAAAGGCATGGTGTTCATCTACAACTAAAAAATATTTTAAATGTCTCTTTAAAAAAAATAAGGTATTGTGTCCATCAACTACTAAAAAAAGACGAATTTAAAGAAATTTTAAAAAATGTATTTACATCCCAGAATATCAAGCAACCATTTACATTTTCATGAGAAGACATGCACACTGCAATATTAGGTGAAAGTTCAGGACACAAAATGTTGCATGTGCAATGTGAGCTCCATTTTGTAAGTATAGAAAAAAAATGGGTGGGTGGAGACACGGATGGATGATGGTGGGTGGAGACATGAATGGGTGGGTGGAGGGGTGGTGGACTGATGAAGGGACAGAGGGTAGGTGGACGCGGAAGGTGACCGTGGTTGGAGGATGGGTGAAGGGTGATACAGAAGTCGATGGCAGCAGGTGAGTGGGCAGAGATAGATCCAAGTGCATACGTAGGTCCCTACGTATCTTAAGATCCAAGAAAAGACAAGGCCCAGTCAGCTGATGACCGTGACAAGGGTCACGGCATAGCGATGAAGGGACCCAAAGTTCCCAGAGCTACAGGCCATCCTGTCATCAGAATAAGAAGGTCCTCAGAATCCCCTGCCTTGCCAGCCAGCAAGTGACCGTCTGGAGACTGCAGGGTCCTTGCTCAGCATCTGGACGGCCTAAGTGACAGCCGCCGTCTTGAGAAAAAGTCTCGCTTTCTGCCCAAGGGGCTTCTGAGAGACCCTCCACCCGTCACACCGGCCCCACCCTGACCACCGCATCAGGACCTGAGGCCTGTTTGGCCCTCTCCGTCTGTCGGCTCTGACACTGAACTCTCAGAGACCCTAAAGTCTCCTGCTCCTCTCGATCCCTTCCGTCTGTGAGCCTCTGACTGTCTTCCCTCCGGTTGGCATCTTCTGAGCACCCACCACGAGCAGGCACGGTTTTCTCCATGTGCTGGGACACGTCAGCCACCAGGAAAACGCTTCCCTCACAAAACCTGCTTCTAGAGGGGACTGGGATGTAACCCGTGAGGACAGGAGGGGGCCTGTGTGCAGACCTCAGCCCTCACGGACATGCCACCACGCGGCCACGTCCAGGCTGGGCAGCAGCGTCTCTAAGCCCAGAAGCCCTTAGACTCTTGGGAGAGATCCTAAAGAACGGGCCTCGTGGCAACCGCGCTTTTAGGTGTCTGGCTGTCGGAGAGCTGGCTGGGGCTGGCGTGAGCTCGGTGTGGAGCGCTGGTTCTCATGCTGAGGCCCAGTCCATCCCCAGCACTGTAACAAAGCACCCAAGCAAAAAAATCTCGTTTCCGGAATCTGACCACAGGCCCCAGCACCCTGCAAACCCAAACCCTCGGGGAGCCGGGCTCTGGCTTCCAGTCCAGGCTCACGTGGTGGGGACCTGGCTGCCCTGGAGGGGAGCTCTGTGTGATCTTTGCTCGTCCCCTGTCCCAATGTCCTGAGGTAGAAACAGGCATTATCTGGAGGTGGCTTCGAGCAGAACCTGTCCCAGTCCCTCAATTCCAGCAGCTCCTGAGTCCCTGAGCTCATGAGGCCTCAGGACCTCAGACCAAGGGCTGGGGCATCTGAGAGGCAGCCATTTAAGGCGTATTATTAAGGAACAGATTGAAACTGTGATCCTGGCTTAAATCCTGCTGTTTACAGTGTTGGAATAGCTCTGAGAACGCCGAGTCCTCCAGCGTCATCTGCCAATTCCTGGGCTGCGCCAGAGCCATCGAAGAGTGGGACAGCCCGCCTTGCTGTGTAGACAGGAGAAGGAGCTGGAAGAAGCCAGTGGGTTGAGTTTTTAATGTGATGGGATGTTTATAGGAGCTGCTCTCAGCTCAGGATGGAGTTACAGGGAGTCTCGGACCCCAGGGGTAAACAATGCAATTTGTAGACTGAATATGTGTTGAATTTAAAGTGCGGTCCCCAAAGCTGTTTGTTTCAGTGGTACTAGGCTTGAACCCAGGTGCTCATCCGCTGAGCCACACCCCAGCCCCTCTACTTCGTGATGAGACAGGGTCTCGCTGCGTTTCCCAGCTGAACTTGTACGGGGCACCCTCCTGCTTCAACCTCAGGCTGTGTCAGAATCAGGAACAGCCACAGGTTTTCAGAGTGCAGGTGTCTCTGGGAAGAGCCATACTGACATGGGAACTCCACAGAATGTTCCAGAAGAGCAGATACCAGGGGCTTTGACTGTCGGGGGTCAGTGCAAGAGGCCTGCAGCCTTGTAGAAGGCAGGTCCTACCCAGTGCAGCGCCAAGCACATGCTGAGCAGCCCACCTGGGCCCTGCAGGGAGGGATGTCCATCAGCAGCAGGTGCTCGCCCCACACACCTGTCAGTCCTGGGTTCAGCCCTCAGAACTAAACAACAGAAACAAAAAGACCAGATCCTGCCAGGCACACACCTGTCATCCCAGCAGCCCCGGAGGCTGAGGCAGGAGGAGCGTGAGTTCAAAGCCAGCCTCAGCAAGGTAGGAAGGTCCTAAGCCACTCAGTGAGACTCTGTCTCTAATTAAACAAAAGTAGGGCAGGGGTGTGGCTCAGTGGTCCACTGCCCCTGAGTCCAGAGTCGGCCTGGGACTGGGAGGTGCAGAGCTCTCACATAGGCGGGGGACCCTGAGCTTGATCCCCTGAACTGAAAAAAAAGGAAAAACTATGTTTTGAAAGAGATTGAAAGTCCTCATAGGCCCACGGCAGTCATCCTGAGGGCCCAGCAGCAGAGAGCCTGCGTCGGGGTGGGGGCAGGACTGAGGAGAGGACTGCGGGTTGGAGGGGAGGCCCTGGTAGCAGCACCCATGCCTGCCAACACCCGCTGGGCAAACAGAGAGGCCCTGTGTCCCTGGAGGATGAATCGGCAAGACGCAGAGACCCGTTCTCTGCGTTAGTTTATGAATCGAAAGCTGTCCCAGTGACGTGAAAAGCCACCGCCTGGGAAGTGCCGAGGAAGGAAAGCGCAGGGGCCGGCAGACCCTGACCCTGACCCTAACCCTGACCCTGACCCTGACCCTCTGTACTGGGAGGAACGGGCACAGGGTGGCCCTGTGCAGCTGGCCCTGCTGAAGGCCCCACAGGTGATCTGGTGCAGCGCAGCCCGACCAGGGGACTCTGGGGGACAGCAGGGCAGCTCATGAAGATGACCTGAGGCGCAGACTCCATGTGGGTCGGGGGAGAAGAGGAGTAGATTCCCTCTAACTGGCACAGGGGGACTGAAACGTAGACCCCACTCAAAATGCAAGCTACTGTCATAGGGACAGACGGGGCGGGGACCGAAGACAGCAGGACACAGTTTTATTCGCTGCAGCCAGGTTCAGAGGGCACAGCTTTTGCTGGGATCGATCAATCCCCTGGACCCCGAGTTCAGGGAGTTTGAGTTTTACACCCAGCGAGTCAGGGGAGGGGCTCAGCTCATCTGCAGAAGTCCACACAAAGCAGCTCTTTCTCTCACTGTTCTGGGCCAGTTGACCTCAAGGACAGCGACTGAGAACGGGGAGCTGCTTCTCCCCTTCCCTCCCCGCCAGCTCTTACCTCGGAGCCCAGTTGTCCCTTCTCTTCTCTTAGAAATGTAGACGCCTCTGTGAAGCCCAGCTCAAGGCCAGAGGCCTTCTTTGCACATTTCTGCAAACTACTATACTGCACACGCTTGTGAAACACTAGTAAGGGGTGTGCAGCACCTCGGGTGCTGGCATCTTCCCGGCCAGTGGCCAAGTGAAACAGGGCGACACGAAAATAGGAAGTTTATCTACACTGGGCTCTTCTGCTGAAGTCCTAAAATCAGCCATGGTGAAGATTTCGGCCACTTCACCAGAGCCCAGCAAGGTGTTAACGAGTGTTCTAGGTTGGACCTGTCCCCAGAGGAGACTGAGTGGCTCCCGCCGGCCGGGGTGCTGCTGGAGCGGTGCCCTTGAGGGCAGTAGGACCTGCTTCTTTCTCTTCCTTGCTTCCAGCCAGGAGGTGAGGAGACCGGCAGGGCCAGCCCCAGGCACCAGGAGCCAAAGCCAGCCTTTCCCTCCAAACCCGATTGTCTCAGGTCTTTGTCTGAGAGGTGGGGAGCTAGCCACCGTCGGTGCAGAGGGATGGCCTGGGGGCGACAGAGCTCCTCCAGAGAGCTCCCATCTCCTCCCAGATCAGACCCAGACCACCCAGGGACCCCCAGCTTCCTCCAGAGCCCGAGGCAGCCAGGCCCACGGGAGGCAGGAAGCTGGGAAGGCAGAAAGGGAGGAGAAGGGCCACTGGGCTCCGGCCATACCTGTCACCCCAGTGACCCGGGCAGGAGGGTCCAAGCCCCAGCACAGCCTGGCAGCTTAGCAAGATCCTGTCTCAAAGTAAAACATCAGAAGTTCTGGGAGGCAGCTCAGTACCAGAGCACCCTGGTTCAATCCCCAGTACCCAGAAACGTTCCCATGAGCTTCCGGAGTGTGAGAAGTGACCATGGACCTCGCCGGGCCTCACAGAGCAGCGGGGAGCTCAGGGCCTTTGGGGCAGACCACTGTTCCTGGCAGCACGGTCCACTCCTTAGCCAGGTCTTGGGCCCAGGTCCCCGGCCATCGTCCCTGCCAGCAGGAGCGACTGAAGGCGCAGCACACGACAGGACCTGGTGCCGCCAGGGGACCCCACGCCCATTCTGGCCGGCCGCAGCTGCTCCTGACTGCACCCAGAGGCTTCTCAGTCTCAACGCTGCGTCCTCCCTGAACACGTCTCTTCCTAAGTGAATCTGTCCCCGAGGTCCTTTCCATCAGGGACGCCGAGGGCCCCGCCTGTCCTGGTGTAGCCTGGTGACATGAGGTGGCTCTGGGGAGCCACAGGCTCACGTCTGTATGGACCCCAGAGACACGGAGTCGGGTGGGCAGGGGCCTGGTCCAGGACTGGGGGCTGGGGGAGGGAGAGGAAGCTGGCCCCCAGGAGGCCGATGAGCACTTGCCCTGCAGGCCAGAGAGCAGTTGTCACTTCAGCTCTTCCCTTAGGCAGTGCCACCTGCTCAGGGAGAAAGGGGGTGGCAGAGGCTGGGCGGCGAGGGCAGGAACCCCACGAACTTGGCGCTGAACAGCCCGCGGGCCCGGGCTCCCTCCCCCCCAGGCGTCCAGCGGCTTGGACACTCCTCTCACTGAGGGCAGTTGAGGGCCTGGTCCTCACTTCAGCGGTGGCTCTGCCGGGAGACAGGCCTGTCTCCCAGTCACCTCTGACATCACCGACCTTGGAAACCTCTCACCGCCTCGGGGCTAAGGTATGATTGGACAGTCTCCTGGAGTGAGACCTTTGATCCTATGTAAATAGTCAAACCTCTGACATCTTCAACAAATTCCCCAAATGCGATTCTAGGTGATCTCCAGCTGGCCTGGAAGCTTCCAGAGGTCCCTGGACAACTTCCACGGACACGTCCTCTCACCTGACTCGGGTGCCGAACTCACGGGTGACTTGATGTTGAGCTGCGTGGCCAGGCCGACCTCAGCACCCTTCAGAGGGAGGCCCAGGAGAGAAATGGAATCTGACAGCAGAGCCTGCCATGGGCAGGTGCAGAGGGTCGGCAGGGGACCCCTAGACTCTGTCTGTGGCACTGGCGATGGACCCAGGGCCTCCCGCGTCCTGGGCAAGTGCTCTGCCGCTGAGCCGCATCCCCATTCTTTTTATTTTGAGACAGGGTCTCACCAGATGGTCCCCATGGGCCTTGAGCTTGCCATCCTCCTGACTTGGCATCCGCCCAGCCCCGGGGCTACAGACAGCAGCAAGGGCCTGTAGAGGTGAACTGAGGAGGTGGCACAGATCCAGAGGGTAGCTCCTGGCTGCGGGCAACAGCAGGCCACAGGTGGGCAGTGGCCTGCAGAGCTGCTGAGTCAGCTCCTGCTCTGCTCTGAGCCTGGCAGGCACTGGGGACACCCTCCCCTTCTAGCCACCCAGCTCTGCTCTCTATTTTTTTTTGGTTTTATTTATTTTTGGTCGACACGAGTGACTGCACCTGGATTCTGAGCACTTGGTGTAAGGATGGCCTTGGGCCTGAGCCTCATAACTGCATTTTTTAAAAAATATTTTTATTTTGTTTATTGATTTATTTTTATGTGGTGCTGAGGATTGAGCCGAGGGTCTCACATGTGCGAAGCAAGCGCTCTACCGCTGAGCCACAACTCCAGCCCAAATAACTGCGATTTCAAACTCCAGTTTGAACCTCAGTCTCACCAGGCGCCTAAGGGACCCTCCAGTGTGGTCCTCAGGCTCCCGCCCAGACTCAGAGTGAAGCCTGACAGGAGAGAAGGGGAAGATGGGCGGGGGGGACCATCAGACCAGACGTTTTAGCCCAAGGTCAACGATGTCACTGAGAGGCCTGATGACAGCTGAGAAGAATTGAAGGGGGGTCAACCCCCCAAATCTTGTATAAATAATGGAGCAGATGAACGACGTTCAGCCAGCTGACACTGGCGCCCTCATGCTGAGGCCTGCCCACGTCCGACACTCTGCACTGTCCCTGATCCGCTGCATCTTCTTCACCTCCCAAACCCTACAGCCACACCTTGACCCTGGTGGGAGCCTGGTCCTGACCTGATCATGGCCGTCTGAGGGAGTGGCATCTGTGGCCTCGAGCCTAAGGCTGCAGCTTTAGACCTGGCACCTGGACTCAGCACGCAGAGGCCCTGTCGGTGCTGGGCCGTTGTGGCTCCGTGTGTCTGCCGTGCTTAGAATCAATGTCTGCTGTGAATCGACCGAGGCTGCTGCCGTGCCCAGCGTTAAGGACCGTCGTCTTCTTGGTCAAGAACCTGCAGAGTGGAGTGGTGTTGAGGGTGGGAGTGAGTCAAGCGTTGACCAAGGCACAAGTGCGTGGACGTCCTCTGTTTCTCCCTGTCGGCTGCATAAGTCGCACCTTTGCCATCGCCACGCTGGGGCAGACGCACCCTCAGGGACAGGTGCCCGCCCAGGCCATTCCCACACAGGGCAGTGCATCGTGGCAGGAATCGGGGCCTAGGGTCTGTGGACTCTCGTGGCGAGAGGCCCTCACTGTCACCATCCCAGGCCTGTGGGGCGTGGTGTCTCTGGTCATTCCCGTGGCGCCCTCCCGTCAGGCCTTCCACCCAGGACACTGCTGCCACCCAACTCCTGCCTCAGCCTCCCGAGGGGCTGCCACCGACCGGCTCCTGTTGCCAGCCCCAGGAAAGGCGCCGCGCTGCATGCTCTGAAGGCGGCGCTCCGCCGCTGGGGTCAGGCCGAGAGTCAGCGCTTCTTTCTTTTTCTTTTTCCCAGTACTGGGGGTTGAACCCGGGTGTTCTACCACTGAGCTACACCCCCAGCCCTTTTTATTTTTGATTTTGAGACAGGGTCTCATTAAGCTGCCCAGGCTGGCCCTGACCCTAGGATCCTCCTGCCTTGGCCTCCCGAGTTGTGGGGATCACAGGCCACCCCACTACACATGGCTCAAAAATGATTCTGAGTGTTCTATTTTCTGGACATAAAAAAGTCCTTTCTGCTTTCTTGCAAGCCATGAAGGATTTATAAAAGTCTAGCAAATAAATACAGGTTTGTAACAAACTTGAGACATTTATCTTTTTTTCCCTGCTTGATACATCCAATAATTGAGAATGACTATCAATTGTCTCGTCTTCACAGCCGTAGAGTCATTTATGTGGTTTCGATAACAAACTGTCATTCCTGCTTTTGACAAAATGTCAATTTACAATGACGTGGCCAGCACCGTGGCACCTCCTGCAGTCCCAGCCACTGGGAGGGCTGAGACAGGAGGAGGCTGAGCCCAGTGGCCAGAGACGCAGGCAGCATAGTGCAGCCTGCGGTTGGACATGGCCACACAGGCTGAAGGAACGAAATTTGACTGTAAGGAGCTGAACTTCCAAATCCCCCAAGCACTGGCTTGTGCCTGGCCTGAGGGGCCACGGCTCCGGGTGAGCAGGACAGCCCGGTTCTGCCAGGCCCAGGAAGCCCCCAACAGGGGAACCTCCGCCCACATAGGGCTGGAAGTGAGCCGGGGCAGATTCTCGGCTTGGCTCCTGAGCCTCCAGACACCTTAGAGTCCCCCCAGGAGTCCTAATAGAAA